>NW_020954608.1:1305220-1615220 GCF_900497805.2 Vombatus ursinus | reverse complement strand
GTATAAAGGGTGTTATCAAAGAAATATATGACCAGGAAAGAAGAATGGCCTGATTACAGAGCAGAGGACCACTGATGGACAGTTAGCTTGTGTGTTCTGTTGATATCCACACACTATCAAGAGTATTCAAGGACAGCTAGGTGGTGCAGTGGATAGAGCACCAGACCTGGAGTCAGAAGGACCTGAGGTAATTCCAGTCTCAGACACTTACTGGCTTACTAGAGTGTGATCTCAATTAACCCAGATTGCCTCCCAACAAAGGAGAGACAGAGACAGAGACAGGGAGACAGAGAGAGAGACACAGAGAGAGAGGGAGAGAGAGAGAAAACTCAAGGAAGACCCAAAGCATATTGGTGGAGGGGTGGGGGAGGAGACATGGACAGATTATGATCTGTATGGGATCATATATCCCCTGTAATGTTGGACTATCATTCAACAAGTATTTACTGATACCAGCTGCTACAAGGCTCCAAAAAAAAAAAAAAAAAAAGGATGGCATTATTTCAACCCTCAAAAAAGCTAATGCTTGGTGGGGAGAAATGATTTACAAACATGAAATAATGATTCAAGATGATTAGTAAATAATGTAAAATAGCACAAAATTGAATGCAAAACAAAATAATTGTGTCTAAATTCATAGGAAGGCTTCATTGAGCAAGTAGGACTTATCATTGTAGAACCTTAGAATTAATAATATCTCACATTTATGTAGCACTTTAAGATTCGCAAAACTGCTTTTCATACATTTTCTCAAATGATTTTTGTAGCAATTCTGTGAAGCAGATAGTATAATTGTTTGTTTAGTTTGTTGGTTAAAATGGATAGTAAATGAGAATATGCAGGAAGGACAGCATTGAGAAATCCATCTAGTTGTTCAATGTCCTGCCTAATGCAAATGTCCTGCCTATAATATCTTCAATGTATTTCTAATTAAACACATTCAGTGGTGCAGTCTATTTTATAAGACAACCTATTCATTTTGCTTCTAAGATATGGTCCCTGCCCTCAGGAGAGTCACAGCTAGTTAAGTGTTTCAGATTAATTCTCCTAAAGCACTACTTTCCTTTCACCATCTCCTGTTGAACCCTTGCAGTCTGTCCATTTCCCATCTGATCAAGCCTAATCTCTTGTCCTTTCTTGTAGCTTTCAAGTGGATTTACAGATTGGGCTTACTATAGTCACCCATCTTCTTCTGACTCCTACTATAATATATATTTTTTTTAATTTTTCTTTTTGGTGAAGCAATTGGGGTTAAGTGACTTGCCCGGGGTCACACAGCTAGTAAGTGTCAAATGTCTGAGGCTGGATTTGAACTCAGGTCCTCCTGACTCCAAGGCCAGAGCTCTATCCACTGCACCACCTAGCTGCCCACACTCCCTCCCCGTAATCTTTATCCTTTGTGCAATGACTGAGTTCTTCCCACACTGTCACCACATATGATCAATTCATTCCTCCTGCCAAGAATGCCCTTCCTAACACTTCTCTATCTATATAAACATTGAGGGACATCCAACTGCCCCTGGAGTATAGTATATTGTGCTTTAGTTTAAACTACAGTTTATAGGTATTGTACTTTTATCTATACCCTATCAATTAGATATAATATTAGAACATATATTTGGAATTGTAAAAGCAGGGCAAGGATTTTTAAAGTTCAAGCTCATTTCATATTTTGCTTATTAAACTCTGAAATCCTGACTGTAGATTTCCTTTCCCAGTTTTCCAAATGAAAATAAAGGGCAAGATTCCCAACCCAGATATCTGTATGTGAGACTTGGGGATGGGCTATTCACACACATAAAGCACCTTCTGTGGCTTTGACAAGTTGAGAGGTATATTGTGCTTAGTTCTAGGATCATTTTCTTGCTTTCCAGACAAAAGGTTTTCTGCTACTAATCTGTCAGTCTTAAATCTCATGGGATATGCTCTCTTACAACCCACCTCCTCTCTTGTTTTTTGAGTAAATAATTATATGATGTTTTCATCCTAATGCATATATTGCCCTAAATCAAAGCTCTCTAGAAGGAGAATTTACATGGAAATGAATCACATAGTAAGTATTAATGGTGTTTTGAAATAATAAACAGCAGCTCTAATGGCTTTTAGCCAAGTCAAACTAAAAAAAAAAATGAGGTTACTGAGATCAGGCTGATGTTGTTTTTCATATTGCTGTTCTTTGAGTTAGAAAATTCATCAGGAATAATAATAAAAACTCCCAAACTTGAGGCAACAAAAGGCTAGGAAGAGTAAGCCATGTTATAACAGATCTAATTTTGAGGTTGAGGAATGAGAGAGACCCAAGCACATAGATTCTTTCAGAGTCTTCAATTGTATGACTTTCTATTAACCCCTACTATTATAAATGAATTTATATAGTGTTGATTTTCACATTCTTCAGATGAATTTCTGGCATAGACTATTCAGCTTCTTCTTCAGTATTCACTCCAAGAAGTCATTTTTCATTCCTTTAATTTTTGAAGAACTTACTCTTTCTTTCCCTTTGTGCTTTTGAAAAGTGTTGGGTTTTTTTTAAAAAAAAAATGAAGTTTCCAGACTGTTATGTATCTTCAAGGACAAATTTTTACAATGAGGTAATACCAGACTTGTAGGATATTCTAAAGACAAAGGTAACACAATTCCTGAATAAAGAAGAGAGATGTTTCTGGGTAAACCCTGGAACACTTACAGATCCAGTTTAAGTATCACTGGTGTTTTCCTCACCCTATTTAAGTAGCAACTCTATCTATTGCTCACTCCTTTGACAATGTTCATGAAGCTTGCTTTGCATTGTGGATTTTTAGAAAGCACATAACAAGCCACCCATATTTTGGAAACAATGAACAGGCAGATTAATGAGTAGCTTAACCCCAGCCTCTTTGAATGAGTATTTATTGATTTTGACAGTGACATAGAAAAGTGAATGATAGAGAGTATAGTTGCATATCTCATCTGGCTCTCTGCTTTAGTTTTTTGGTTAAAATGGATAGTAAATGAGAATATGCAGGAAGGACAGCATTGAGAAAACTCTACTGGCCACAGAAACAGAAAGCAAAGGTCATACAAATCCAGTGCTCTCCCCCTCCCCCCATGGGCTATTTTTGGTATCTAGAATTTCAGGCACATACAAGTTATTTTAATACCATGCATATAAATGCATTCAAAAAGTTCTATTCAGTTCACAACTCCTGAAAACAAGATTTTTTTTTCTGACTTAGAGCACTGTAAGTTTGACTTCATATATCTCTGGGAAAAATATCAGGTTGTGTTGTATAAGTCTTGTACGTCATTATCAATAAAGAAGATTTTTGGCATTCATCCTTAGTTGGCACGATTGTTAAAGATGCATGAGGGAGATGGGATATAGCTTTCTTGTCTACAGCTATACCAGAGCAGTAAAGCTGACAGTAATAAAAATTTGTTTGTGTCACTAAACTGGGCATGTATGAGTCAGAGGAAGAGGAGAAAAAAGATAGTTTTAGTAACAAACACTATGTTCATTTATTGGCTTATTTTTGGCTGTCATGCCAATGATCAAACCCAAATTTAAGTTATTCAAGGTTAAAGATAAAATGTTACTGTGTTCTGCTCCTAATTCTCATAGGTTTTGTCTTTCCTTAGGTTTAGTAAGGAAGCAAATTTTGTTTGAAGAATACAAGGTTATGTAGCCACGTGGTTAAATTCTTGGTTCTATTCTATTTCAAGTTATCAAAAAGAAAGTATCTAGTATTTCCAAATGAGAAAAAAAATCCCTCTTTTGCTCATTAAAAGAAAAAGAGGAAGAAACTTATACCAGTGTAAGGTGGGGGTCAACTAAGTCAGTCAATTACTTCACTCCACTTAAATAAATGACAAGATTCTACACCCTGTTAATTTAATCAGGTAAGAACATTTCTCATTTGAATTAATCATAGAAATTAGACTAAGTAAAAAAATTCCCTAATCAATTTAGATGTCCTTGAAAGCTCGTGGGTGAAACAGTGTGATATTGCACAGCAAGTATGTTTGGATTTATTGACAACATTTTGTCTTGCCCTGTGGGTCATCTATAAAATAGTAAGCCATTTTGGAACCCAGGAATTTGAGTTCCTGGTAGAATGGAAGTCTTCCAGACAAGCCACTAAGAGGGAATTGCTTGGGGGGAGAAGAAGAGTACCAACCTTGGTTTTGATCTTAGTCTCCACCCTCAACCCCACCTCTCCTTGGAGGAGGACCTTGTGAATTTTGGAGGAACAAAAGATTTGGGCTTTTCATCAGCCACTAACTCTTGTTCCCAGGACAGCATTATCTAATGACATCTGCATCAAAATACAAGGATAGACTGAACATAATCAAGAAAAGTAAGGAGCCCAGTAGAAAAACTATATTATACCTAAGGGGAATAGCTTAAGTCCTTTCAAAGGACTCCCAGGAGCTATGAATAATGTTTTTGCCACATGTGTTCCTCAAGCTTAAACCCACTTTTCCCCTGAATTCTGTATATATTTGCAAACTGTATTAGAGACTTTTGGAGGGCATTTTTTTTCTATCAACTGTTCTTACTATATCATCTTATTAAATACTCCTTTCTAAAAGCTAATTAAGTTTGGCTGACTAATTGATATCAACTGATTATGGAAGGAAGCAGACTGGTGAGGGCTCGTGAGCTATGGTATTAGAAATAGCCCACAACCCCTCAGGAATATCCCTAGATCCCAAGGGGTCAGGAGCCAAACTCTGGGGATTGCTAGAGTTTCCAAATTGCCAGTGAGTGGGATGTGGTGTAGCGAGAAGAAAGGTGTCAAATACGCAGATGCAGCCCACAGCACTCCCAAGTGCTGCCTGTACCAGATTAAGATGTAACTGGAAAATATTTGACAAAATAAATTAAAATGCAATAAAATATAAATATTATACTTTAAACCTAAGTCAATATGTAGCCTGTAGAGATCCTCATGTATAGTTTAGCAGATCCATTTCTATTTGCATTTGATACTACTGATCTCAGCAAGACTGACCCCTCCTATATTCTTTAAAGTCATATTTTGAATTTAAGTTGATTTTTCTCATCTTTCCAATTGGTTTTAGCATTTGTCTCATTAAAAAAAATCAGAGAACCATTATTCATTTGTTCACATACTCAACAAACACATATTAAACTCCAAGTGCAGGCACCAGTTAATTGTAAGGGAAACGAAGAAAACGAAATGAGAGAGGGGGGAGGGGAGGGAGGGAGGAAGGAAAAGGAAGGAAGAGAGGGAGGGCAGGAGGGAGAGAGGCAAAAGAAAAGAGAAAAGAAAGAAACATGCCTTGCCCTTAGGGAGCTGGAATGTAGTGGATTTGCTACTTTAATTTAACAGATTAAAAATAGCTGAACATTAATTGTTCTGACTTATCCGAAGCTACTGGAATTGGCTAGCATTCTGTTTTTGTGATTGTATGCATTACTTCTATGTTGGGTGGGGGAGGGGAAAACTATTACATTCTAACATCTATGCTTGAGATGTGCTTGTGCTATGGCATGTTACTATACCAATACAACTTATTGAAAAGTGAAAATTTCTCTTCTCTTTCTAGATTAAGCCACGCAAATGATCTAAGTCATAAATGACTTAATTATATATTTTAATAGTTTCTGTGTGGTGTGTTGCTATACACTTATACTCCCAGCTACTGGAGAGGCTAAAGCTGGAAGATCCCTTGAACTTGGGCATCCTGAGATGCAGTGGGCTAAGTTGATTTGGTGTTTACACAAAATTCAGCAATAATATGGTAAGCTTCCGGTAATGGTAAGTCGCAGGATAATTATGGGCAGATTTCACCACCATCCTCATATTCTAGGAGTTTAGACTATAGAATATCAGAAAGACCTATGATTTCTTAACGTCTGGGGAACTCCCCACGTGGAAAGTCCCTCAACAAATACAACCCATTTCTGGTTTAGTAAGTAAGCCCTAGGGAGTTGCCTGAATCCCTAGGAGATCACCCAGCTAGAAAATGTTAAAGGCAAAAATTAAACCCAGGCCTTCCTGACTCTAAGCATAGCATGCTCCCTACCATAAAATGCTGCCTCTAGAGACTACAAGAGGGACCATTAGATAAAAAAGATTATAAGGGTTAGAAAATAAAATATGAACATAAGCATAAGTTATTAATTTGCTCATCTTTTGAGGATGTGTATGTATACACATACCTATATATGTATGTGTATATATATATACATATATTTATATATATATAGCCATATATATATAAAACTTAGTTGATGGATATAGATGCTTATTTACCTGGAATTAGTTTAGTTATAGTCTAGGCTCTAGAACTTAAAGAAGACTGGTGAAAAATAACTTTTTTGGAGATTCATGATCTAATGTCACCAAATAAACTAAAAAAAAATACATCCTTATTCATGGGTAGTTTTCTCTGACCACTGCAGTTTATATGCACAAGTAAATGTGTTTAGCAAAAGCTTAATAACCCAACATACACAGAAAATGCATCCCCATTTTATTTTATGATGTCCTGACTAAGAAAACTGAGTTATAGCACTCTCACTTGTCCAATAGAAATATAATGACTGATCTTAAAGGTCTAACTGATAAATATAAAATGCTATGATAGTAGTAAGTGCTAAGAAGCATTCTAGAATAGCAGGGCATAAAGCCAATTGCAAATTCAAAATTGTGTCCAATTCATTTTATTCCTTATCTATGTACCAGTAGGGGTCACTGGTATCACAGGGCATTCCATTTCTCTGTTTAGGTTTTGAAGGAAAATTTACCTGTTGACAGGTAGTATGTCATAGGAATAATATAATATACTCTTAGGATTTACTATTCATCAAGGAATTCATTAGCATATTGTGCAATATAATGATATGAACCTGGTATATGCCTTTGGGAACGTTTAATGTTGATCTTTTTGTGTGGAAGTTGATTCACTGTGTTTGCTGGTAGATAATAGTTTGCACAAACTTTTTTTTTTCTCATTCTCTTGACTGAGCTATTGGATGTAGTCAAATAACACAGAACCAGAAGGGGACTAAATCACTCATTTTAATTTTATTAAACTGATATACTCTTGAGTGTCATAAGAGGAATGTGTTATATAAACTCCATTAGCACTACTCACTTTATACATTTTACTGAATTTGCAAGAAAATTCTAAATAATACCCTCCATTTCCATGCAGAAGATGAATATAAACAAAGATTATAAGTCACCTTTTGGGGAATTACTTCATGGTGCCAATAAACAAAGTTTCTATAGCAGTCTAGAAGTATAAATCCAGTGTGTCTGTGTGTGTGTGTCTGTGTATATGTGTGTATGCACACACATGCATAGAAATGATGTTTATGTATTCATTTATTGGCTATTAGCTGTTGATAAATATGAAAAATAAAATGAGATTTCTCTTATTTAGAAAAAGAAGAAAAGTTATTGGAAGAAGAGTTGAGTTTTATTCTCTCCTGTAGGCTAGAGCCTTGAGGTGGGAAAGAGGTGATAAATTACATAAATCCTCCATCCCAGATGGTAACTGCAGGATGCCCTAATAAGATCTGGGTTCAAATCTTGTCCTTGTGTGATCCTGACTGTCTTAAAATTTACAGGGACTGAAGTGATTCTCTAAATCATTTTGTCAAAGAGCAATGCCAATAAAATCACAAGGCCCTTTCTCCTTCTCTCCTCACCTCTCCCCTCTTTCTTTTTTGGGGGGGTTATATCTAATTGAAATTTGACTTGTAAATTTTATAACTTAAGGAGAGAAGGCATTACTATACTTGAGCTTGCCTGGCCAACTGTGCATCCTTTGGCCACTGAACAGTATAGAAAAGTCAGCACTGCTAATAATTTACTGGACAGATGACTAGAGGGATAGGAAGATAATTAGCATTACCAAAGAAGGGAGACTTTTTTTTTAGTTCATAGGATTATAGAAGTATGTCAGTAATGGGTATGGAAAGAACCTTAGAAGTCATCTAGACTTAACTCATTTTGCAGAGGGGTAAAATGAGTCCCAAAGAGGTTAAGTGACTTACCCAAGGTCTCACAAGTAGCAAGTGACAGAGCTAGGATTTGAACCCCGGTCCTTTGACTCCAAATCTAATGCTCTTCCCTCTGCACTGATACCAGCCCATTCCATTTGTCACATCTCCTAATCAATTCAGGGAGTTCATTTTAAAACTGCTGTTACCTAAAACCCTGAAATCATTGATTAGCCAGACTTAATCTGTCCTAAGTTCATTGGACAATTTTGTTGCTTTTTGCTTGTTGTGATCAGTCTGATAGCATTTTAGCAAAACAATGCAGGGATCTAAAGAGTTAAATTTTCTAAAATGCCTTAGAAATTTCTTCATAACCTTTCTTTATTTCACAATGAAAAGCAAACACTGCTTTGAAGTTTAAATACAAGTGAATTAATTCTGAAAAAAAATAAATGTATTTGTACTAGAACTGCAAATGTTTGACAGAAACGGGAAGGTGGCTCTTGAAGAAACTCAACTTGAAGAACCATAATTAGTTTTGAGATTTACTCCTAATGGTTACTCAGATCTACAATACTTGTTTGATATAAGGTAATATCTTTTTGTGTCTAGGGGACATTCAGATTCAAAACATCAATTGATTTATTCTCCCCTTAGTGCTGATAGCATTGTGAAAATATGATATGAAAGTCATAACAAAAGATTCCCAAATAATACCCATTAAACTTGAAAGAAGCCTTCTTCATTATTTGGAAGAGTTATGACAGGTAGGTAGGTAGGTAGGTAGATAGGTAGGTAGGTAGGTAGATAGATAGATAGATAGATACTTGTATGCATATCTATCTATATACATATATACCTGTTTGTCTATCATCTCTCTATTTATATCTCTAACCATCTATCCTGTCTAGCTGTTTTTGCCTTTTGATAAGATTTTTAATTGATCCTTGAACAATTATCCTCTTGACTGTTATGAAAATGAATATTTAAGATTTTTAAGTAACTCTTTATGTTGTATCCCACTACTGAGGGATAGTAGGTCTGGTTTGTGGGAAGAATTTATCATATCTTGAATGAAACATGAGCCTCCTCTGTCACTTTTTGCAAACATTTAAAGAAATAGCACATTTTACTAACTCTTTATCAAGGTCAGTGACTTGTTACTTTTTTAATATGAAAGTTTATGCAAAAATCCAGGCATGATTATTTTTCTGGACTTTGTGTAAAAAGCATAGTACTGTGGGCTTAGGTTTTAGATTTGTGAAGTGGGTTTAGCACACTTTTCCACAGTCTCGAGTGTTAGGTCCTGCACTTGAATTTTAAAATAAAGTATGTATAGGATGGGGAAGATTTGACTAGAAAGCAGGTTCTTTGTAAAAGACCAGGCTGGGGTCAGCATGAGTTACCTTTACGAAGCTGCAGCAAAGAAAGCTAACTCACAACATTCCTAGCAGAATATTGTCCAAATGAAGAGAGTGTAACTAGCACTGGTCATCTAGAGCATTGCATTTTATTACAGGAAGCCCAGGGGCAGCTTGGTGACACAATGGATAAAGCACCAGGCTTGGAGTAAGGAAGACCTAGGTTCAAATATAGCCTCACACACTTACTTGCTGTGTGATCCTGGGCAAATCACTTAACTCCGCCTCAGTCTCCTCATCTGTGAAATGAACCAAAGAAGGAAATGGCAAACGACTCCAGTATCTTTGCCAAGAAAATACCAAAGTGGGGTTGTGAAGAGTCAGACCATGACTGAAAATGACTAAACAACAACAAAGTCAGCCCTTCTTAGGAAAGATGAGCCAGAGTATATTCAGAGGAGGGTGACCAGGATGATAAGGGGGCTCGAAACCGTGCCATAGGAAGGTTCCTTAAAAGGAACAGCGTGTGTATAGCCTCAAGAAGACTTTCAGGCAACAAGATCACTGTCTTCAAATTTGATTTGAAAAATTGTCGTGTGAAAGAGGAATTACACTTTTTCTGCTTGGCCCCAGAGAGCAGAAGTAGAAACAATGGGTGGAAGTGATAGGTAGGCAGATTTTAGCTTACTATAATGGAAACACTTCCATTACAACTGTTCCAAAAAAAAAAAATTGGAATGGGCTGCTCCAAGAGACAGGAAGTTTTCCACCAATAGAGAATTGTAAGCAGAGGCTGGGTAGTGAGTTGTCAAGAATGTTATGGGGATAATTCAGGCTTTAGGTACAAGTTGGACTAGATGAACTTTAAGGTCCCTTCAAATTCAAGCCATAGAGGTTTAATCCTGATGCTTAGTATTGACAGAATAATGATGGGCAACAAAACCTGGGTTTGCATTCTTTTTCCAGTGATTTTATAGAGAAGATGGCCTGAGCTCTATCTGTATTACATTGCAAGTCTTGATCTTTTGTCAACTATAATAAACTCCCAGTTATCAAATGGAATCATTGGAATGCAGTGTTCCAGTTAATCAGAGAATTACCATATGTACATACATGCTACTCATCCTAATTTTCAACAAGACAGGCTACAATAAAATACACTTAATAAAAATATACTGAATATAATTTGGTTTATTTGGATGATTCAGAAGACCCTTCAGGGTCTTGCAGTGCCTCAGGGTCATTATTAAAAATATCAGTGATCATTAGACAGTAGATATGCAGAAATGCCAATTCTGGTTAAAAGAATGTCATATAGCAGAGTTTATGCTAGCTTCTACCCGAGGCTGTTAGCCTCTGCCATCCACACCCTCACAATAAGGGTTGTCTCTGACGAAGCTTAATAGGTGTGCTGTGTCTACTGAACTTGGATGTAGATGCTCCTCAGAAACACTTCTTGGACTGTACCAGCCTGGGCAGGGAGAATTTCACAGGGATAGCACAAAGGCCATTCATTCTACCCATTGTCTACCCACTCTACCTAACATGCTAGCATAGACCTCTGAACCTACGAGAAAGGCGTATCACTAGAGAAAGACCCCAGACCACAGCTATTGAGCCACCTCAGTCCCACTGGAATCTTTCCTGCCCTCCCTCTTTTCCTTTGATAATCCATTATTCCTTTCAAGAAGAACAGTGAGTGGATAGTTTCATCCCCCAGCAATTATACTCCACCATGTGTGTTGCCTCCCCCATTAGAATGTAAACTCCTTGAGGGCAGAGGCTATTTTTGCTTTGTATTTGTATCCCCAGCACTTGGTACATAGTAAGCGCTTAATGCTTTTTCATTCATTCATTCATTCATTCATACTAATAATAAATTGTTATTTTCAATTAATTATATTGAATTAACTGTTCATTTACCCAACAAGAAACTGAATTATTTTTAGCATTGTTGTGTATGTGTGTGTGTGTGTGTTGAGTATACTAGTCCTGGAAGAAGATAGGTCCAGGTATCAGAGATGGATGTCCTAGCTCTTGTCTAGTGAAACTGCCCCACTTTCTCCCCTCTGACTTCTTGGCCTTATTTACTTCTGACCATTTCCTTTTCTCTTCCTTTTGTGCCATCAGTATTAGACGTAAATGTAAATGTAACAAAACCCCACCTCCTGCTCCCCTTAATCCCTATGATTGAGTCATCATTTACAGCGATGAAAACCACTTTCCCCTGCTACTGCTACCTGTTCTTATACTTTCTTTTTTTTTCTTGTCTTATACTCTCTTCACATTCAACTCAGTCCTACCTCTCCTAAATCACCATTTCCCATTTCTTCATTCCACACTATGAAGCTTAAATGGTGCAATGGATAGAGTGCTGAACTTGTAGTCAAAAAGACCTGAGTTCTATACTCTTCTGAGTATATGTCCTCAAATTCTAGCTGTGTGACCCTAGATAAGTCACTTAGCCATTGTCTGCCTCAGTTCCCTCTTCTGTACAATGGGTATAATAATAATACCTACTTCCAAGGATGGTTGTGAAGATCAAATGAAATAATATTTGTAAAGTAATTGCAAACCTTAAAGCAGTATATGAGTATTAGCTATTATTATTATTTCCATCTTCTTGTGCTCAGCAAAACTCAGTTTTTTCCACTTTTCATCTGCTGTTTTGCCTAGCTTCAACTCCGTGGAATGAGATGCCCCTTTCAGGTCAAACCATCACTTCAAATCTCATCACCATGCTGCCAGGCCTCTATTGATACCATCTCCCTCATTCTCCTCTCCCCTTGGACTGGAGAATTAGAAGGAGAAGTACCAAACTCCTCCAAATGCCTTTCTTTATAAACAGCAGAAAATGAACTTGATTCAGCTCATTCCACTTTGCATCTGCTGCTCTACCTGATTCCAACCCCATAGAACAAGATCCTCAGTGCCAGGTATCCCCAGCTAGGTCCCCTCCTACCTCATTCCTTCTTCCTTTTATGTGTTATCTCCCCCCATTAAATTGTCAGCTCCTTGAGAGCAGGGATTGTCTTTTTATTAATGGTATCCCTAGCACTTTGCACAATGCCTGGCACATTGTTGATGGTGTGGTTCAGTTGTGTTCAACTGTTCATACCTCCATACGGGGTTTTCTTGGTAAAGATAATGAAGTAGTTTGCCATTTCCTTCTCCACTGGATTAAGGCAAACGGAGGTTAAGTGACTTGCCCAGGGTCACAGAAGTAGTGAGTTTCTGAGGCTGGATTTGAACTCAGGTGTTTAATAAATGTTTATTGGATTGATTGAATTTTTCCTGGCTATCCAGTATTTGGTTTTTGCTTTTCCTACTTACCTAGTGGATCCTTCCCATTGTCATACAAACATGCCTAAATCTTCTCCATTCTTTTAAAACACTGTAATTCATCCAGAGGAAAAAAAGTCAAGAATCCTAGGGGAATTACTGAAAGAAAAGTGGTAAAGAAGAGGGCCTGTCAGTTTTCAAACTATACTACAAAGTAGTCAACACCAAAATTTGTTTTGTTGATTTGTTATTGGATATGAAATAGAGAAGTTGGATCAATGGAACAGAGTAGGTACAAAGTAGGCAGAAACAAAGGAGCATAGTGACCTAATATTTGATAAATCTAAAGATCCCATGTATTGGCACAATAGCTTGTTATTTGACAAAAACTGGGGAAAAATAGAAAGCAGCTTGGCAGAAACTCAGTAAAAAGCTGTATCTCACACCATATACCAAAATAAGCTCCAAAGCTGTACAAGACTTAGATCGAAAAGGTGACATCATAAACAAATTAGAGGAGCAAGGGAAAAATTATCTGACAGATCTATGGATATGGGAAGAGGTCCTAACTAAACAGGAGCTACAGAGGATGACATAAAGGAAAGCAGATAATGTTGATTACATAACATTAATTTATTTAAATTTTATTTTTTTTTACAATTTATAAAAAATTTAAAATTTTTTATAATTTGCAAAAATTTATTACATAAAATAAAGAGATTTTTCCATAAATAAAACCAATGCAACTAAAAGCAAAAGAGAAAAAGGTAAAGAGGGAAAATATTTTAGCAAATTTCTTTGATAAGGGTATCATTTCTAAGATATGCAGGGAACTCATTCAACAATTAGCATAGTGACTGACACACAGTAATCCCTTCATAAATGTTTATTGATTGAATGATTGATTCAAATCCATAAGAATAACAGCTGTTACCCAACTGATATATGATCAAAGGGTATGAACAGTATTTTGGAGGAAGAAATCCAAGCTAACAGTAGCCATTTGAAAACAAATACTCTTGATTAGAAAAATGCAAATCAAAATGATTCTGAGGTAACACATCACACCTAGCAGATTGGCTAAATTGACAAAACAGGAAAATGATAAATATTGGAGAAGATGTGGGAAAATTGGAACACTAATACATTGTTAGTGGAGTTGTGAACTGATCCAACCATTCTGGAGGGCAATTTGGAACTATGCCCTAAGGGCCAAAAAATTGTGTATACCCTTTGACCCAGCAATACCACTTCTAGATCTGTATCCTAAAGAGATAATAAAAATGGGGAAAGGATACACATATACAAAAATATTTATGGCAGCTCTTTTTGTAGTGGCAAAGAAATGGAAATTGAGGGGATGCCCATCAATTGGGGAATGGCTAAATAAGTTGTGGTATATGAATGTAATGGAATACTATTGTGCTTTAAGAAATGATGAACAGGCAGACTTCAGAAAAACCTGGAAAGGCTTACATGAACTGATGCCAAGTGAAATGAGCAGAACCAGGAGAACATTATACACAGTAACAGCCACATTGTATGATGACTGTCTTTGATGGACTTAACTCTTCCCAGCAATGCAAGGACCTAAGACAACTCCAGAAGACTCATGATAAAAAATGCTAATCCACATCCAGAGAAATAACTATGGAGTCTGAATGCAGATGAAAGCATGTTATTTGCTCTCCTTTTCTTTTGTTGTTTTGTTTTGTTTCTTCATTCTTGTGGTTTCTCCCACTCTGCTGAAACTTATCTTTCAAAGTTACAATGTTCACTTACCTCTAGCACTAACTTTTCTACTGACTTACCCTCCCTTTCCTTTTTCTCCCCTCCCTTTTCTTTCACTCCTCTCTTCTCCTTTCTTCTCTTCTCTTTCCTTCACTTCTCTTTGCTTCTCTTTCTATATTTCTTCTCTTCTCCTCTCTTCTACTCTCTTCTCCCCTCTTCTCCTCTCCTCTCTTCTCCTTCCTTCACTTCTCTTTGCTTCTCTTTCTATATTTCTTCCTTAAATGATCTGACAGGATTATACAATTTCAAAGTTGAAAGAGACTTTTGAGGCTGTTTGGTCTAACTTGTTCCTGGAAAAATTTACATATTCAATGACAGATCATCTACCTTTTGCTTAAAGATCTTCTACTGGGGACCTAAATGAGGATGGTGGCCAGATGGCCATGTGAATTCATCAATTCCCAATGTGTTTATGTGTGTAGATAGATAGATAGATGTGTGTATATGTATGTGTATATCTATAAGCTAGCTACAGGTATATGCATGTATAAATGTGTGTATATATTGTATATATACACATGTATGTATATACATTATATATACATATACATGTATGTGTATATGTTATATATACATGCACATGTCTGTATATATGTTATATATACATACACATGTATGTGCTGTGTGAACATTAACTATATATGTGTGTGCATATATGTATGTATATAGATTTTTAACTACCTAAGGCCCACTACAATCTGCTTATTCTACTTTTCTGGTCTCATTTCACTCTTTATTTCAGATCCACATAGCTAGCAAATAGCCAAAGCAGGATTGAAATCCTTGTCTTTCTGATTCTAACACTCTATCCACTAGACCAAACTGATGCACACGATCCTGGAACTAGATACCCTATCTTCTGCTTTCATACATTCATTTCAGCCGCCTTTCTTATTTGGGAAAAAAACACTCTTTCCTCATCTTTACCTTTATAAATCCTTATAACAATCTATTGCTCCTGACTGAATTCGGCCTGACCAGAAGCACTTGTTCTTTCTCCTTAACTCATTTCATGTGCAGTCTCTTGTACAAAGTCTTCTCTGATTCTTCTGATTGTAAGTGTTCTCTCCTTCCCTATAATTATCCTGTGTTCAATTCTTTGTGTTCTTTTTGAATCTCCTTCTCACACTCTAGTAGACTATAAGCTCCATGAGGGCAAGAACGGTTCATTTTTAACTTCGTGTCTTCAATGCGTAGCACAACACTTTGTACATACTAAACGATTAATAAACGTTTGTTGAATTAAATTCTAAGCCACTAGTTTCTAAAGCGAAGTCTCCCTGGATTCCCACCTTCCTTAACTACAAATGTTCTCAGAGTGAAAGATGGTATTTGTCTGAAAGTCAGTAAAAAGGATGGAGGTGAAACACTCTCTTTTGCTCTTGAAGATATAGCTTGTAGCTAGTGCCTAATCATTTACCTGTCTTCTGTCACACCTACAGTAGAATCCAAATTTGCAATGAAAAAAAAAATCCCTATGTCGAGTTAATGTCTTGAAGACTGGGTAAGTGACTTTACCCCTTTAGGCTTCAGATCTAGGTCTATAAAATAAGGAGGTTGAACTAAATGACCTGTAAGATCCCTCCTAGCTCTGAATCTATGGTCCGATGCAATGTTTATTCAGTATGCTGAAGAAATCTCAATTTAACTCAACCCATTCCTGTATAGGAATTGTTTTGGTAGCTGAGGAATCATAGTCAATTTCCTGGGATATATTTTTCAAGCATGCTTTGATGAGGCAATCCATAAAGATGACTTTTCCTATAATTAAAAGTAAATATATCCTAAGCATTTTCCCTAGGCATGGATCAAAAGGATTTTCCTATACCTGTCAGAATCTGGTTGCCCTGGTTAGGTTAGTCATGCAAAAGGTGTGACTCAGAGGTGTAACACAAGTAACTATAAGAGATTGTTGTAAGACGACTTGCCTTTTCAATACATTAATCATGTTTTTGAAGAATCTAAATTGTAATGTAGATCAGTCAAATGTTCAATGATAAGTGATGTTATTGTCTAAAGTAACTTCATCCTCTTTTTCTTTAGGATGGCATCTTCTTTATTTTTATTCACTTATTTATCTATGTTGATTTCAGTCTGTAAGCCTCTAAAAGGAAAATTTTTTCCCTGTTTTTTCAAAATTTCTCTTTGTATGGAATTTTGTACCATGTCACATACAAATCAGTAATTTTGAAAAGAAAAATATGAACATGAATCAGAACTGATTCCTGGGTAACACTATATGAGATTCTGGACAAAAAGAAATAAACATGTTTAGACATGTGTACATAAATTACATATTTGTTTTGGACTGTTATGTATGTATGTATGTATGTACGTACGTACGACCGTACGTACATATGTGTATATGTATGTATGTATATATACCCATATACCTCAGAGGCAGAACCTGAAATCAGATCTTTTTGACTCCAAGATTGCTTTTCTAGTCACTTCACCCTGAAGTCTCTCAACAATTACATCTAAGTCATTCTTTCCACAAAGGAATCCTCACTATAACATACCAGAGAGGTGATCATTTAGTTTCTACTTAAAGATCTCCAAGGCGGGGAACCTAAACCTCTCATGGCAACCTAACTGCCTACAACCTAGATTACATGCCTCAATGCCTTAGTAAGTAATTTAATAACTTCCTGTGCCTTTCTCCCTCCCCTCCTCTCTTCCCCCCCCCCAAAAAAAGACTGGTCTTTGGATGGACTAATTCAGTCTGTAATCAAAGCTTTTCTGACTTGGTTGCATCAGCCCAAGTTTGCCTTCTACTGCAAGGTCTTAAAAAAACTAAGGTTACTAAAGTCACATGCCATGATGAAACATTGGAGTAAGACTTTAGGGGAAGATGAATGATATCTACATGTTTTAAACAGGTACATAATGATTAGGCATTCTTAACTTGGGATCCAAGAACACCCAAAGAGTTTATAGTTAGAACACAGGGGGTACATGAATTTGAAAGGAGAAAAAACCTATTTATTTTCCCTAACTAGTTAAAATTTAGCAATACCTTCAATTATTTAAAAACATCTTTTGCAAAAGAGTCCAAGTGCTTCACCAGACTGCCATAGGGACCAATGACATAAAAATCATTAAGAATTCCTAGGTGCATTCTCTTTCTCTCTCATGTGTGTGAGTGTGTGTGTGTGTGTGTGTGTGTGTGTGTGTACATATATAGCACCTCAGCTCTATATGTGTGTATATACAAATATAGACATACATTTTTATATATAGCTATATTTTAGTACTTTAAGGATCTGTGATTTCATTGTGCATCAATATGTGTATTTGGAGAGTTGCTTTGTCCAAAAAAAAATTACCCTGCTATAAACCTAGGGATGAGATTCTTCAAACTTAGCTCTGTTGGTCCTTAGATAACAGACATTTATTACATCATTGGTCTCATCCTCACAGCCTTTCTAGCTGCATAGGGCTTGTCAGAATATGTGCTCCACTGGCATAGCTTTTGAGAGCCTGGGGTTACATCCACCTTGTAATGAGTTATCAGAATAAGATTTTGCCTTATAAGTTTTAGGATGAGAGTCAATTAAAACAATTTAATAAGCTCCATAATATTAGAATTTAAACTCCTTCTGTTCTGTTATGTGTACTCACATCTTCCGGGGGATCTAAATTCTGTTTTGGCCTAGTCTTATAAAATTATGAGGTATTCGAATTTAGTTTTCAATTTTAGAAAGCCTCAGAATGTCTCAAAAAAAGTGTGGCTATGAGGAGGAGGCATAGTTCAGGGGAAGAGATATTGGTATCAGATTCAGAAATCCTAGATTCTCTTTTTGGTTTCCCCCAGGTTTGTTTTGCTACTTATTATTATACCGTATTATTAACATACATTTTCTCTCATATTAGCATCAGGGAAATGATAGCAACCACTCCAAAAGGACATTCCTGGTAATTATGGCATCATAGGCTTTGAGTCTGTCAGTAAGTGGTACAGTTACCTTTTCAGGTCACTGTGGAATCATAATACTGAAAAAAAATAATGAGCATTGTCCCAGCAACCTCAGAAAAAAAAAAACAACAATCTATTTACTTGATTCTTATTGATAGAATCAAACTCTATATTATATGAAGTTTATAAAGTAAAAATAAAGAATATTGTCCTCACAGAGGAACTTGGACTAATGCCAGTAAACAGAGAGAATTAGAAAATTAATTAATAGGGGCAGCTAGGTGGCGAGTGGATAGGGCACCAGCCCTGGAGTCAGGAGGACCTGAATTCAAATCTGACCTCAGACACTTGACACTTACTAGCTGGGTGACCCTGGGCATGTCACTTAACCCCATTGCCTAACCAAAAAAAAAAATTAATTAACTTGTTGTCAATTAAGACCATTTGTTAATGTAACTGAGGTCCCCTTAAGTTTAAAATTCACTCTTACTATGAGTCACTGAGAGTAAGAGAGAATATATGTGAATTCCACAGGCAGGTGCCTATTTTACAGCCTAGGATTTCCTAGCCATGGTCCGCCTTCTGTATTTTTATAAAAACACAGTTTCTGTATTTCGTAGAAATGTAGTTTCTGTGCTTTCTAGAAATGTAGTCTCTGTTTTTCTATAGAAACCTACTTGAAGGCCAGGGTCTTAAGCTGATAAATGATAATCCTTCTAAGTGAAAATATTAATCTAAAATCTATTGTTGCCCACTTAGGGACCTTTCTCCTTTAAATACATTATTCTGTATGGTTGTGATTCATGGAGTACTATGGAATATTAGAGTCTCTGTAAAAATAGAATTGAGAGCCATTAAAAAGTTAATGGTGGAGTACGTGGTAGGTATGAGCTGGCTATTAGATATTGCCAACAAATTGTTTCAAAGGAAACATGTCCTACCAAGCCAGAAAGACTTTGAGGATAACTCTGATAATGTGCTCTATGGGCATCCACTACTTAATTTTAGAGTATCATCACTAAAAGGTTGGCTATCAGGTGATATATTTTTTTTTCATCCACAGATGAAAATTGTCAGCCAGAAGGATGTCAGCTAAGAAGGTAGAGAGGTATATGTGATATATGTCCATGCCCAAGAAATCCCTGTTCCTCGAAGCAATGGTAAATATGGTTGAGGTGAGCCCTGGATTTTCAGTTAGAGGACCTTGGTTCAAATACAGACTGAGAAAGTAAGGAAAAAGGAAAGCACTTTAGAAAATGGTACAGTAGGGAAAGTGATGGATCTGGAGTTTAAATCTAGGTTCAAGTCCATTTGCTACCTATCTGTGACCGTGGGCGAGAGACCTCTGTTTCCTCATTTGAATAATGAATAATTGAACTAGGTGACCTCTAAGATCCCTTCCAGCTCTAAATCTATGATCCTATATAAATGTGAGTTCTTATTTTTTATATAATATATTTTTATATAAGGATATTAAAATATATACTACTATGTAACATGCACTTTTATCCAGTGCCTAATATGTGTCAAGAATGATACTAAGTGCAGGGACACACACAGAGAAATATTTTAAAATTAAGGATTGAACTGTATGTATTTCACCCCTCCAGTTTGTCATCTTTCCTTCTGCCTCCTTCCTCAATCTCCACCCCTTCTCACAAACACATACATCACGTCAGAAGTAGTTGTTGATAATTTCGCCTAATTCCAAAAGACTTGGGCTGAAACTAGATGCCTTGCTTTTGAAAGGTCAGACTGTCAGTCTTATTTCATACAGTGTGACAGGTGGACCAGTGAACAAGAATTGAATGATATCTGAAAGGGAGGGAGAAGGGTAGAAGGGTCAAGGAGCTGACAGAAGAGGAGCCTGTAAAAACAGGGTTTGTGGGGTGTGAACTTTGGGGTAACCTATGAATTGGAGTTGGATAAGTGAAACCTAAGGCCCAGGACGAGGGCGATCTGGTTTAAGTGCTCCCCAAGCCACTCACCCTCTGATTAGGAGACTTTCTAAGGAGTTCCAGTGAACTACTTTGTGAAAATTAGTTTGGAATGTGAAGGTGGTTTTCATTCCCTTATTTTAAGGATCCTAGCTGCCTTTCCAACTTGGAAAGAATTATCTCAAATATTTCCTGCTCTGGGTATGAACTCAGAAAACTTGATATTCTTGTGAATATCTTCTCCTTAACTTTTTTTTTTAGTCAGCAAGTAGAAGCTAGTTTCACTTTATAAAATGACAAAGTCTCACATAAATGGTGAAAAGGAAAAGGCATTTCTTGAATTAAATTCACAAAAGTAGTTTTTTTTAATTGTATGAGAAGTGGTGTTTACTGCATAAAAGCCATGCTAAATCATGCAGCAATTTAATTTTATTAGATAATTACAAAACAGGATTTTGTTTTGTGATATTTTCACAAGTACTCCTTGATTAACTAAAAGAAATATTTTTACAAACACTTTTATAAAATCATCATAAGTAAAATTGCTGGATGATTTAAGTGCATAAGAGCTGGGATTTTCAACCTATCACAATGAATACCAAGTGCTTTCTTATAGAGTTTAGAACAGAAAAGGACCTTAGAGATTGTCTAGTCAAACTCCCCTTATTTTAAAAATGAAGAAACTAAGGCCAAGAGAAATTAAGTGCCTTTTCCAAGATTATCAGAGTGTTAAATACCAGAGTCAGGTCTTAGGCCCAGGTCCTCTGATTATAAATCTAGAGTTTCTTCCACCACATTATTTGGACCTTAGAAATTCTCTAATCCAGCTCTCCCCCAACCCCCTGCCACTTTCCATGAAGGGTCATGAAAAACAACTTCTACTCTTTACAAAGCTAGCCAACTGACTGAAGGAGACATCAAAACCATGACCTATCTTGTTCAGCACTAATCTTACCAGATTACTCACTTTCCATTTTAAATATGGAGAAACTGAGGATTGATGAGTTTGGCTGAAGTGATTCAGTCAATAAAGCCAATGAGGGAGCTACTAAGCAAGGGATAGAACCTAGATCTCCTGACCCTAACCTGATGGTGTTTTTTTTTTTCTTCAAGTTTAAAGAAGAACCAATATCTTTGGTTTCTGTATCTGGTGGCGAAAGACAAGTGGTAGAGCAAGGGAGGCTAATGGCAGGAGTAGTTAGGAAACACAGTAGGAATCTTCAGTTTTTTGAGCACAGAATATCAATCCCTAAACAACATTGTGACTTGTAGGGGAAAAAAACAGGGGAAGCATCCCAGGAAAATGAATAGCAGTGAAGAAAAAGTGCCTTTGCTTAGAGATTGCCTTCCATCTACTTTGCATATCTCTTGTATGTATACAGTTATTTACATGCTGTCTCCCTCATTAGAATGTGAGCTCCTTGAGAGAAGGGACATTATTTTGGTCTTTCTTTG
This sequence comes from Vombatus ursinus, assembly GCF_900497805.2. Lineage (NCBI taxonomy): Eukaryota > Metazoa > Chordata > Mammalia > Diprotodontia > Vombatidae > Vombatus > Vombatus ursinus. The sequence continues at coordinate 1,593,515 of NW_020954608.1, read as the reverse complement.
TATCTCCAGTACAGTGAATGGCATGTACTAAGTACTTAATAAGTGTTTGTTATTGGTTGACTGATTGAAAAAGAAAAGGGGTTGTATAGCATCATAAAGAAACAAACCTATCTTTTCCCTCAGCATTTGCCTCTTTCTGTTGTTCAATGATCTCCCTTATAAAGTATGTCTTGAGGAAATTTTAAATTTATTTCTACCCAGAACCAAGTTAACCAATATACCATATTAATGAATATCATAGTGAAGAAGACATGTAGTACAACCATAAGAGACCAGTGTTAGATATACTTGGCGTTTTCTGAAGCACATTGCATTTCTTGTCATTGAACCATTTCTTCTTGAAAGTTGCATCAGATAGGTAAAAAAGAAATCATTTCACTTTTTTGTAGAATCAGATGGGAAGAAAGACTAATTTTATTAGTAAATGGATATTTAATACTTTTGAAATATCACAGATTAAATAGCTACAGAATCAAAACCTGTTAGAATAAGGCTATTAAAACAAAAACACCTTTTACATATTAAACACAGTATTGAATGTATTTCATACTTGTATTAATCAGCTGTCTTTTTAATTACTTAATTGGCATTAATTATATCATTTAGCATGTTGTATTTAATGATTTCTGGTCAAAGTGGACACTGAGTGTGATAATCAGTGTAAATGAAATTCAGTTCACTTCCCCTGTTTGTGGCTCTATTTGCTTGCTTTAAAAGTTGACATACAGCACAGGTGTAAAATTGACCAGATCAGCTGGTCTCAAAGGTCATAACAGCAGTTGCTAGGATTGAATTTCTTACACTTTAAACCTTGTGATGGTTGATGCTTTTAAAGCTAATGAGTTACTTCGCCTAATAAACATTTCCTTGTACCATCAACTTCCACATTAACTACCAAATTAAGGAATTGTTCTTCTAATTTGCAATCTGTGTGTTGTAGCATATGAGGGGGATGTGGCTGCTTTGGGAATGTTGAAGAGAAAGAAAAGCTGCTTAATATTGAAGAGGAACAGAAGGAATGAATCCTTTCCCTTTTCCCTACATCCAGTAGCCCAGGGCACTTTTATTCATATATCCCAATTATCTTTTTGCTTTTACTTTGGCCACCTTCCTCCAAAAAAATGATTGGGGAGAAGAAAGGGAAGGGAGGATAGTGCATAGAAAGGTATCCTAGAACCCATAAATTCCTGCCACTGACACATGGTGGCTGTGTGACCCTGGACAAGTCACTTACCTTCTTAGGGCTCTAGGCAGCAAACTAAGATTGTAAATTGTAGTGAAGAAATGAATCTGTACTGGTAAAGGATGTTTCTTCACCAGAGGGGCGGGGGAGGTGGTTCCTTTTCAAATTAAATTACAGGTCTAGTTCCTATACCTATCTCTCTCTTCTTACCTTCTAAGTAATATTTTCCTAAAATACTCAATGATTTTTGGTCAATTTTATGCAATGATTTAAAAAAATTTAAGTTCCCAAAGCATTTTCCCCTCACATCTACAAGGTTTCTCTTCTTAGAAAGGTGTTCTTTTGTGCTCTTAGGCTGTCAAGGATCGTCTAACTTTTAGAGGCCCTCATTTATTGTGATTCTTATACTATTATCCATATTACCAATTATATTCCTGCTAATTAGTTTTAACAAATATTTTATTGAGTAACTGTTACATATGTACCCAACACTGTGCCTCCTTTGGGAGCTCTTTAGGAATTTCCAGTCTACTGGGGAAAATTAGATACAAGAACAATAACCACACAAAGAAGTATATGATTGTTTCCAAGTAATTATTTCAAACAGCAACAACTATAAGATTTTATAGAAGGGAGAAATCAGTGTGGGTTAGAGTAGTCTTAGGGAAGGTTTTGTGACAGAGGTGTTAGAATTAACATTGAAAAATGACTAAAATTTAGATAGAAAATAGATAAGTTTTCAGATAAAAGGGACAGCATGAAAAAGAGAACTAAGGAAGAATTAAACTGGGATTGTTCTAAGAACAAGGTAATCTGTTGGGCTTTTTTTTGCTAGAGGGTGTCAGTTAGGGAGTAAGGGGAGTGCAGGTTAGGCAGGTAAATGCAGCTGGGCAAGATTGTAAGGGCAAATTAATGTAAACAATAGCCTAATTAAACACCATTAGAAGTCTAAATCTTCTGCCAAAACCAATTAGGTCATGGATACCAAAGTCAAATACAAATAATTTTTTAATTGTCTACTCTTTTGGATTTATCTATGCCACTGATTCCTTCCATTAGTATGACTGATAAGTTGAATATATTGAAAGGAACTTGGGAATTTTTCATTGTTGAACTGTCATATATTCTATTTTTTTTCTACTTTGAAAAACAAAATGAAGCATTCAAGTAAAATGCTGAACTTAGGATGATGGGCCTTTTAAGATTTTTAACAGTTTCAATAATTGCCTATCTTGTGACACTTAAAAGCATTTATCTCCCCCAAAATAAAACCATAAACTAATAGAAAGGAGTTTCAGGATAGTCATAGGGAAATAGTGGACAATTAATCAAACCAGTATTAAATAGATGAGGAGAAACTGTCCTTCTAGCATGTATTAATAATACATTAGGAAAATGGGCCTGTGATTTCTTCAGTTAGGGATCTCCTGGTGTGGACACTCATTATGTCAATGCTGGATATCTGTAACCTTCTCAGTAACTTTTAGTCTTAGAGAGCTTCCTGGAGACCTGAAACATTAAGTTACTTCTCCAATAGGCACACGGCTAGTATGTTTCAGAGGCATGACTTGAATCCAGTCTTTCTGATTCCAAATTTGGCCCTCTATCTACTCCACCACTTCACCTAAATTGACTCTTTCATTTTGCTCTTCTCTGGCTGGAGAGGTTGTAAGTAATAGTAGGTCAGTATCTCCTTCCTTTGGAATCATAGGGAAAAACTAGAATATGGTCTCAAAGTAACAGAACAGGATGACATTAAAAAAACAATAACAACAATAACAAAAGCCTTTCTGTAAATATATTCATATTAGCACTTAGCAGAAGTCCATCCCGAGAAGGTGGAGTATGCTAATCACATCCGCTTTTGTCCTCTAAGAACCATGTGTAAAAACAAGCACCAAGGTCTTATGCTCAGTCTTTAAATATGAGAGACAGAATTCCTTCAACACACCAAATCAGTGTCCACAATGGATGATTTCACAAGTAATTTTATAGGAGACAGATTCCTATAGTCAGGAAAACTCATGATGAATCAGTTTTAATTGACCATGTTGATCTGTAGTAAAGCATTTAGTGAAATAGTAAAGTGTTGTGTGAAACAGATGAGGGGGTTGGTCCTTGAGGTAATAGTTGACTCTTGGTTCCAGTCATTTTTTATTTCTTTAAGAGTGAGAATTATGAAATAACCAGCCAGTCTGATAGCTGGGAAGGAGGTAAAAATATGCAACGTGGTTACAAAAATGGATTTGCCATACTGGGTCTTGATTTCTTTAAAAAAAAGGGGGGGGTGGAGAATTTGTAGAGCAATCCGTCTGTCATCTTGAGAGAGATGAAATTGTGCAATTGAGGTCATGGTACTCTCTCAGAAAAGAGGGATGCCTTCTTATGCTTTCCTGAGATTTCTTAAAAGTGCTTCTAAACAAGGAGGAGATGAGGTTGTCCTTTCTCTGTGCTATTAAATTCTGATAGATGGGAACAATCTTAGTGGACTTGCTTTCTTTTACAATAAGGAGCCTACTGAGAAGGATTGGTATGGCTTATACATATTTGAATTTCTAAACCAATTATTTTTACTAGTGGCATATCTGATGCTGCTAGTTAATTTTTAGAATTTTCTTCCTGACGTATAGCCAGCAGACTGGGCAAGATGGAATATGAAGGTTTAACAATTCACATTTCTTACACAATTCAGACAGTAGACATGTGATTCACCTCACTTTGCTTACTACAGTGCCACACACCCTTTGAGCATTCAACAAATGCTTAGGGATGGATGTTGATGGCAGTGATACTTGTAAAGATTATACCTGCCATGTTAATTCAGGGATAGATCTTGGATAAGTGGAGATCTGCTAGTATTCACTGCATGCCATTTTTCCTATACAACATAGTGATATGACCAAAACAGACTTGCCTAAATCTATCTTTCTACTTGCTTATCAAGATTTCCCCAAGTGCTTTATCATTTTATTTCATTCTTTATCTGAAAATTGCTCCATGAGTAGTAGTGGAAAAGTTGGTGCCTAAACCAGGGACCATTTTTTCACTGCACTCAGATAAATATACAACTGAATATTTTTCCATCCTAAGGAGGTTACTGATATCAAACTACAAATAACTATTGAGATAATTTTGAAAGTAAATGTTATCAAAAATCAAATACAGGCAGTAAAATGGGTCACTTTGTTCTTTTAAATTCATAATTGTAGTCCAGGCACCTATGCTCAATAAAACAATATAGTGTTTTGTTTTGCAATAATAAGATATGACATATTGACTAAAGCCCTTAAAGGTAGAATGCAAAAATCATACCATTAAGACCTGAAGAGGTGCTAACATTAACTACACTGTTTCTCCAAACTTTGTATAGACCTGTCAACAAAATTATCAACCCAGCAGTTTTAGAGATAATATTCTAGATATTGCCTACAGTATTCTACTTGTATTTAAATGAAAATATGCTAGCTCAAACAATCAAACATTTGCCCCAAGTTCTACCTCAGGATGTTTATATATGTTAGTCTAAAAAGCTAATGTCAGTTATTTAGTCTGAACGGCATTTGAAGGATGAATGGAATCATATAGTCTGAAACAAGTAAGGTTTCTGAAATTGTCTAATATGAAGAGAGAAAGATACATTCTCCTATTGCATGAGGATCAGCTAAAATAAAATGTATTGTAATTATGATATAGAAAATAAAGTTTAAGAAATATTTCTTAGATGCATGTGGTTTTATGTATAACTTATGATCTTTTGGTTTATCCTTTTCATGAAATAAGGTATGCTGCTGTTATCTCTGAGGATGAATTAGGAGCTCTATCCCCTTCTCTGAGATAAAGAGATGAAAAAAGTCCTACAGAAAGAGTGACTTGTAGGGAGTCTTTCTCATGATCTCTAAAAGTGACTAAACAAACTCAAATATGCCAAAGTTCACCACTTGAAAAGGGGCTCCAAAGGGTGTCCAAAGTAAAATAATGGCATCAAAATTTTAATGTTATCTCTGGTTGATAAAGTGATCTATTCCACTGTTCTATAAAATTATCCATATGTACTGCCAGTTACCTCTATATCAGAGGTTTATTTCCTGCTGCATACATTCTTGCAACTGCTTATTACCAACTTTAAAATCAATTTCATCACCTTAGTAAACTAATAGATTAGAAGTTATGATTGTGACTAGTGCCTAACTTTTGTGTTTTTATGCATAGAAAGATGTCTATTTCCTTCTGGAGACTTATAATGTTTTAAAATGAAAATGAATTAAAATATTAGTTGTGCCTTTTTTTGTTTAAGAAAAGATAAGTCACTTATAAATGTACCAAGTACCATAAGTTCATTTTGATATTATTGTTATTTAATGCTTTATGCTTCATAGGTATAAATGCTTTCCAAAGCAATGCTTGTGAAAAAATGAATTCAAATTTTCTATCTCAAATGATACTTGTCAATGAAATTGTTCAGTTGTGCTACACAATCTATTTAGAATATTTAAAAAATATGAAAAACACTCACCCAAAAAAGTTTTGTACAATTGAATGGTAAGGTTGTTCTAATCTTTATTAGCTTTGTGGTATGGAAGCACCTATCTTGCCAAAATCTGACATCTACAAACTTGTTCTATTTATGGTGCTTGACCTCTGTTTTTCCCAATATGCAGAAAATGTCGTTAAACAATGAAATAGAAATGGAAAGAACTATTTGCTCTCCCAGACTATTCTGGGAAATAATACCAACACAAATGGGAAATACAAAAATTGTATGGCCAGTACTAGACGACTTTCATAAAAGTTGTCATACCATTGGCTATGTTTTAAATATTTCTTAAACTGTTTTGTAAAACCTTGAGTGGGGGTGGGGGTGGGGTTGAAGCTTTATTGTAAAAGAAATGAATGCAAGAAAATGGCACTTTAAGTAGTGAAGAGACGTGAAGCATTGCATCTTCATAGCCTGCTAAGGAGCAACAGCTGTACCTAATTTTAACTTGACGTGCTTCAGATCTCATATTCATATAGGTATTTAATGATCCAAACATAATGGTCCTATATAGAATAATTACTTATATGAAGGAGTGAACTTCATACGCATTCCTTTTTAAACGATCCTTCAAGAGAAAAACTGCACTGGTTCTTTGAACAATGAATATTCCCTTTTAACAATCAAAATGTTTGGGGCATAATATCTTAAATTTTAAATGAATAATAAAACCTATGATTACTTCTTTTTGACAGGTTCTTGGGGTCGCCCTCCTTCCCAAGATAACCAGTACAATGAAAAAAGGTAGAATGCCAAGCCAATCATTAAGTCATAATAGTAGGTTGTTAGGAGAAACAGAATGAACAAGAGGAAATATGGTATTTTCGAGTTGATATATTTTGAAAGCAGAGACTCACTGGCCAGAATTTGATTGTCCTGGGCAGGGAGACTGGAGGAGTCAGACTCGTTACCTGACTTGAAGCCTGGGGAGGCGAATTCGTGTCCATAGCTTATTAACTCAGCAGTTTCACAACTTGTCTCTTCTACCTCCTCGATAGGTTCACTGATTAAAATCATTGGCCCTAAAGACTTCTCCATGTTATTTTCTGCTTGTTGGAAACTTTCAGCTATGAACCTTTCTCTCCCATCACTGGAAGTCAATTTGACTGAACTCTTGTCATATTCTTGAGGTACAGACCCAGGATGCTGGTTTTTCTCAGTACGCTGGGCTTCACTGTGGGGATCACATTTGCACTCTGATGTGGTAGAAATAGACTTGAATGGCATGGCAGCCATTGGATGCTCTGTAGAGAATACTTCCTCATTGGATTGAGTTTTATTAGGACAAGTGGAAACAGGAGTGCCATTTTGAGGACATATGCTTCTTTCAGAATCGAAACTTTGATGAGTGAGAGTAACCAAATCAGCATTCTTCTGAGGGAGTCCTTGGGTATCTGTGTGGCATATATTTTTCTTCAAAATTTTAGGGACAGTAGGTAATTGTGTTGAGTAGAAATCCAGTTCTGAGCTTCCTTTTCCACTCTCAGGAGTGACCTGCAGAGATTCTCCTACAGTTGCAATATTTCTAATGCCATGCTCTACCCTGTCAAGTATTTCCCCAGAATTGCACTGAGACATAGTTTCTTCCTTTTGTGTTTCATCTATGTGTACATTATAAATACCTAAATGTGATTTCTTTTCAAAGTCAGTGTCATGGATTACATCCACTGAATCTCTATGACAAAGGATATAATGTGAATCATCATTTCTCCCTTCATGTGAATCAAACGCTGTTTCCTTTTCCTCAGTGGGCCTGTCACTTAGAGAAGTCTCTTGAGGTAGCTTAGCAATTATTGCTTTTTCTCTAGCAGACATGCTTTCTAGAGTACTTTCTGATGTTGTCTTAATTATATAAGCTGTACCTGCTTCTGCTTTCTCGGTAATACCATGATCAGCTACAGAAGACAGTTCACATCTCACTGTTTCTTGGCAGGTAAACAATTCTTCTGTAGGAGTAACATTCAGGTTCCTTGTATTATCTCTTATTTCCCACATGTCTTCACCATCTGCTTGCTCCTTGATCTGTTCTGTTCTATTCGTCTTACTCTCTTTTAAAACTACCTGACTTTCCAGAACATTCCAACTTTGATTTCCACATGCAATCTTATTCTGATTGTCAGGAATATTCCTATCTGATTTCTCTCTTTGAACCTGGGAAGGATACAGATCTGTTTGCAAGACATTTACATTTTCTGATGAGCAAACTTGGCCATGCATTCTTTCTGGAGTGGTGCCTTCTGAATTCACTAGACCACTCCTTTGGCTTGTAAACACATGGTTGGGGCTAGCTAAATCAGTTCTGAGAGAATGTGATCTATCAACTTTGGGTGCCAAGTCACAGGAGCTAGCAGAGATTTCATTTACTTTGCTCTGAGGGTCACATAAGTATCTATTACTAGCTTGACTCACGTTAACACTTATTTCAGGATGCCCTTTTCTCCCATGGTTGTCAGTTGAGATTGATGGTACACTTTCATTTTGCCTTTCACTAATGCTAAACTTGATTCTTTGTTCCTCCTTTTCTTTACCATTCCTACACCCTTTTCTAGACGTTCTCTTTTCTGTAACTGGGCGTTCTTTGGAAGCATTCATATGGGCAGGTATATAGGCAAGAGACTCTCTTGTTGGACATTCCCAGTCTTTGACTTCAATTTTCTTGGTTCTTTCTCCTTCTTTGTCTTGATCAGCATTGCCTGCCAAGGGCAAATATGCAGTTGGACAAGATGCTTGTATTTTCTGACCCTCTCCTGCTGGATTGGCATTATCATCCAGTACTTCCATGCCACTGGTGCCTAATGGCACTAATTTGTCATCCTCTGAAAAAACTGTTTCCAATGTCATTTCATGGTTCTTTTTGTAGCTATGAGCATTCCCCTGGCTGGTAAATGATCTATCCACCATCTCATTTCTCATTGCACCATCTGTTTTACTTTTTGAAATATCCACCCTTTTTATTCCTTGCCTTTCTGATTCATCCAGAAAATGAGAATGTTCATCCTGTTGCCTTGCAAGGAGACTTCCAAGTAAAGGAGAGGTCTCACCGCTATCAGTGTATCTCAATGATGGTTTGCGGCTGTTTGCTAGATCCGAAGTAAGTTCCTCTGCCAATTGGTGACTAACTTCATTTCTCAAGGCATGCTTTGGGTTGCTGTACGATCCTCCCCTTGAGGGATTTTCTGCTGATGAACTGGGAGACAAAGGCCTCCTGAACAAGTCTCCACTTATCTCACCAAGGGTTCGCCGATTCTCAAACTGTTCAGCTGTATTTGGAAAAGTAACTGGCTCTGTTGCAAATGAGCTTTCATCTCTGGTAGAACTTCTAGTTCTTACTGAGTACTGATTTAGCTTTGGGGGAGAAAAAGAAAACAATGACCAAAAGAGATTTTTTAAATATGCAGAATGAATTAAGTAAATTTCATTTGCCCAGCTAGGAAGTCCCAGGCATAGTCCCATTACCTCATTTCACTTATGGGTTTTTTACAGTCTTCAAAGCAGGATTTTTTTGGGGGGGAGGGGATCTTGCTAAAGTATGATTTGGGAATGAGATTACTAAGGAAAAGGCCAAAAACTAATCACTCTCCTTCCCAGCCTCCAAATATCACATTATATTATTCAACTGTTCTTGCTTGTCATTGCCCTCTCTCCTCACTTAGGATATATACATTGATAGCTCCATGCTAATCAATTAGAGAGTAGCTTCCTGGGTGCCCCTTGCTACATTTACACTTGCTGTAGGTGCCCCCATTACAGTTTCTCTTATTAATATGTTTTCTGCAAAGCCTCTGCAAACTATTAATAGCAAAACGTCACTCAAAGAAAAGTGAGGGAGTTAATGTCTCTGCAAATTCTGTTTTAATGACCCTCTGCCAACTGGTACTCAAATGTATTTGAGCTCTTCAGTGATGCCAACTGTCAGGATTTAACAGTGAGATGCCTGTGTTTTTTTTTTCTCCTCATAACTGACATTTGCATGATCTCAATAATTATATGCAAATCTTACGATTTCCCCTTCTTCTCACATAAGGCTCATGTTACTTGTCAACTGCACAGCTGTCTTGCAAGCCAATGCCTGTGGGTTTCACAGATTTGGTTGTATTTCCATCTATTATAGAGCTTCATTGTTTTATGCATTAACATCGGCATGGTGCAAATTAGCATCTAAATTACCATTCCCTGTTCATTTATTGGACGTACAATCTCAGTGACTTCTAAACAAACTTTTATATTTCAGCCTGCTCATTGTAATGAGGTGCATCGGTGGAGTATGTGATTTTTCAGGGTCCTTTCATTATATTCTGTGGTTTGAAAAAAATGGCAATGTTAACTTTCAGTTGGGGAGAATTCTCAGAATGGGTGACAACTTTGTAGTTACTTAAAGTTGGAGCAAAGTAAATTGCATACTTTTGTGATGCATCCTCCACATCACTCTAGAAAAGGTGGTGCTTTGGCGGGAGAAGGGGGAAGAGATGAGTACTATTTCTTTCCTGCTTCAGCACTGACACTTGAAGAAGCAAAAGTCATTTTAATCTTAGATTATTATGAATCCATGTATTCCAATTCTCTAAGCTCAAACTAGACACCGGTAAGGATAAATTGCATTATGTGACTCATTTACTGCTATTTCTCCCTTTGTGATGAAAAATGTAAGTTAAACCATCAAAAAAAAAATCTAAATGGATTGAATGTTCACCAGCTGTGAAATTTATGATAACAAATTTAATACTAAATTGGATGCTATAGAATTTTTTCTTATTTAAAAATTATAGCAAAAGGCTCTCTTGTTCCTGCTGGGCAATTCAATACTTTACAGCAATGTAAACCATTGGCAGTCTCATGAGGAAAAAAGTAAATAAAGGAATACTATGAAACTGAAAGAATTCTAGATTGTTAGAGCTGGAAGGGATCCTAGAGAGTATCTCATCCAATTCCTTCATTTTTAAAAGAGAAGAGTTTATACTTGTCAAGAAGATTAGGAATAGGCATCAATATTGAGTTACCTCTCCTGTAATTCCTAAAAACTATTATTTAGGAGGTAAAGAGATAAGAAATGAAAGTCATTAATTTAAGACTACAGAGACTGAAAGCAACCTACTGAAATCAAAATTCCTTTTTGATCAAGATAGAGATGCAATGATAGCACAGACCATGTTTTCACATTTGTAAATTATATTAGTAGATGCTAATGAAAAGGAGACATTTTGCCATTTTTGAAGCATAAATGATTTCATATCCTCTAACACTGTGGCAACCAGAATACTTACCATCAGCTCTAATTCTTTTTCGCTGTGTTCATCATATTCCTTGTTTACATCTTTTACATTTTGACTACTGGCTTCCATGTCTTCCTTATCCTCATGAGAACAAATGATTATTGGGAGAGATATATCTGAAAAGTGATTATAATTATACCTGTGTAAGACTTTTCCCCCTGCTATAGGTTATAACCATAAGAAACACATTTTTTTTGTTAGAAATTAAAGAGAAACAGTACCTGTAGTCTTTGAATTATTACAGTTATTCTCCTCTAATATTTCTGATTCCTCTTTGCTGTTAAATTAAAGAAAAAACTGTTAGGTATTATTCCAAAATTCAGTCTTCTAAGAAATATATTTACTAAGTGAGAGTTATAAATCACAAAAAACTATATAAATACTGTGCAATCTTACACGTTTCACTGTACTCTTTTAAATATTTTTTCAAAATCAGATTAATCTTTTAAAATTATGTAGTAATGTAGTAACAGGTACAAAAACAATGAAAGAAAAAATATCACAATGCAACATTTACAAATGAGGATGCTTTATTTTAAAACTTATATAATCATGATAAAAAAAGTGATGTAAATCATCTTATCATTCATAGATTTAATCTTCACAAGTAAGACCATTTTTCTCTAGGTTTTAATAATAAAGGTTTATGAATTGCCAGTCCATTTGTGGTTGTAGAAATAGTTTTCTAACATTTCAATTGTTAATTTTTTTTTCTTTTCCATTTGACTCAATGTTACATTAACTCTGTTGAAAAAAAAAAGCTAACTAAAAACTGAAGGAGGTAGCCAAATATATATTCATTTGAAAGAATTTATATATGTATTGCCATAGGCTAATTTTAAAACTGAGATTTCAGACCTCTCATATGCAAGTTTACATTTTCTTATGTAAAGGATTATTCTAGATATACTTCCTTCCCCTTCTCATTCTAGATCTGGACTTAAAATACACACATCTCCTTTTTGGTTTAAACTTAACCTTCCCTCGGTATATTTGCAGGGTGATTTTTTTTTAAAGTCTCAAAATCACACCCAGTCAGAAAATTTTAGTAAATCTAGTAAATTAAGTCTCATGGGCTTATGTGTAGCAGTACCTTTAGTAAATCCATAAGAAATATAGGATTGCATAAAGAGTTTTCTTTGTACAGTTATAGCTGAATTCCTATTCTGGTGGTTTTTTCCCAGTGAAAAAATTCTACATTCATACAAGACCACATCTGCCAATCAAAGCAAAGCAAAGAGACGGGAGAGTTGGCTGATTGATTTGTCCAGTGTAGACAAACAAGTTGGATGGCTTTATCTTCAATGTCAAATTTTTGGCCCTGGAATCATGTGGGTCACTTATAGTGCCTCAAATTATAAGAGAACTGTTCAACTTTCCCTTTTGCTTACGTTTATGCTAGACTAACCTTTTTATAGTACTCAGATAGTTATGTGGTATTTAGCTTTTAGCTTGAAGTGAAGAATTGACTACATCTAATGGTCACAGAAAAGGAAATGGGAATGCTTTATTAAGCATTTTGACAAAGAAAAATAATGGTTGCCCTATTGGAGCATTAAATCTGCTATATTTAAAAAAAAATAAAGACAGCAACTAGGTAAAAAGTCTCAGTTTTGCAAATGTAACTCCAAACTCATTCACATACATGAGTTCTACTCTTTTCAAAATGTGACCTATTAAGCATCTTTTAATAGCTCCAGCTTCCTCTTCATTTCCTTAACAAAACTCACAATTCCATTTGTAGTAGAAAAACAATAGCATTTCAAAGATTCCTTTCACTGTTTCTAAAACCAAAATGTTATCAATCATTTTTCTCAGGTCTCTAAAATTTTCTGCTTTTGAAAAGCATTCAAATCAAATGGAATAGAGCTTCCTTTTAGCTCATTTTTGGAAAACATTTATTAGGTACCCACCTGTGCATTGTTCTCTACTGGTTATAATACTAATAACTTTAAGCAGTCACAATGCTTCTGCTCTATAAGATTACAATTTAAAACAGACAATGTTGATGTATACATATATGTAGTGTAAAAAAAAACTTGAAGACATAACAACAAATATACACAGGAATACCAGAAATTAAATAAAATACATAAAGCATACATTGGAAAGCAGGCAAAGGAATCCAAATGATAGAGAGTAAAAACAAAAGCACTTTATAATGCAGCTTAGAGTTAGAAGATAATCTACCTGCTTACCCAATACATTTGATCATTTGGGAATGTAAAGCCCAAGTTTCATTGATGTTTTTGATTGAGTGGTTTGCTCAATTCAATCTAAACAGTTGACACGACCTTAGAAAAGTCTAGGGGAAAAAGGCTATTATTTGGCAATAATAGGAAGCTAAATAAATAATAGACAGCTAGGTGGTGCCCTGGATAGAGCACCAGGACTGGAGTCAGGAAGACTCATTTTTGTGAGTTCAAATCCAGCCTCAGACACTAATTACCTATGAGACCCTGGGCAAGTCACTCAATCCTGTTTTCCTCAGTTTCATCATATGTAAAATGAGCTAGAGAAAGAAATGGCAAGCCACTCCATTATCTTTGCCAAGAAAATCCCAAATGGGGTCACAAAGACTATACCATGACTGAAAATGACACAACAAAAAGGTAGCTAAAGGCAGGGGCAATCCTGTGCAAAATGAAGTAGGCAATATTTACCTCTAAGACTCTTAACTTCCCCCCCATTAGCACCCCTTATTGCTTCCATCCCCCTCAGGAACAGTATTATCTCCCCATATCTCATTCCATTTATACCTCCTATATAGGGAGGCCATCCACTGTACAGGAAAGGGTGCTGGATTTGAAGGTAGAAGACCTTGATTTGAATTCCAGTTTTACCATCTACTAGTTTCTGTGATATTAAACTAGTCCTTCTACCTCTCTGAGCCTCATTTTTCTCATCTGTAAAATGATTAGATTAGTGATCAGCTATATGAGTGTATGAAAGTATTCATATGAAGGTTTAAATGACTATTGAAGATTAAAGAGCTGCTCTTCCCAGGGATAGTTGTATTTTATAAAGGGATAAATCTTAAGCTGAAGGAACAAAGGACCAGTAGTGGAATTTCAGGAATAAGTGAGTCAGTGGTGGTGACATTCAGGGGAGGTCTTCATGATGCCTCTGCAATCACACCACAATAAGTACTCCTTTATACAAGGCTGATGATAATTAAAGATATGTATATATGTATATGTATATATGCACATACATATGTAGATAGACAGATAGACAGACAGATAGATAGATAGATAGATAGATAGATAGATAGATAGATAGATAGATAGATAGATAGATAGATAGACCAGGGCCAGGATAAAGAAACAACATAGAGAAAGGGGGTGGTTTTGAGAGAAATTATGAATATGCACACTAGATGAGAAAAGATCAACAAACTTGAAAACTAATACCAGAAAGTGTTAAATGATCATTGTGCTAACATTACGAGCATTATGTGGACCCCTATTTCAAATCAGCATTTGAGTTCTAAAGTAATAATAATAATAATAATACAATTTTTGGAGTGGGCTTGTGATTTCATTGCTGTAGGGAATATCTGGTAAAAAAAAAAAAAGATTCCCCTTAGAAATGAAGATCATCCTAAGGCAATAAGAGGTTGAGTCTTGCCCAATTGGTCATAGCCAATGTCAGAGACAGCACTTTAATCCGGGTGTTCCTAATTCTAAGGCCAGATGTTTGTACGTCGTATCATACTCTAGACTGTACTGGTAAGTATATAACAACTAGGGGAAAAATGTATGCAGTTGACACTTACTAATTTTGCCTTGCAATATTAACATTTTCTCCACCATTCTCTTAAGCCTAGACAATAAATGAAACAATAAATCAAACCCTAATTTGTAATATTTGCTGATTTTCAAGCTGTAAATGCTCACACTGAAAATTTAATAGGCAGCCTCAACTCTAGCACACCCTTGATACTTTCTCTCAATAATATAACAGCAACAATAATAATAATAATACAAAGTTATGGAGTAATAAATTAACACATGTAATATTTTAGTGTTTGCAAACTGCATTGTAAACAACTCTGAGGTTCTACCTCATACCGTGACAAAAGTTGGAAGAATTCTAGAAAGAAGGGCATACTAATGCACTATTGGTGGAGCTATGAATTTGTCCAACCATTCCAGAAAACAATTTAGAATTATACTGAAAAAAAGTCACAAAACTATATATGCCCTTTGACCCAGTATTATTGGCTGCTTATTGAATAGGGAACAGTGAAACAAATTATGGTATATAAATGAATTTTATTCCATGGTTTAGAAAAATAACAAATGTGAAGAATTCAGAGAAAGTTGGGAAGAATTTATAAACTGATGATACAAAGAAAAGTGAGTAGAACCATAAATACAATTTATACAATAACCATAGTTATAGAAAGGAAAATAACTTTGAGAGACTGCTGAACTCTGGTCAGCACAGCATCTGATCACTACTTTATAGGACTAAGGGTGAAGTAAATCTTCTAGTCATGGATTGTATGTGAAGATAGACATTACCAACTTGTTGGTTTTGATTGACTATACTTTTTTTTAAAGCAGGACAGTGTTCTATTGATGGAAATGACTGTTTTTTTTAAAAGAGTATCAGTAAAACATTAAAAAACCCAATTCATCACACATAGTAGACTCTTCTTATATGTTTATCAAATGGAATTTAGTTGAACAAAATTGCCGAGGATCATGCAGTTAGTTACTGATAAACCTAAGACTAGAACACATATCTCTTCTCTCCTACTTTTTTCTTTGCTAACCACACAGATTTTGGTCTTTGAAGAATAAAACAACCATTGGAATGCAGATTCAGCATTTCTGAGAAAGGATTCCTCTTATGGTCAATGTTTGGAACAATGATGTATTATTGGTTGCAATAAGGTATGAACACCAAGAATGGGAGTGAGAAGCAAAACTTTGGCAGCCTAGGATCTGACTCTTTGGCCTTTTGCTTGTACCAGCTCCTTATATTCCAACAGTTAAGATTTGTTCATTGCTTTTCCATGGAAGGGGACCACCAACAAAACCTCTGCAACTAGTCGGCATACTGGATGAAGTGCTAGATTGGAGACAAGAAGACCTAAGTTTGAGTCCTGCCTCGGATTCTTAGGTGCTGTGTAAAGTTGGTCAAGTCATTTAATTTAAGTCTGTTTTCTCTTCTTTAAAATAGTGATAATAATAGCACCTATTTCACAGGGTTGTTGTGAAGATCAAATGAGATTTTATGTATATGTATGTATATATGTATACATGTATGTTTACATATATGCACACGCACATATACATATATCTTATTAATCTTAGAATTATCTACATGTATACATACACATTAATATATATCACTTTGAACCTTAAAGCACTGTACAAATACTAGCTATTATGATTATTAATTTGAAGTCTCGTTGTGATGTTACTTCTCAAAGGTTACCTATCTTTTAACAGAAAAGCGTATGCTCCTGCAGATCCTACCAAATTGGAAATGATTCAGTTCTAAGCCTCGTGATGTTTGTTGAAAAAGGAGGAACCATGACAAGTGAGGAAAAGCTCATTACCAGAAGGTGGGTCTATGGTGATGATTTTTAGGGACAAATAACACTACCAACTTTTTAGGGACAACTATAACCATCAATTTTTTGAGATCCCTAAGACCATATATTGAAGCATGGAGGAGTTGTGCTTTACATTGGAAGAGGGAAGATCAATAAAAATTAAAAGGAAATTTTGAAGTATTGAATTATTATAAATATGGAAAGGGAAAGGAATCAAAGACAAGAGTAAAATACTAACTAAATGGAAAGAAAATAGTACCAAATCAAATCCTATAGATTAAAATTCTGCCAGATAAGTGTCTCAAGGAAGCTTGTTTTTCACTAACCCAAATGGGCAAGAATTCATAACTTGAATGACTTACCACTTTGAAGGCTAAAAAAGAAGAACTTGTCTTATATATTGACCAAATATCTTACAGTAAGGGTATCTGTAGCATTTTGTGAAAATCATACTTATTGAGTTATTTGCTATTAGATAGCTGAGGGGTACAGTGGACAGAGACTTGGGCCTGGATTCAGAAAGACACGAGTTTAAATATAGCCTTAGTTACTTAACTAGCTGTGAGACTTTGGGCAAGCCATTTAATGTTTGCCTCAATTTCCTCATTTCTAAAATGGGGATAATAATATCACCAACCTTGCAGGGTTGTTGTCAGGATAAACCTAGGTAACAATCAGGAAGGACTTTGCAAACCTTACAATGGTATGTAAATGTTGCTATTATCATTGTTATTATTATTATTTGTTATATCCAAATCACCTATAGTCCATCCCTCTGAAGTCACTGAACATGAAATTTTCCAAAAAAGGGCTTGTACTTAACCATGAACCATGAACCCTCTCTACTTGAGTACAATTCTACTTGAATACAATTCTATTAATGACAAAAGTCTGAAACTGAACTAATTATCTTTCTCCCCAAACCCTCTCTGTTATTGTTGAGAGTACCATAATCCCCCTAATCACCTAAGCTGGCAACCTAGGTGCCATCCTCAACACTTTCTCATTCCCCATATCCAATCTGTTGCCAAGTCTTGTTGATTCTATGTCATAAAACCTCTCATGGATCTCCCTTTTCTCCTCTGACTCCACCAGTAACCTAGTGAAGTCCCTCATCACCTTATACCTGAACTATTGCGATAGCCTTCTGATTTGTCTTTGTGCCACATGCCTCTCCCCACTCCAGTCTATTCTTGACACAATTGTCAAAATGATCTCCCTAAAAAGCAAATCTGACCATGTCACTCTGTTCCTCCCCACCCTGGTTAATAAACTCTAGTGGCTTCATATTCCCTTAAGGGTCAAATAAGACATCCTCCATTTGGCTTTTAAAGCACATTGGCCTTGTGGAAGATACTCCCATCTCCCAATTCATACACTTTTATTGGCTGTCCCCTTTGCCTAGAATGCTTTCCCTTCTCACTCCCACCTCCTGGCTTTCCTAGCATCTTTCAAGTCTCAGGTAAATCTCATTTTCTGCAACAAATCTTTTCCAGTTCCCCTTAGTGCTAGAGCTTTCCCTCTGAAATTACCTCTATTTCCCTTGTGTTTATTTTGTATGTATGTATGTTTATATAGATGCATATATACATATATGTGTATATAGATATGGATATATATGTGTAGTTATGTTAAATATGTAACTATATAAGTATATGCTGAATATTATATGTCTATCTAATTGTTTGCATATTGTCTCCCCCATTAGAGTGTGAGCTCCCTAATGCTTAGCACAGTTCCTGGCAAATAGTAAGCACTTAATGAATGCTAAAGCTATGGATTTTATCAGCTTGTCAGGCATCTAACATCATGGCCATACATGTACCTATAACCTGACTCCCTCCAAAAATAGGCGGTTTTGATCACAAATGGGATTGGGTGAAGAGTCTATCACCATACTGGGAAAATAACTCAAAGAACATGCACCACTAGTGATTCTCAGTATTGCCATCTTCTATGGAAGACAAAAACTTAGGATGAAAATCAGTTGGATGAGGTTTCAGCTTCATAATGCCAAAAATTAAACCAACTAAGATGACACAAAAGTGACATCTTGCCTATTATAGGGCAAAGAAATCAATCCACAAGTATTTATTTTGTATGTACAATGTGACAGATACCATGCTATGTGTTAAAAATACAAATACAAGTAACATGGTCATGTAATCCTGGTAGGTTCATACTAAAATATACAGACTGACTCCTATAAAGCAATAATGAAGAGTTAGTTACTTACAAGAAATATATATATATATATATATATATATATATATATATATATATATATATGGTGGGAATGTGCGGTAAAAATAGGAAGCTAACAGATGTCATGCTTATTCTTAGCTTTCAGCTACATCCTAGGTGAGTTCTTCCAGTATTCTTACAATGCCCTGAGATTTCTCCTCTTCTCCATTGAATTTCCCCAGGTGCCAAAATTGTGAGTTACAACTCAAGATTTTTCAGGCATGCAATGAAAGTCCTGGAAGACATTATTTAACCACCAGACCTCAGAGAGATAGCTTCAACTGAAGAGAAAGAGACTTCAAGAACAAAATTCTAATAAGGCAATCATTCTTAGTTCTAAATGTCGATGACTACCCCACTTTGGACCCTCTTCCACACTAACCCCCATATTTAATACCATAGATTTAGAGCTGGAGGGAACCTCAGAAATTACACAGTTGAATGCCTTCAATTAAAAAAGAGGCAAGACTCAGAGAATTAAATGTTGCCTATGGTCAGGTGGCACAGTGGATAGAGTGCCAGTCCTGAAGTTAGGAAGACTCCTCTTTGTGAGTTCAAATATGGCTTCAGATACTTACTAGCTGTGTGACCCTGGGCAAGTCACTTGACTCTGCTTGCATCAGTGCCTTATCTGTAAAATGAATTGGAGAAGGAAATGGCAAACCCTTCCAGTATCTTTGCCAAGAAAATCTCAAATGGAGTCATGAAGAGTTGGCCCTGACTGAAATGACTGAATAAGAACTACAACAAGGTCACGTCAGTAATAAGTAGCCAATCTAGGATTATAATCTCAATCTAGTACTCTTTTTGCTGTCACAGTTCCTTTTCTGATTTTGAAGCACTTACGAATCCACAAATCAGAACAGTAAGCCTAAAGAAGTCTGAAAGCAGTACACTCCATCATCAGGTATATCCTTTAGCAATTTAGAAATGAATTATTTTTGTATAATCTCAAAATCACAGAATCTTAGAGTTAGAAGGACTTCACCTATTATCTAATCTAACCAATAAAGGAAAAATAACCTCTCTCCTCACTCCATAAGATACCAAATAAATAGTCACTCAGTCATTTCTTAAAGACCATTAGTCAAGGAGAACTCAAAATTTTCCCTGCTGATAAGTAATGGTAGTGTTCCTGTGAACAGCCACAATACTCTACCCTGGGCAAGACAGTCTTTATACTGAATGGTAGTGGAATATAGTGGACAGGTTGCTCATTTCAAGAATTAAGGAGACCTGGGTTCAAATCCAGAGTCATACATTTAGTAGCTATTTGACCTTGGCCAAGTCACCTACCCTCTTTGCCTCATTTTCCTCATCTTCCTTGGCATTAGTGGTTCAGTGGTAGAATTCTCATTTTCTACACCAGAGACCCAATTTTGTTTTCTGCCCAATGTACTACTTCTATTGGGAAGCAGCTTGGTACAGTGAAAAAAGCACTGGCTCCAGAGTCAGAGGACTTAAATTCAAGTTATATAGTAAGTAACAGTTCAGAATTCAGATCCAGAATTTCTGATTTCAGAACCAACATTATTTCTATTATTCATATTGCCTCTCATCCCCTTAATAATATAGTCCAGTGGTTTTTTTTTTCTAGAAATCAACATCAACTTCACTGGCTTATAGTCTGCACATTCTTTTCTCTTACTCTTTTTGAAAATTAGACATTTGATTTTACTTCTCCAGTACTATGGTACCTTTTACATTCTCCAAGATCTTTCCTAGGTCACTGAAAGTGATTCAAAAAACATATCTAACACTTCTTTCAGTACCTTAGGAATGCAGTTCATCTTAGCCTAGGGTTTTGAATGCAACAAGGACAGATTGGTGCTATCTGACTATCTTCCCATTTACTTTGGGTATCACTTCCTTAATAGTCATTTTTGTTCTGTCCTTTGGAATCCAAGTGTCATTCTCCTTGGCAGAGAAAACAGAAACAAAATAAATAAAAATTGAGCAGCTCTGACTTTCTTCTGTAATTATTTTTGGTGAATTCAAACACAGTAGAGTCTATATCCTGATAATAATTAAAAAAAACCAAGCACTTATTAAGCACCTACTTTGTGGAAGGCTTTGTGCCAGACAAAGATATACTTTTAAACAATGGTACAGTGATAGAAAGAGAAGTAGAAAATGGAACCCTAAAGGTCAGTATATCTTTTAGGAAGCTTGCAGATAGAATATGGCTGCAACATGATATTAGACTTCAAATTAAACTAAAGATCTGTTGAACAACTTATATCCTGTCTTCCTCTTGGACATAAGACTTGGTCCTATCATGAATGTCATAACCTGCTTCCTAAAGTTTCCTTGCTAACAGTTATGACACATTATTGTCAGGGGGCAGCTAGATGGCACAGTAGATAGAGCACCGGTCCTAAAGTCAGGAGGATCTGAGTTCAAATCCAGCCCCCAACACATGATACTCATTAACTGTGTGACTCTGAGCAAGTCACTTAACCCCATCCCCTAACCAAAAGTAAACAAAACAAACAAAAAACCAAAAAGATAAATTATTGTCAAAACTGAATCACCAACAACAATATTTCTAAAGCAGTCCATTTACACATTCACATTTTTTCTTGCATGATACATCCAGATATCCATACAGCTACTCAATAGTGCATTGCTGAATTCACTTCAATAACAAAAATTTATTAAGCACTGATGGTCTGCACAGCCATTTACTGTACCAGGCTCTGGGAATACAGAGACACAAACAAAACAATCCCTGCCCTCAAGGAGTTTACCTTGAACCAGACAGAATCCAACACGAACATTAGTAAATAAATGCAAGTATAGAAAAAGTAATTTCAGAAGGGAGAGAGTGTTAACAACTGAGGAAATTGGGAAAGTTCCCATATAACTTATCAACAAGTAGTTATTGAATTCTTCTTTGTGCGTAGAACTGTACTATACAAATCAATCACAAAACGGGTGGCATTTAAGCAAAGAAGGTGACTGGTAAATTTTATTGCTCATTGAAAAATAATATTATGTAGTGAATAGAGAAATAAACTTGAAGCTAAGAAAACCTGAGTTCAAGTCCCACTTCTGAAATATACTGACTATTTGTCATTGGATGAGTCATTTAATCTTCCAGTGCTCTGGGCAACTCTCTAAGATTATAAATTTCAGAAGAGGTGCTGACCAGCATTGATAAAGACAATTTATTACATGGGACTTCCTCTATACCAATAAAGTCACAGGTCTAATCACTCTCCTTATTTCCAGTGTCAACCACAGTACCTGACACAGAATTGGTGCTCAATAAATGTTTATTGATTGATGTGATGATGATGATGACTATTCTTCATGAAGATATGGCTGTGTAACCCTGCTTTCCTCCAAGCATGGGTTGTTTCTGTGGTGTGAAAGCCATGTATCGTGTGCTACAGTGTAGAGGAAGACGTGTCTTCCGTATTATCTGAGAGGATGCTGAGAGCTTAGTTTAAGTGTATAGCAGAGACTTTAGAGACATAGTGCTTGGCACATAGTAGATACCTAACAAAGGTTTATTAACTGATTGATCTGTGGGCAGAGGAACTCCAAGGAAAGAGCCAAAAGAAATGAAGTTTTGAATTCTGGATTTGAGCCCTTGGAGCCATACCATGTATGAGAGCCATATATTGATGTCCAAAGCTCACAATTCTAGAGACTGTTGAGAGGGGACCTCCCTAGGGTGACATCATTCCCTCGCCTGATGTCATTCCCTCAGCTGAGCTCTTATATCACTCAAGTGAAGGGCTCAGATATTATTGTATATTTGTTAATATGTTTAAAGCAATAGGATTCCAATCTGTTGTTTGCTATTTTGCTTGGATACGTATGCTTACTTGATATTTTTGATGGTCTTCTGTCTAACTAATGTTTAGTGAATAGGGTAAGTATAAGTTGGTAAGTATGAGCTAAGGGCTACCTTCCCTCTTAAGAGTGATCAGAGAAGCTGATTTCCTTCTGAACCTAGACCTATATCCATGACTTGAGATATTAGAGGGGTGGCAGTAAGAATTCTACTCTAAAACCCTTCTTAAAAACTAGAGGAGAAATCTCCTAGTCTTGGGGGTCTTGACCTTACTGAACCCTTCCTGCAGCCAGAAAACATGCAGTGCAGGCAAAGCCCTCCTCTTATTTTCCACAAAGGTGGGTCAGACTTCAGATCATAGTTATCCATGCTATCTATAAGCTGCATCTCTATATTTAGATAACACACATATTCTACTATACTATATTAATAATAAAGTATTTTCTATCATTTCTGCCAATAATTATATAGTCTGTTTCGGTTCCAATCAAAAGTAATTTTTACCATTAGAATAGACTCACACAGCGCTATCAGTCAATACTTATTGAATGAAAAGCAAACAGCCTGTTGGTCACATAGTAGGTTTCTTTCATATAGCTCCTATACTGTCCTGTGCTGCACTGAGACCTCTCTAGTTCTCTTCTCCCTCAAGATAAAAAATAAGCTTACTCTACAGATGCATATGCAAAAAGCACCCAAATCTGATGTGATGGAATTATCTAAATCTGTTTCAGTCAAGGTGGATGACAGGCTTAGATTTTAGGCAGCAAAAGCACAACTCTATCCCAAGCAGAATAAGGAATTTGGCATAAAAAGGATTATTTCCAAATGATTCATGAATGTTGTGTTTGTGTTTCTTTAAAACTAATCTTGAGAGCACTTAGCACAGCCCGAACAGAACAAAACGCAGAGTTGTTTGGCAAAGCACTCATGCTCCATGAAAACAGTGAATAACTACATGTTAAACATTTCGAGAAGTTGAGTCCAATCAACTGTCTCCAAGCCTTGTGATCTCATCTAATTTTTCCCACTAAAGACCAAAATAAAATGAAGGTCATTTTAGACATGAACAAAATTTAAGAACAATATAATTTAACTTGGTTGTGAAACTATGTTATAAGAGCCTATTTAAAGTTATGTTGAAAAGACTTTTTTGTGGAATACAGTTATATGAATCTTTTTCATTCATGAAATGAAGTTTTACTAATGGTAGATAATTAAAATTTACATATCTCTTAAAGTTTTGCACAGCTCTTTACATATGGTATAATAATATCTAATGTATTAATTTATAGCTCATAACATATTTGTTATATATATATAATTATATATAGTCCATATAATATATTATTTAATCTTTACAATTACCTTTTTAGGTAAGTACTACAGGTAAAATTATGTCCTTTTAACAGATGATAAGACTAAGGCTTAGAAGGCTAAGTGACTTGCTAATAGTCACACAGCTAATAAGTGTCAAAAGTACATTTGAACTCAGTGCTCTCTTGATTCCAGGAGCAGCATTTTTATCTACCACACCAGTATGACTTTTTTTTTCCAGATTCGGCTTTGACCTCTTTGTTAGAAATGTTAGAATAATAATGCCATATTTCACATGTAAAGGATATTGCAAACTGAAAGGAGTTTGGAATTATGTGCAAAAAGTTACTAAAAGTACGTGCCCTTTGACCTAGCTATACCACTGGTAAGCCTATACCCAGAAGAGATCTGAGAAAGAAGAAAAGAGCTTATTCATACAAAAACATTTGTAGCAGTTCATTTTGTGGTAGCAAAAACAAAAATCTGGAAACTTAAAGGATGCCCATCAATTTTAGAATAGCTAAATAAATTGATATAAATGTGCTGAAGTATTATTATGCTATAACAAATGAAGACATGGACGAATTTTAAAAGTTTTGGACTTACATGAACTGATGCAGAGGAAAGTGAGCCAAATTAAAAAAAAAAACAATTTTTACTATAAACTCAACATTATAAAAATGAACAACTTTGAAGACTTTTGTAAACTGATTAAGAATGAAGTGAGCAGGATCAGGAGAATAATTTACATAAAAATAATACTGTAAAAACAAACAACTTTGAAGACTGTAAGAATTATGATCAATACAATGACCACCCATGACTCCAAAGGTCTTGTGATGAAACATGTTATCCATGATAAATTTTTGGGTGCAGAAAAATATATGTTTGACATACATGTATGTTATATAATGTGTATATAACATATACATACATATATACACATATGCACATACACATGCATGTGTATATACACACAGAGACTGAGGGAGGGAAGTTGTTTTACTTGACTGTACATATGTATTACATTAAACTTGTTTTTCTTTTCTTTTTTTTTAGTGGGGTATGAAGTGAGGAGATAAAATAGATTTCTGTTGTGTGTGTGTATATGTGGTATCTATATTTACTTATTTGTAAAGAGTTAAAAGTGCTACAGATGAAGAATGCCACAGGTACTTTAAAATAAAGTCACTATGATTACTTTTTACTTAATTGTTTTACTTTGTCACAAGAGACCTCTCACAAACCAGGAGTAATCTTCACTTATAAAAAAACACATCAATAAATTTTTGAAGTTACATATAGATATAACTTTATGTTTTAAAAATATATACATAGATGTATACACACACACTCACACAAATACATATACATATATGTGTATGTGTGTGTGTATATATATGTATGTGTATATATATGTATGTGTGTATATATATGTATGTGTGTGTGTATATATATATGTATGTGTGTGTGTGTGTGTATATGTGTATATATATATATATATATATATATATAGTCCCCTACAATAATACTGTGAGGTAGACGCTATAATATTATCAAACCTATTTTTCAGGTGAGGAAATTGAGGTTCAGAGCAGATAAGCAATTTACTCAAGGTCACCTAATAACAAAGGAGGGATTCAAACCCAGGTCTCCCTGGTGCCAAGACCAGAACTATATCGACTATACTAAATGACCTGTTGATGCCAGTGAAGTGGAGTTTATAGCTCCTCTTATAAGGGTCAATGGCAACAGGGAAACGTTCTTTAAAGACTGCTATGGTAGATTAAAAAACACTAAAATCTAGGTGCATTTCTGGGGTATGATTTGTAAAGATGTCTGGACTTTTAATGGAGAAGCCATGAAAGGGGAGAACTTGTCACGGAGTTTTACATTATTAAGTAGGGATTGAAATAAGTAGCAATACTGAAATTTTCTTTCACAACCCATCCATGATTACCCATAATTTATGATTCCTATATATGTTCTCCCCCAAATTCACCATAGACTGTCTGCCTAATATGCTGGCAGTCTTCCTTGCTTTCTCCTGATGTTGCAAGGACAGCAGAATACTTGAGATATCTATTTGTTATCCCCTCACCTCACCATATATCCAGCTCATCTTTTTCAATCATACATTTCTTTGATGATATCCCTTAGCAATTGGTCAATTGAGAGTTTTATCAAGGAAATCATTCAAAGCCTATTGTTAAGTAATGTCAACAAAGGGCGAATAGTAGTTGTAATTATACAAAGAATGAACTATTTCCCCCATTAAATCTTTTTTTTATTATCACTATCATTGATTATTATTTATTTAGAATCCCAAGGAGTTCAATGTAACTATCCACCCTGGAAAAATCAAATGGATGAAAGACGCTTATTATATAGAGAAGTGGTATCAAACTCAAATAGAAACAGGTGCAATTAATCCATACATAAGGATCCCTCTGGGTTGCATACTGATTAGTTGTAAAATGTAATGCTTTTTATGTTTTGTTATATTTTTAGTTATTTTCTTAAATATTTCACATCACATTTAATCTATTTTGGGCTATGCTTGGGAGTGTTGTAAACTCCATGTGGCTATGTGTTTCATATCTCTAACATAGACTATGATATATAGTTGAATTGGCAACCCCTAGATATGGTCCAATAGTAGTAGCTAGGATTTAGTGCGTTAAAGTTCACAAAGCATTTAATAAATATTATCTCCTCTTATCTTTTTTAACAATCTGGGGAGGCAGATGCTTTCATTTTCTCCATTTTACAGTGGATAAAACTGAGACAGACAGAGGTTAAGTGACTTGCCAAGGGTCATATAGCTGGTAAGTGTCTAAGGCAGAATTTGAATTCAGGTCTTCATGACTTCAGGTCCAGCGTTCTATCCACTATGCCACCAGGCTGCTTCTGTACATAGCTTTTGAATAGACCCTATGGATGAATAATGAACTAGGGCCAGAATTGAATACGTAGAGAAGGGCAGACCGATTTGCCCTTAGAAGACTGCACAATGCTCTTAATGACTCGATATTTCTCCATAAAATACAAGCCTATGTTTTTACTAAAGTGTTCTTCCAGTAACGCTATTTATGTGTAAGTGATGAAGTATCTTAATCTCTGAAGAATGGAAATTATAGGTCACCTAAAGGCCAATGGAGAGGTATAATGGGGCCATGAGTAGGCTACAGTGCATTACCAATCAAGAATCACATGGAAGAAATAGCATAAAGGATAGCATCAAAAAAGGGATGGATGGAAAAAGAGATGGGTCGATCATGGAGCAAGAGTAGAGAAGAACTGATGGGTAGCCTACATCACATGCTCCACTCATATCTGAGTAATCTCAAGAGGTCTGGAGGAAGGCCTCCACCAGACTGGGTATAATCTTGTGGAAGACTTACAGAGGATACAAATGAGAATTGTGCAGATGTCAATCTGCATAGGTGGGTTATGTTCTGTCATTAGCATTAATAAACACATCAAAGAGATCACAGATCTTTCAGAGTCTGAAAGTAGCATCTATAGAGAAACCATTGTTGACCTTTCCAAACTGGTGTCTTGTTAACGTTATTTCTGTTAGCTTTAAATACGTATTTTGGAAGAAATTTTTGCTCTAAAACATTGTCCTACTTTAAAATTCTACTCATATTTTGGTGAATTCATGATTTCCCTATGTGCACCATCGCATTAGCCAGGATGATCTCAATTCATCTATATCTTCTTCTTTACTGGTATATGTATGATTTATACTTTTTACTAAATGAATAAAATAACATTGATGGAAACATTTTTAAAAGTTAATTTGGGAGCAGCTAGGTGGTGCAGTAGCTAGATTACAGGCCCTGGAGTCAGGAGGATCTGAGTTCAAATCTGGCCTCAGACACTTAATACTTACCAGCTGTGTGACCTTGGGCAAGTCACTTAATCCCAGCTGCCTCATCAAAAAGCTAGGGATACAAACAGAAAAGTAAGATGGTTTGTGGTCTTAAGAAGCTCACATTCTAATGGGGAGACACATTTGGAAGGCTTCAGCAGCAAGTCAGATAGAAAAGTCTCATGTCCTTGGGGTACAGCTGCAAAGTGGATGTTAATACTTCTTTAATGTCATTTTCTTTCATAAAATATGATTGAATCATAATCCTGATGAATTATTTGACAGTGCCAAAGATTTTGGTGATAAGAACTTTCCTTTCTAGGTCTTCAGTATCTGTGGCTGTAGCATCTGCAGAAGCAAATGCCAAGCTCCATCTCCATAGAGTTTGTTTTTGAGAAGGATGTTTAAGGGCATTGGTCTGGAAGCATTGTTATAATCCCAAGACTTTTATGTTTGGGGTCCTGGGCTGTCTACATTTGCATCTAAGGGAAGATGGCAGTCAAGGTGGTGGAGTGGTTTGACTTGCCTGGCACATGATACCTCTTGTCTTTCCCTCAGGGTGCCTTACTAATTCAGCTAGGTTGGATTGACTGCTCAGTGTGTGTGAGTTGTTTGACAGTCACTGGTGATGGCGAGCTCCTTCTCCACAGGAGCTGCCTCCCCAAATGATGGCTATGCAGGTATGATATTGGAACTGTGAAACAATAGGAATGCATTGAGATACTGGGTTAAAAAACTGAGAATGTATAACTTGCATGAAGTTATTTTATTATCTAAGTTCCTAAAAGAAAGCACTTTTTTAGAACCAAAAAATACCCAAACTCTACAGAATTATTCTCTACTTTCTTTCTCCTAGGCCAATCATTCATGACTGACCAAACTTTACAAATTTGCTGATACTGTACCTAAACCACTTCTGTGTTTTTAAAGTCACAAAACAATAATATTTTCCACAAAAGTACCAATTTTTGTCAGTATGGGGAATTTTTGGTGTGAGAATTGCCTTTCCCGTTGCTGATCATAACCCATATTTGACTTAGGTTTCAAGGTCAAGTAAGTTACCTGAGATGCACAGAAACTTTGTGACTTGCCCAGAGTCACACAACTAGTAAGTTTTGATGGTGGGATTTGAACACATTTCAGCAGCTTCAATTAATGCCTCTATGCAAATGACTCCCAAATTAATGTCTCCAGTCCTGATATTTTCTGAACTCAAGACTGAATTTCTAGTTCATTATAGAAAACCCGCCACTATTCCTCTGGCACTTCAAACTCAACATGTCACAAATAGAGCACATTATCTTTCCACTTATACCTCCTTACTTCACTATTTTATCTGTAACACCATTTAGTCTCCCATTGTCATGATTTAGGCTTGTCTTTGATTTTTTCATCTACTCCAATTTTATATTCAGTCAGTCCACAGGTCCTATCCATTCTAACTTCCAATACATCACTTGAGTCCATCCCCTTTTTTTTATTTTTCGGTTACCACCTTAGGAAAGGTCCATATATCAACACCTAGATACTATATACTATCAAAATATCCTCCTTATATCAATCAGTCAGTCAGTCAATTTAACATTTATTAAATGCCTACTATGTGCCAGGCCCTGCGTTAAATGCTGGACACTCCTGTCTCCATTCTCTCCCTAATCAATTCATCCTTCACACCACGTTAGAATAATCTTCCTTACAAATAGATCTGATCACATCACTCTCTTGCTCAAAGATCTTTATTATTGGCTATCAAGTAAATTTTAAACTCCTCTGCGTGGCATTCATGATCCTCCACAATGTGCATATCCCCACCAAACACACATTATTTTGGGTTATTCTCCATTTACTTCACATACTAACCAAAATGAACTATTCTTTTCCCATCTTTTCCCACAGATGTACATGCTTTCTAGTTGTGTCTTTATCAGGCTATTCTCTATACCTGAAATGCCTTCGTTCCTAATCTTTGCCTACTGATCCATCCCTTAAAACAAAAACTCTAATGCCACTTGCTTAAGAAAATTTGGTAATGACCTCTTTCATACCACACAAAGTACTTTGTAACTCTCTAATACATTTGTGTAATATTGTGTGTTACGGCTATCTTTGCTAGTGTGTTATTCCCTTATTAGATTGTAGCCTCTTTGGAGGCAGATATATTATCTTTGTAGCTGTAAGCCCAGCGACCTGTATATAAATGTTGCTTAATAAATATTACATTGAAACTATCTTCTTATGACTTATTCCCTACCACACACTGTCTGATCCAACAGCACTTTCTTCCTTGCTTTTCCTCGGATAAGACACTCCATCATCCGTTTGCATGCATTTTCACTGGCTGTTCCACACGTTTGAAATGCTCTCCCTCCTCCTCTCCATCTCCTGGCTTACCCAGATTACTTTAAGTATCAGATGAATTCCACCTTATTCAGTCCTACTTAATGCGAGTGCCTCCTCTCTATGATTCTCTCCAATTTATCCTGCCTATATCTTGCTCACACACCGTTGTTTGCATGTTGTCTCCTCCATTAAAATTGTAAGCATCTTGAGGACAGGGACTATTTTTGCCTTTCTTCCTCTCCCCCTCCAAGCACACTGCTTGGAACAGATTAGGCACTTAAGAAATGCTTGTTGAATTAGTTTGATCATAGATTTAAAACAAGAGAACTGACTTCTTTATTCATTATACAGAGGAAAATGGTGAGACAGAGAGATTAATAACTTGCTGAAGATTACAATGATAACATGTACCAGGTCTTGGATTCAAACCAAGGTCCTCCGATTTCAAATTCTGCTCTTTTCCCTCCACTGAAAGGCGGTGTGCCCTGGAGAACTGTCCTCAGACACAGAGAGACCCAGATTAAAGTCCTATCTCTAACAGATACTGCCTGTGTGACCCAGGGCAAGTCACTTGATGTGTCAGTATTCTCGGCACCTCCCTAAACTCTAAGAGAAAGTGCTAACCTGCTTTGGTAAAGTGACTTTTCTCACCAGGAAGTTCGCTATGCCAAATGAAATCACAGGTCCTGTTTCAATTCCTATTTCTTCCACTGCACCATTATTTCCTTTATATAGCATAATTGTATCTTTGATTACCTCTTCTGCAAAAAAAAAAAAAAATGGGGACTAACTAAAGAATCTCTAAGGTTCCTTCTAGATCTAAATCCTGGAACCCTGTGATCTTCCTCTCATTTGATTCTCATACCAACCCTGTAAGTCTAGCAAAGGAAATATGATCATTCCCATTTAACAGACTAAGGACCTGAGGCTCAAAAAGGCTAAAGGATTTGCTCATGGTCACACAGAATATAAGTAGTAGAGCTGGCATTAGAACTCAGGTCTCTTCATTTCTAGTTCACTATTCTTTTCATTACACCATGCTTCTATTAATTAATGTGTACTCATTGCCCTTTATATTGATTGCAGTGATGACCCTCTTTTGGTCCTCCTGCCTCCCAGAAAGTAAGTATTTATCAAAACCCTTGTGCTTTATAATACAGCACAATGAGCATGAAGGCACTTCATCAATATCACTTATAATCTCTCAGGCAGAATGATGCTAGTTTAACATCCTTTGAGGGGTGCCAGCAGGGGCCAAGAGCATCTCTGTTGGGAAGGAACTTTGCATTCTGGTCATCTGCTAGATTGAGATCCTTGATCAATAGTCCTTCCAGAATCTAGAGAACAATTCAGGGAAAAGGTGCCTCTCATCTTTGAAGAGTAATTCAAGAAAAATGCAGGAAGTGTAATCTTCTGCATCCTCACACAAAGAAGACACTGCTTGTATTCCTGACCAAAGAACCATGTTTCAAAGTGCATTGAGTTTCTTACATGTCCTAATTGGATCCAACAAAAGTCAAAGCATGTGGAGTGAAGGTGGAAATGTTAAGGTGCTAAAAGTCCTCCTGGGGCTGTGTCTAAGTAAAAAGGAGTATATGTGAGAAAGTCATTTTGAAGAGGTATGGTGCATTTTTCCATTCACTATGCAATCAAAGACATGGCTGGTGTATCTTTTATACTTTTCAAAGTTTTATTCTACTAGCAATTACTCTTTTTTCAAAGTTATTTTTTAAATACATGTTTTAGCTAAAACATGATTTTGAGAGTTACAGTGAAGAATTTTCATTTTAAAATAATGTAGCTACATAAGCAGATTTCAAAAGCAGTTCTTCTAGTTGGTTGTAATCAAGTCCTACGTGGGTGTATCTGGAAAAATAAAAGATGTTATTTTGAAAAAAAAAATGGATGGCCTTGTACTAAATCCCAATAAGTCTCAGCTTGGCTCTGTAGAAAATCTGCTGCAAAGTTTTCCAGGCAGTAGCTCCAGTAAATCTTAAAGCATTATCTCTAAATTTGATGCTTTTGTGAACTTACGTCACATATTAAAATCATCCTAATGCACCTTTTTGTCTTTTCTTCACAATAGTATTACAAAAGAGAAAGGGGGTTTGGGAGGAAACACATTTAAAAATCAAATGAAAAAGAACTCAATGGAAGTCTATGTGACTACCTGTTGAAGAGTATGTAAGAGATTCATTAATATGCAGATCATTGACATGATAGGCCATAATGACTCCTCCAGGGACATATCAGTCTATTGTGTCAGAGACTAGTTAAGAATTCATTAACGTGTAGATTCGTGACTTTTTAATATGCATATTATTAACACAACAGACTAAAGCATAGCTCTCAAATTGTCCACATTTTGCAGAACATTCTCTCATCCGCCCCCTCACCCATACCTCTGAAATATTCCTTTTTCTCTCTTGCTGTCACCAAATACCAGGAAATGAGTTCCAGGCTGGTGCAGATTTCACATAAAACCTTTTCCTCCAAGTCAGCCAGTAGGCTTAAGTTCTTTCTATACACATGAGTCACTTCAACTTTTGTGCTCTGCCTCATCCCCACATAGTCTGACCTTTAGCCTGGGAATCACAATTAAATCAATATCACTATTGCTTCAGGAAAAGTATAACAATAGGCTGTACAATGGCTTCACTCACTCATATTCCTATAACTCCGACCGAAACTCCTTCCTCGGTCACCATTCATTTCCCTATCAATGTTGTGTCCTCTAGTAGAATACAAGCCCCTTGAGAATGTACTACTCTAATGCAGGCCCCCCATCACCTCATGTCTTGATTAATGTAATAGCCCACTGCTGGGTCTGCCTGCCTCAAGTCTCTCCCCCACCCAGCCTCCAAAGCAATTTTCCTAAACCACAGATCTAACCATGTCATCCCCCACCCCTAGTAGCTCCCAATGTTGCCCATTGGATCAAATACAAAATGCTCTATTTGCCATTCAAAGCCCTTCATAACCCAGCCCCTTCCTGTCTTTCCAGTCTATTTACACCTTACTCTCCAACATGTACTCTCTGATCCAATGACATTGGCCCCCTGTGTGTATAATGAGCAAGATGCTCCATGTCTCAGCACTGTGCTTTCTCTCTGGTTTTCCTTGATGCTTAGAATGCTCTCCCTCCACAGCTCTGCTCTATTGACCTGCCTAGCTTCATTTAAGCCCCATCTAAAATCCCTTCTTTTACTGAAGGCCTTTCCCATTCCCTCTTAATTCTAGTACCTTCCCTATGTTAATTGCTTTCTACTTATCCTACATATAGCTTGCTTTATATATATTTTTTTCACATATTGTCTCTGCTTATAAGCTCCTTGAGGGCAGGAACTCTCTTCTGCCTCTTTTTCTATCACTATCACTTAGCATAGTGTCTAGCATAGAGCAGCACAATAAATGTTAATTGATTGATTGAGATAGGGAACTAAGTGGTGCAACTGAAAGTCCTGGACCTGGAGTGAGAAAGACCGAAGTTCAGATTCAGCATCAAATACATATTAACTGTGTGACCCTAAGCACATCATTTAATTTCTGTTTGTCTCAATTTCCTTATCTGTAAACTGGAGATAATAATAGTGCCCACCTCTCAGAGTTGTTGTGAGAATAAAATGAGATAATATTTGTAAAGCGCTTCCTAAATCTGAAATTGTTACATAAATGCTAACTATTATTTATAAAGAAGATACAGAAAGACACTTTAGAGAGAAGCTATTTTTTTTTTTAAAAAAAGGATATAATTGAACAAATAGAATAGGGGAAAGTTTAGAGAAAAGATAATGCTGAGGTTCATGTTTTGTGCTTGGCATAGGATTCGGGTAATGATTTGATCCCCCATAGAATCAGCAAGAGGTTTGGCATTTGAAGAAACTAGTTTCACATAAGAGTGATCAAATGATACTCACACTTTGAGTTTCCATAATAGGGACAGAGATGAAGATCCCTTTTTTGTTTGTTTCCTGCAGTGGAATTGTACTTAAATATTTCTGAAGATCCACGACTTTGTCGATGTGAGAACTGTCCATTTACACCAATCACTCCCCTTCCACACCTTAGTAGAAAATCTTTATGAGTTGCTGTGTTCTATCCTCCTCCCCACCCCCCACCAAAAAAAAATCGCCAAATGATGATGATTATTCTCTCCAAACTCAGAAACTGTTCCTTTTACTCATAGTCCATTATCAAACCCATATTCAGAACCATAATTAGCAATTATGGGGCTTAGGGCAATTCGTTTGAGGGAGGAGTGGGGTGCCACCCTATGAGGAGACAGAGACCCAAAGATACCTTAAGGCAATTGCTGAGGAGGCTGCCATGAAGAAGGGGGAAATAGGTTGGAATGGGTCTGTGAAGAATTCCCCTGGAATGCTCTCCCTCTTCATCTCAGACTTCCAGACTTCTTGGTTTTCTATAAGTCCCAGCTAAAATATCACCTTCTACAGGAAACCTTGCTTAATCCCCCTTGATTCTAGTGCCTTTCCTGTATTTATTATTTCACACACACACACACACACACAAACAAACAACTAGGTACAAAAAGTTTATATATATATATATATATATGAACTATGTACACATATGTATTGGTATGTATGTGTGTATACATATATGTATGTGTACATATACAAGGATATGCATATATAGCTTTTTTGTAGTTAGTTGTTTGCACATTATCTCCCTTGTTGGACAGTGAGCTCCATGAGAGCAGGGACTGTCTTTTCCCTTTCTTTATATGCTCAGTGCTTAGCACAGTGCCTGGTGCATAGTAAGCACTTAAATGTTTATTCACTGATTGACTTACTGACTGGTGTACCAACTATTAACTGCTTACTTTAATTATTCCTGTTCATATTACTTTATTATTCTAGCATAGACTACAATATAATAAGAGTATTTATTACCAATCAGTCAATCAATCAACAAGCATTTATTGTGAACTTATAACGTGCCAAGCATTGGAGATACAAAGAAAAAGCAAAAAAGCTCCTGCCCTCAAAGAAATTACATTTTAATGGGGAAGCTAACGTATATAGCAGAACTGTTGCTAACTTGTGAAGAAACATCACCGTGGTTCTTTACTTAAAAACTCCAAATTACTCTGTACAGGATGTCAGGGATAGACAGAGGTAAAGGTGCTTACAACTGTTGACCTTCATTTGCTTCTTGGAGTAGGAAGTATGAATTCATAAAAATTATAACGATTTCTCAATTTTGCTTGTTAGAAATACCAGTGTTTTGCTTATAAGGCTCCAAAATTTGTATTTTATTTCTCTAAAAATTGTAATGATTTCTTAACTTTGCTTGTTAGAAATACCAGTGTTTTGCTTATAAGGCTACTTAAAGATCTTTGGAATATTTTTTCATTAAAAGCTATTTAAAATAAAGCTTTTATAGTAGCATTTTTGAGTCTATGTGGTTGTTATTGGTATTCAAAAATGGTTCATGTTCTACATTAACCTTACATCCTGGTTCAGATAGTACATATAGAGGAGACTATATTTTCAGTTTTGTGGTCAATGAAAAATTAAACTGTTTACACTTGAAATAAATGGCCTTCCTTTTGTGACCTCTAATAGATGAAAGAAAAAGCATTTATGAATTTTAAAAAATTATTAAACACTTGCTAGGCACAAAACACATAGTAGATAAGCTCTGGAAAAATAAAATAATCCTTATCAAATCTCACATTCTAAAGGAGTAGATAACACATATGGGAGGTTTCAGTTGCAAGTCAAATGGAAAGGCGCATAGGTCCTTAGGGTAGAGTAGCAGAACAGATGGTAATCCATCTTCTTTAGGGTCATTTCTACTGATAACACCATATCTTTTTCTGTCATATGTTAAGAGAAGACCCAATGGCAGAACTAGAAGGGACCTTGAAAAGCTATCCCCAATCTTCATAAGACTGCCCTCAATTTATCCTTAACAAGTATATTTAAAGAAGGGAAGAAGGTGGAAGAAAAGGAGCAGAAGATTATTTCACAACTCCAACACATTTCACTAATCCAAAATAGCAAGAAATTATTGCAAATGCCTAACAATCTCTCTTGAAGGAAAGAATTTTTATAATATCTTCGTGTTTGCAAGAGAAGCCTATTTGGAGGACCATCAACATATGTCGAATAAAGTGCTGAAGTTGGTATCAGGAAGACCTGGGTTCAAATTCTGCCTTTGACACTTACTAGCTATGTGACCCTGGACAAGTGGCTTAACATCTCTCTGCCCCAGGCACCTTCTTTTAAGACTTATCTACTTAGTCACTAATGGGATGTTTTCTGCGCTCATGGAGGGATTTCTGACATTGAGACTTGAAAGGGAGCTCAGCAGCCACATAGCCCAAACAATACCCAAGTAACTATCCACTGCCACTCCACAACATACCTAATAGGTGGATGAGTGGCCATCATGCCTCTGTTTGAGGATGTCTGATGAAGGAGAATCTACTACCCAAATGTTCTCTTCCACTTTTGTAAACCACCTATGGTGAGGAGGTTGTTTCTGATGTCAAGCCTACATTTGTCTCTTTTCAACTTCCACCTATTGCTCTGGGGCCAAAGAGAACATGTCCAATTCCTTTTCCTTGCCACAGCTTTTCATATGCTGGAAACTCTGAAGTCCTCCTCTCCGATCCACTCTACCCACCTCACCCCCACCTCAGACCACCATCAAATCTCTTCTCCAGGCTAAACATCCTCTGTTCCTTCAATTCATCCTAATATGGCATAAACTCAAGGCCTGTCATCATCCTGGGTGGTACTTTAGCTACTCTGGCTTTTTAATATCCTTCCTAAACTGTGGTACCCAGACCGGAGCAGAGTACCATATCAACTCATTCCTGGCAACTATGTCTATTTTATGTCTTATTACTTCTTACCTCTCATATCCAAGCAGTCGCCGAGGCTTGTCAATTTCACCTTTGCAACATCTTCCAAATGCATTCCCTTTTCTCCTCTGATGCTGCCATCACTCTTGTGCAAGCCTTCATCACCTCATGCCTTGATTACTGCAATAGCCTACTAGTGGGTCTGCCTTCCTGAGTATCTCCCCAATCTGTTCCAACCTCCATTCAGCCACCAAAGTGATTATGTTATAGCATAGGTCCAACCATATCACTCTCCTGCTCAATAAACTTTAATGGCTCCTTACAGCCTCCAGGATCAAATACAAAACCCTCTGTTTGGCATTCACAGTCCTTTCAATGACCTGCCACCCCCTCCACCTTTCCAGTCTTCTTGTACCTTATTCTGCAGCATGTACTCCTGCAATCCAATGACACTAGCCATCCCCTGAACAAAACACTCTATCCCTCAGCTCTAAGCATTTTTTTTGGCTGTTCCCCAAGCCTGTAATGCTCTCCCCTCCTTAGCTCTACCTACTGACTTACCTGGCTTCCTTCAAGTCATAACTAAAATCCCGTCTTTTACAGGAAGCCTTTCCCAATCCATCTTAATTCTAATGCCCTCCCTCTGTTAATTATTTCCTATTTTTTATACATATATACCTATGTATGTATGTATAGATAGATAGAGATAGAGATATGTATTTATTTACATGTTATCTGTCCCATTAGACTGTAAGCTTCCTGAGGTCAGGGACTGTCTTTTACCTTTTTTTTGTATCCCTAGTTCTTAGCACAGTGCTTGGTACATACTAGGAGCCTGGTCATGGTAGGTACATAGTACATAGTAGCAGTACATAAACATTTTACTGAATTGAGCAATATATTAATAAAGGACAAGATCACATTAGCTTTCTTTGGACTGCTGTAGTACACAGTTAAGACAAGCTCTCAAATCTCCAGGTATTATGCAGACTGTCTAACCATACCTTGCCCCTCCCTACCACTTCTCCCAGCCTATATTTGTGAGGTTGACTTTTTGGATCCAAGTATAAGACTTTATACTTAATCCTTAACAAACTTTGCTCAGTGTTCTTGTCATCCACAAATTTGATAAACATGCCTTTATCCAAGACATTAACAAAAAAAAAAACAAAAAAGATAAGCAGAATAGGCCCATGTTGAGATCCTTGAGGCATTCCAATGAATACTTCTTTTCAAGCTAACGGCAAATAATTAATGAATACACTTTGTATCTGTCAATTCATCCAGTGCTGAATCCATCTAAGTGTAGTATGCCAGGGTGAGAGAGTCAATTGTTAAATTTTCACTGTGAACATATACACCTTAAAAATTGACAAAAATCACAAATCAGGGCTTGGCTTATTACTTTGTTGATTGTCTAGATTTTGAGAAAGTGATAGAGAAAATGTTAATAATGTAAATTAAACCTAAAGTGTATTGTGTGTACATTGGGGGCGGGGAGGGGAAAATGCTAGTTGCTAAACATTTACCAGCACACCCCTGACTATAGCCCACATGAATAGCAAGCACTTTGCTAAAATCTAGGTAAATTATATTTTGTGGTATTTCTTCTATCTACCAGTTTAGTAACACCATTAAAAAAAAGGAATAAGGTTAATCTGGTACATATATATATATATATATACATATATATACACTTCTTTTTTTCAGTTGTTCATTAACCATGTCTTTTTTAATCTGTCCTAGAATTTTCCCCAGAATTGAAGTCATACTCATTGACTTATGGTGTGGAGACTCTATCCTTTATACTTTTTTGACAACTGGAAAAATATTTGCCCTTTTTTGAGTTCCTTGATATCTCTCCCATTTTTCATGGTCTGTCAAATATCACTTATGGTAACTCAATAATCATATCCGCCAGGCTTTCAGTACCCTTACTCAGAGAGATATAAGCATTTATTAAGCACCTACTAAGTGCAGGCACTATGCTAAACACTATAAATATTATCTCATTTGATCCTTGCAACAACTCTAGGACACAGGTGCAATTATTATCCCCACTTTAAAGATAAGGAAATGGAAGCAGACAGAGGTTAAATAATCTGACCAGAGTCACACAGCTAGTAAGTGTCTAAAATAAATTTTGAACTGGGTCTTCCTGATGCTGCACCCAACGTTCTATCCATAGCATCACCTAGCTGCCTCCTTCAGACTATTATTTGTGTACTGTTATTACACTTGTATTGACTCATCACTCAAAATCTCATGAGGCATAAATGTGACAAATGGCCTTTTCGTGGGTATTGAAGCAGATTAAATGATTTCTTAAAATGCATTTATGGTGTTCCCAAAATGAAAACTCGAAGAGCTTGAGTTCATGTTTTTAATTTATTTCAGGAAACTATGTTGTCCTTCATTATGTGGCTTTAGAGTTAGTATGAAAATGAACTCTTTTCAAGAATTGGTTTGATTCAAGGTTTTGTTTAGCTGGATTCTGGCCTTTATATATGTAATAGTAGAAACACAAGTAGTTACCTGGCACTAATTTAGGTAGGCATATTTTCTATCCAGTGCACTGATGTTCTTGTTATCCCTCTAAATGAATTAATTCTCAGTTGACATAGGGATTATTTTTCCATACTTTGGAGGGCTTTACACTTGTTTTCCTTTGAGCAAAAGAAATCCAACATGCCCTTTGCTCCTTATAAGTAACATACATCATTTTTATGTTTCACAATGATACAGCTTATAATACAAACTGATAGTGTTTGTGAAGATTTGGACCTGTGCTGGCAAAATGTTTTCCAGTTGTTATATTCTATGGCAAATTGCCCAAACAATTACAGCAAATGCATGAGCCATAAAGTGTACTGCCAAGGACACTAGTAGGTTAGCTCCCATAAAAGAAACAATTAGAGTCTTGAGGTGAAAATAATAGAGATGAGGTGACAGTTATTGAAAAGGCAGAACGTGCAATTTAATGCTTTAAATGCAGGTTTGTGGATAATGCTGATAGTTTAATGTGTTTAGAGTTTATCATGTGTGAGAATATATTTCATATAAAATACTACTGCTATGCTTGCTTTTGTCTTTCTCTGAAATTTGATGAACAAGTGAAG
This sequence comes from Vombatus ursinus, assembly GCF_900497805.2. NCBI lineage: Eukaryota > Metazoa > Chordata > Mammalia > Diprotodontia > Vombatidae > Vombatus > Vombatus ursinus. Next base: position 1,553,419 of record NW_020954608.1, on the reverse strand, counting down.
GGAATTACAAAAATACATTCAAGATAGACAATGTTTTGAATAATCGCTTATTTTTTTTTGAACCACTAACGTGATTAAATATAGTGATAGGAAATAGAGACTGGACTTATAGTGTCACTGACATAGTGAGATCCTGGTCAAAAACTATATTCCAACACCCTAATTTTACAGATGAGGAAACTGAGGCTACTCCAAAATTAAGTGATTTGTCCAGAGTCACACAAGTAGTAAGTAGCGTAACTCAGACGCTTTCACTCTATATCTAGTGCTCTTTCCCCTCCACAAATATACACACATATGTATAATATACACTATCATATATTCTAATCCACATGGATCGTGTATGTATAAACATAGGCATACACATATGTGCATGAATATAGTTGATGCTGTTTTAATAAAATATTTTCTTCTGATGTAAATACGAATGAATCAATGAAAAACAGTCATTAAACACTTACTATGGACCAAGAACTTACAAAAGCAAGACAATTTCTGCCCTTAAAGAACTATATTCCAATGGGGGTAAACAACATATAAAGGAGAATGGTGTTTAATAAGTAACATCAATGCAGGTAACTTCAAATATATTATTAAATGTTTATCTAAAAGCATAGTCTCAATCTCTGACTATACAATAGCCTTAGCATATTTTGACTATAAATAATGGTAAATAAAATTATTAAATATTGGAAGATACCCAATTTGTTCAGTTTTACATTTAATTATTTCTGCCAACTCACTGATACTGGCATTGGCTGCAAAAACAACCAATTATGTCTGTTTGAGTTTGGACCTAACTCCTTTGAATATATCCTGAATGTCTCACCATAGGCACATTGATAAATGAGGAATTTATCTCATCAACTCAGAGGTTCCAACTCCAGAAAGTCAAACTCTGAGTACCCAAATTCCAGATGGACTAGCCAATATCTTACTGACATGTAGCTTACCCCCAGAGGAGTCTCAGAATCAATTCCCCAAAAACAGTTTATAGACCTCTTCCAATAAGATTCATTTCACTGCTTGTCAAGCCTGTTTTAAAGAGGACTGATACACCTGGCCTAGGATTGAATTTGATGACCTATCATTTTTGTTGTTTTTGGTCATGCTTGACTCTCTGTGACCTCATTTGGAGTTTTCTTGGCAAAGATCCTGGAGCAGTTTGCCATTTCCTTCTCTAGCTCATTTTATACACGAGGAAACCGAGACAAATAGAGGTAAGTGACTTGCCCAGGGTATCTGAGGCCAGATTCAAACTTGGGAAGATGAGTCTTCCTGACTCCAGGCCCAGCACTATCCATTTCACCATCTAGCTTCCTTTATCATGACTTATGTCCTTTCCTAAACTTGAGATCCTGATACTAATATTACTTTTTAAATATGGGTTTGTTGGGTAAAGTTCACCACTATCAGAGTGCAGGGAGGCAATGCTACTGGTTAGACATTTTCAATATTTAGATGGGATGGGGTTTGTCCAAAAACAATTAACAACTTTTTTTAAATACATTTTCTTGGCCTTGAAATATATCCTGCTGGTACCTGCAGCTGATGACAGAAGGGGAAAAACTCTAGATCAAAATGATAGATATCATTATACAGACACAACTTTTGATGACTGATCTTACATGTAAAGCAAATTAGGATAATCTTCTGGACTGTTTCTTAGTTATGATCAATGTTCTTGCAAATTATTTTAATTTTCTTTTTTTTACTGTTAACTTGACAATCATCAATAAACCCAAATGGTTTAATACAGAAAGAATTTTTAAAAAGAGGCATATACAAGAAACTGTGATTGAGCTAATGATCATGGGTCATAAGCAGAAAATCATGTTATATGGACAAAAAACTCTAAAGGCAACACACCAAGTCTAGATAATAGTTTAAAGGTAAGATCTTCTATATTGATAGTCCAACCTAAAAATAACTCCTACTTCAGATAGGGGTGATTTGGCTAGTGATTACTTTTCAGGGCTATGTCCTAGAGAAACAGATAACTGTGACACCTAGCTGCCCCAGTCGATAGAGCACCGGCCCTGGAGTCAGGAGGACCTGAGTTCAAATCTTACCTCAGATACATAACACTTGCCAGCTGTGTGACTCTGGGCAAGTCACTGCACCACAATTGCCTCTCCAAAAAAAATTAGTCCTAGACAAGAGATAAGAAGTGATGTATAGGGATATAGATATTGATACATGAAAAATTAATAAATAGTACAATACGTTAGTTGATATAGTGCTGAAGAGTTAGAAGGTTGTGAGCATTCAGAAGAGAAGGATCTCTCTGGATTAAGGTTTAAGGTTTCATGGAGGATACTCATTCCTGGGTCTGTAGAATAAGGTGGAAACCACATTGTCCTTTTCATTTTTCAATGCCATCAGAGCCTTTCCAGGCTAATATAACGGGGTGGGTAGTTCTCTGGGGTTGGTTCTTTTTTTTTTTTCCAACTGAGGAAAATAGGGTTAAGTGACTTGTCCAGGGTCTCACAGCTAGTATGTATTTGAGGCCAAATTTGAATTCATGAAAATGAGTTTTCCAGATTCCAAGCCCAGTGCTCTATACATTGTACCATTTAACTTTCCAGTTGGTTCTTTGGGAAGAAATATTTTTTTTAACTGGTGTCTAGAAGGAAGGGAAGGAGATAAATTGATTTCAAGAAAATTTAAAAATAGATGAAGTTTGTCCTTAGCCTTTTTCTTCTGATCACCCACATGCTAGCCTTTGGTTACCTAAAGCCCTAACCACAATGGGTGTTTTCTCCAGGCCTGATTGCTTACCTCAAATGCCCTTTGTTCCAAAAATGCTTTCTGTTCCCTCCTCAACTCACCACTTCTTAATATTCTCTTCCTCCTCAAATCATCATCTACATACTTACCTATTTTCATGTTGTATACTGTCTGCCCCTCCATCCAGCAGAATGCAAGCTAATTGAGGGCCAGGGCTGTTTTTAATTTTATATTTATATCCTTGGTGCCCCACACAGTGACTTATACACAATGCTTCCTCAACAGTAGCACATAACTTCTTTGCTCCTTCTCAGTCCTAACATGGGACAGAACCTATTTCTTTGTCTTCCTTGAAATGTGTTACAGCTAACTGAGTAGCCTAGGTCCCGGGTATCTTGTAATGTAAAATTTATTTTATTCTTTATTCTAACAAATTTGTGTATCTGACTATATGCACAGACAGCTAATTCAAGAATGCATACAATCATTAACAAGTCATTTCCTATCCATTAAAATATAATCAAATTCTCCCAATTCTTTTCTTGTAAGAAGTGTTCATGATACATTGGTGTAAGATATTTATAACAATTTTTTCCTACATGACTGTGGGGATACCATAGTTGGACTCTAACACCATAATCTCTAATGCTCTGCAAGAGGAAATAGAGCTGGCACCAAAGAAAACAAGGACGGGAGAAAAGCTGTAGTATACTAAGTGTACGCAAAGGAAGCCCATGCTGGAAAGAACATAATTTTAAGGGCATTGAGGAATTCATTCTCAAGATATTTCAAGGGAGGACATGAATAGATGTGAGTAAACTAGAACATAGGACCAACAAAGAACTGTAAAGGAACAGTGGTACATAGGAATAGCATCAGGGAGATATATAGATATAGATATATATATAGATATAGATATATATACACACATATACACACACACACACACATATATATATATCTCCCTGATGCTATTCCTATGTATGTATACATATATATATATATATAACTAGAAAAAGAAGTTACAATTATGTCAGGAAAGTTAGGAATAACTTATGGACAGCCTGTGTATTCCATTGGTACTTCTACAGTATAACAAATAAGTCCCCAGTAACTAGAATGGATCCCCTGTATAGGTTTATGAGAGGACATAGACAAAAGTCTCATAAAATTAGAAAGTGTGGATAGTTTGAGATCAGAACTATTGGAGGGAATACTTGTATCCACAAGATAGCAAAATCATCTCTAAGTACTGAATCCAATGAAGTTCTACAATGAAATCTTACTACAATGCCCTATTATGGTATGGAAGTGATCATGGGTTCTCAAGGGTTATGAAAGCAGTGAATAAATCAATAAATGTTTATTAAGTGCCTACTGTGTACCAGTCTCTCCTAGGTACTTGGGGTACAAAGACAAAAACGAAAAATCCCTCCTCTCAGGCAATATACTTTTATGAAGGGAGACAACATATACATACAGGATGACCCCCCCACCAAGTCTTAGAACAGCTTTTCACTTTGATGGTTTTGTATATAAGGTATCCCCAAAATCTCATATCTTACCCAAGGGTAAATTCCCTAAAGCCTCTAGAGTAAAAGGCTGGGGCTAGGGACATGATAGAGACAGCCAGCTCCTTTCATGTCACTTCTTCTAGAGTCATGTTTTCCCTTCAGCAATCTGAAGTGGGTTTGACATTATCCATCTTCTCTCTCAAAGCTGGAATGTAGAAGTGCCCAAAGTAACTGTGGAGCCCAAAGTGCTTGAAGAAAACTGAAGAGATTAGAGCTGCTCTCACCACCTCCATCCTGTCTCTTGATCAGGTATGGGGCATTGTTCTCCACTAATGAAAAGAGAGGCTCATTCCAATGGGCTTTGGGACTTGGGAAGCCAGAAAAGAGAAGAGTCTAGGATGACTGAGATTTTGAATCTCAGTAGTAAGGAGACAGGTAGTCGCATCAACATAAATGGGGAAATTTTGATCAGGGATAAGTTTAAGGTTCAATTCATCAACAAGCATTTACTATGTGCTACTCACTAAGCTAAGGGCTGTGGTCCCAAAAACAAATTTGAAATAGTTTCTACCCTCAAGGAGCTTGCATTCAAATAGGGGAATTAATATGTACATATATAAGCTTACAGGACATCCAGGACTAAATATCTAGTAAACAGTTCTTGATGGGAGACTGAGCCTCAAGAGAGATTAGGGTTAGATTTATTGAGCTGTAAATAATCTACATAGAGGTAGTATTGAACTCATGGAGGTACTAAGGTCAAGTTAGTACAGAGTAAAGAGAAGAAGACAGCAGACAGAGCCTGGTGAGCTCAAATTTAGACATGCTGAGTTTGAGGTGTCAGCATAATAACCAGATAGAGATGGTCAATTAACATTTATTAAGTGCCTACTGGGGGCAGCTAGGTGGCATGGTGGATAAAGTACCAGAGAACCTGAGTTCACATCCAGCCTCAGACACTTACCAGCTGTGTGACCCTAGGCAAGTCACTTAACCTTGTTTGCCTCAGTTTCTTCATCTGTAAAATGAGCTGGAGAAGGAAATGGCAAACCACTACTATATCTTTGCCAAGAAAACCCCAAATGGGGTTACAAAGAGTCAAACGCGACTGAAAAACAACTGAACAACAACTGAAAAGTGTCTACTATGTACTAGGCACCATGTAAAATGCTGTGGATACAAAAGGGGCAAAGGCAGTCCCTGCCCTCAAGGAGCTCACAATCTAATGAGAGAGATAAGAAGTAAACAAATATGTACAAATAAGCATATGCTGGCTAAATAGGAAACAATTAAAAGAAGGAGGGCCCTAGAATTAAGAAGGGTTAGTAAAGTCTTCCTGTAGAAAATAGGATTTTAGTTGAGACTTAAAGAAAATTGGGAATCCAGTAGGGGAAGACAAGGAGGGAGCGCATTCCAGGCATGGATAATAGCCAGAGAAAATGCCCATAAAGAAATTGAAAAATATGAGATTAAAATTAAAGTAATCTGTATAGCTGGGAATCAAAGATATCCTCAAAAGAGAAGGTATAGAGAAAGACTAGGATAGAGACTTCATGAGAGCTTATGCTTAAGGGGTGAGAGAACTAGTGGAAAACAGTAGAGGAGAATAAGCAGTGGTGAAACAGGAGGAGAACCTGAAGAAAGAAGTTTCATGAAAGACAAGTATATTAGTTCATCTACTGGGTTTTTTTTTCACTTTTCAGTGGGTTATTTTGCTTTCACATAGATTAGACTAATCTTCACAGCAAGAAATGGAGGCAGTGGAATTGTTTTAGTCATTTTCAGTTGTGTCTTACTCTTCAAGACCTCTTTTGCGGTTTTCTTGGCAAAGATACTAGAGTGGTTTGCCCTTTTCTTCTCCAACTCAGACAGAAACAGAGTCAGATAGAGTTAAGTGACTTCCCGGGGTCACACAGCTAGTGAGTGTGTGAGGCCAGATTTGAACTCAGGTCTTCCTGATTCTAGACTCAGTGCTCTATTCACTTTGCCACCTAGCTGCCCGGGCAGTGGAATAGGGATAATTAAAGAGATAACTATTAGCAAACACTCAGAAAAGCTGATGAAGTCTAAGTTATAGAACATAAGGAGCCAAAATTCAGGGTGATTAGCTAAAGCAGAGTACAGCAAAATGGTGCCCCAGCACTAAGTGAGGGTTATAGTCTAAAGAGCAAAAATGGCATAAGCCAGCAAGATTTATACACTCATATCGAAGGACAGAAGTTATACCCTCTGTCTTTTTTATGTTGTGTCCGCAAGATAGGCTTCCATCAACTTACAGAGACTGAGCATAGCCAAGTCAGAGACTTGCAGATGAATCATGTTTCTGACTGGGTCAGTGAAATAATGATTAACTCTTAATTCATGAAAAGTATTTTTAAGAGGAAGCATTGTCCGATGGACAGAGAGATGACCTTGAATGCAAGAAGCCCTGGGTTCTAGTCAGTACATTCTCTGACATATCTTCCCTTTCTGACCCTGGACAAATCACTTAACATCCTAGTGACTCAGGAGCTATCTGCAACTATAAGTTGCAGAAAAATTGCTGATCTTCATTTGTCGAGGAAATTTCTTCACTAAAAACTTCCCACACCACTGAAATCAAAGGTCTGTACAAAGCAAAAATCTCAGTGAGGAAAGAGATCAGTTTAGTAGGGGTAACAAGAATGGTATTAAAAATCGTTTGGTAGTTTGAAGGGCTTATAATATATTTTACCAACTGTCAGTTTCTTACTCAAGCTGACCTTTGTCCCTCTATCTTGGGAACTGAAGCCAGCTGTCTAAATTTAGGATGTATCTGTGTGATGCCAAAGCAGCCAATCCATTTGACTAATTCTATTTTTTAAATGTCATTGAACAGATTTGTGGGTTTTGCATTAATAGAATAACCACCTGATTGACGATTTTCTACCAGTCAATTTCATCGTTTTGCAGTTGTATATACAAAGCCTCAAACTTTTAGACTTTTAATTTATCTAAATTATGTGAATTTTTAAGTAGTGAGAGAGGGGGTATCATGTAGTAGTGGAAAGAGCACTGGGCTTGGAATGAAAAGCTCAGCATTTAAAACCTAACTCTTGTGTATTTGAACTCTTGAACCTCAGTTTCTTCATTGACAAATAGGAGAAAATAATACTTAAACTACATACATCAAATAATTAATTCATTTATTTGGCACATATTTGTTAAGTGCCTACTGTATATAGAACTCTATGCTAAAGAGGTAATAGCGGAGAGGAAAGAATATTAGAATTGAATTTGGAGGACCTGGGTTAAATCCCAATTCTGTTACTATCTCTATGACATGTTAGCTTCACTGGGCCTCAGTTTCCTTATCTGAATGTAATCTGTTTGGTCTTACTCTCCTAACTAACATGTAATAACATAGATATGGATACATCCAACATAAACACCTTACCTGAGTGTGATATAGCTAGAAATCCAATCTGAGATCTGGGGAGCCCCATCCCATATCTCCAAAGGGAGATCAAGATTTCTTTGAGGAGAGTAGGCAGGCCATGGCTATACCACCAGTAGCCTTGAGCTGGTGGGGCAAACAGGATCTGGACCAAACATAATGAAGCAAACATTCCTTCCCTCTCCTGCCTCCAAAAGGGGTATTGGGCCAGAATTATTCCTATCTACCACACTACAAATATTTGTTGTCTCCCTAGGGACATGATATTTTCTCTTTTAGGGGTTAGGAAAGAAAAGATTTTCCATTGTCACTCTAAAGGGAAGTATATTCTCACCATTTTCCAATCACAACTCCACTAGTTGTCAAAGTAAATAGAAAACTAAAATCAGAGAAGTTATATAGATTAACTAAGATAAATGAATTCACAAGAGCAAATGACCTCTTTGAGAACAAGACAGTATCTCAGGTCAACCAAGGAAGAAAAACAATCTTCCTCGGCTGGGTCTGATCTTATCAGTCTCTAGGACTGTAAGCACTAGAAGTCAGAAGACATATTGAGGGTCAGTTTCCCTTCATGTGTTCAGCCCCAAAGAGATCTCTCATCTGTCATTCAAAAGTTCACCTTCTCTCTCTCTTTGTTCTTTCTCAAACTACTCTACTTTTCTCTGTTGCTCTGAATTTAAAGAAGTCTCTTCTCCACTTATGCAGGCATGTAGTGTTATAGGCTCAGTCTTCTTGCAGCTACCAGGGAGTCACATCATCCTACCACCTCTGAATATGCAGCACACAACACCACAGAGCTGTCTTTCAAGAAACCACCACAGGCTTGAGGGGGCAAGAAATGGAGTTACATATAGAACGGGATGGTGTGACGGGGATAGACGAGATGGCCTCTCAGATCCCTTCTAGGCTTGAATTTGTGATACTCTAATCCTAGCTACTTGAGAGAAGTTCAAAGCTGAGATAAGATATGGTCTTCACAGTACTGGAAATCTAGAATAAGGATAATACACATAGATAACCATAACACACAACATTACATGATAAATGCATTAGGAAGTTGCAAGACAAAGTGCATGGGTCATTCAAGGAGACAGGTCATCACTAACAGGGGACATTAGAGAGGAGGTAGCATCTGAGTTTGGTTTTAAAAGGAATAAAACAACCAAAAAAGAGGAGGGAGAAAATTTCGGGCATAAGATACAACATAAGCAAAGTGATGGAAGTGATGGTGCAGGCTATGTTCAGAGAGCACAGAAAATTCCAGTTTGGCTAGAACATAGAGTCCATGATGAAGAGTAACATGAGATAAGTTTGGAAAGGAAAGGTTATATCAGATTACGGAGGGCCTTGAATGCCAAAGAAATGAGTGGGTGTGGAAGCCACTAAAATTTTTCCATCAGAATATTTATATAGCCAGATATGTATATAAGAAAATACTATTTTTGACAGCAGAATGAAAGATGGATTGGAGATACTGGAGGCAGGAAGACAAGTGGTAATGAAGACTTTTAGTACAGTTGTGGCTATGGGAATAGAGAGAAGGGAAAACATAGGAGATGTCACAGAGGTGTAATAAAAAGGTCTCACCCAGTAACTGACGATAAAGGGTCATAGAAAGGAAATAGTTAAAGATAACATCAACGTTGCAAATATAGAAAACAGGATAAATAGTGGTGCCAGAGACAGCAGCCACATAGGGGAAAGTTAATATGCTTAGTTTAGGACATAGTGAGTTTGAGGATGATAAAGGAATACCTATTTGGAGATGGGCATACAGGTCTAGAGCCATCAGAAAAGAGATCGGACCTGGAGACAGACAGATTTTGGAATCATAAGCATAGAGATAGTTGCTGAAACCTTGGGAATGAGTTAGCGAGAGGAAAGAATTTTCAGTTTGGAGAATACTCATTAAGAAGTTGAGCAACTAGTTGGTACAGCAGGAAGACCCATCTTCCTGAGTTCAAATTCATCCTCAGACACTTACCAGTTGTGTGTCTTTGGGCAAGTCACTTAACCCTGTTTTCCTCAATTTCCTCATCTGTAAAATGAGCTGGAGAAGGAAATGGCAAACCACTCCTGTATCTTTGCCAAGAAAACCTCAAATGGGTTTTCCACATGTCCACAATGAATTGGGCATGACTGAAAACCAACTGAACAGCAGTATATTAAGAGGTCAGGAAAAGGATGGAGGAGCCACTGAAACAGAAAGACAAATACAATTAATTGGTCTATTTGATCTCTTGTTGGTATTGGGTATTTTCACGCCAAGCTTCCACCGTGATCCTTTCATATTCAAGAATTGAAAAGGAAATTGAGGCTTAGAGATGTTAAATGGCTTGCTAGTGGCATACAACTAATAAGCATTAGAGCTTGAATTCAAATCCAGGACAATGCTGACTCCAAAGCTAGTGACCATAATACTATTTAACACTTCAAGCACTTCAAATTTTTTTATGTCCAGGACAAAACTAATGCTCTATGAGGAGGTAAATGAGAGTCTAAACATCAGTATCCACCATTCTCATTTGTAAAATGATGGGCTTTGACTTGATGATTTCTACCTCTAAATCTATGATCCTATGTAAAGATGGCAGTGATTAGGAAAATATTAATCATCACTTGAATTAATGATAGATGTTTCATCTCTGTAACAGTTTGGTTGTGGTCATTAAAATATATTTTCATGCCTATTAAAAAAACAGTCCAGCAACCAACTTACATTCCTACTCTGAAAAGAGCCGAAATTGCAGTGGGAAGGTGTAAGCCAAAAGTAGCTCGCAATAAATTCTTTCTTATTACAGTTTTCACAAAGGAATAAAAACAAACCATTAAAATATAATGATTCCCAAAGTTTAATTAAAAAGAATATAGTTCTGGGAAAATAGTCCCTCGATGGGGCTTGGGAAGGCTATGAAGTTATATTATGAATTCTTATTAGACGTAGTGTCTCATTAGCAGTGAGAATCTATACTACAGGAAAATAAAATAGAGTAACTTTTCTCTCCGTTCTACAGACCAAAAAGTTGTTCTAGAGAAGAGAAATTCCTAATGTAATAGTTTATATCTTTTGTTATGAAGTAATGGCACTAGACCTAGGCAATGGAAATCATACCCTTTTCTTTGAGAAAAATTGTATAATCTAGCCATAGCAACTATGTTAAAAATTTGATAGGAATATTGGTATAGTACAGTATTCAATTTATTCAATTGGTACTTCCATTGTTAATTCCATTTCTATGTGTACTCCTTCCAACAAGGCAGATTGCAATTTCTTTATGTCTTATTCTCTGAAATTTTTGTCTGTGTTTTCTCATAACTCTTCAATTAAAGAATCAGTCTATGGCAGTGTGGACCTCCATCTTGTTCTTTTTCTGTCAATACACGTCATATTCAAGCTTTCATTTTTACTGCATGACTGGTCTAATCCTTTTCTGGTCCTATATGTCTTTGAGAAGGTCTTTTATTTCATTTCCCAAACACTAAAGCTGTCTTTTGTAAAATATTGTGGCATCATCATGCCTACCATGTGCTCAAATGGAAGAAAGAGGGGAGTAAAATTATATCAATTTCCACTTGTCTAGGATATTTAAGTTGTTTGGTCAAATTTCACAAATACAAAGCAAACAAGGATCAGGATAGTTTAGTGTATTAATTATGCTATTGGACCTAGACATCTAAGAGAAAATTTCTTAATTTTTAATTAAGATTAATTAAATCTCATTTATTAATCAAAAGAAATTTACTTAATTTAATTAACGTGCTGTCTTTCCAGCATGTTTTGAATACTGGTCTGTGGTTAGAGGAGAGAATAAACTGACATCCTGGGATCTATTTTTGTCTGATCATTCTATTCTCTTGCACTTCTTTGACTTGTGTAGTAAGGGGGTGAGGGGTAGTTCCTGTCTTTTTATTCTAAAGCATTTTACTACCCAAAGAGGTGACTAATCCTGACTCATTCACCCCTTAAGTGAAGGGATATTCGGACAGTGTGTGACATCTTGCTTCAAAAAGAGAGTCATGAATTGATTCTATGGATGATTGTGTCCAAAGGGAAAAGGGAATTGTGTATAGATTTCACATTACTCATCCTTTTAGTGGATAGAGAACTGGACCTGGATTCAGAAAGACCTGACCTCTACCCCTGCCTCTAACATTCTTAGCTGCATGACTATGAGCAAGTTCCTTGACTTATTTAAGCTTCAGTCATCTTGTCTGTGAAATGAGGTTAATAGTACTTAGAGAAGTCTATATAAATCTCTTCCTTAACTCTTTAACTTAACTTTAACTCTTAGAGTACTCTATGTAAATCTCTTCTTTAACTCATCCCATTCTTAACCATATTATTATTATCTGGGTAATTGTTATATTGATAGAATATAAACTCCTTGAAATCATGAAGTGCATCATTTTTTATTCCTCTTCAGTTGCCTCTGAGGTCCTCATAGTAGTCACTTCATAGATACAATTAAATAAAATTACAAATGAGGAAATTGGACCTTAGAAGAGTGAAGTGAGGTGAATAAGTTCACACAATTAATACGCGTCAGAGTGAGGATTTGAACCCAAGTCTCCTGACTCCAGATTTACCACTTGTTCAATGGAGATCTTTGGCTCAGCTCAAATCTGATCCCCCAAAAGGCTATATTCAGAGACCTCAAGCTGAGCCAGACTTGTAAATGAAGTTTGCTTTCTGAGAAAAGGGAGAATTAGAGCATTCTAGATTCTAGAATTACCACTCACAGGTAGGTGGCATGGTAGATAGAGCACCAGGCCTGGAGTCAGAAGTCCTGAGTTCAACTGTGACCTCTGGCTTTTTGACCCTGGGCAAGTTACTCAACCCCATTAGCCTCAGTTTCATCATCTATAAAATGAGCTGCAGAAGGAAATGACAAACCATTTCTTTGTCAAGAAAACCCCAAAAGAGATCATGAAGAGTAGGACAGCATAGCTACAATTAAATTATATGTAACCACATCTCAGGTCAAATATGACTGAAAACAACTAAATAACAACAACAATATTTGCTGCCAGCCTAGAAATTCTATCTTCCAAGTGAGGTTTCATAGTTTAAGAATGGAGGGAAGAATATGGCAAGCTTCAAAAAGAATTTAGTCAAGATATCTCAAAGTTTAGCAAAGGGGATATGCAAGGATGACTCTTAGGCACAGTGTTTTATCTAAATGATTGGCATGTAGGTCATGTGGTTGAGTGGGTGGAGGATTCTCGAACACAGGAAAACAGATATCCTTCAGGAAGACAGCATAATTATCAGCAAGCATCCAAGTATAAAGATGATGATCCTGTATTCTCCATCTCCAGTGACAGCCAAAGAGTAAACGGATTTAAGTTACAAGAGGAGTTAGACGTTAATAGTCAGGAAGATATAATGTCTTCATAGAAGCTGTTATCAGAATCTGGAACAAATTCGGAAGGATTTCGCCTTCCCAGGGATTTGAAAAGGACACAAAAAATCTTTTGGGATGAGTTCAACAATAATTCTGCTTGATTCCAAACATGTGATTCAATGGCCCCTTAAAAGCCGGCAATATAATTCAATGCAAATTTCTTAGAAATTATGAAGCACTCTATTGATATCAATATTAACTATTGTAGCTTTATTTAAACCAGAAAACAAAATCTTAGGAAATTACACTGGATATTAAATCAAAAGCATGATTATTTTCCCTATGGCAGAACATGAGAAAAAAATTCTGTATATCCAACATTCAAATCCCTTGAAGCTGAATTAATTAAATTAATTAATTGAATTTATTAATGAAATTAGAGCAACAAATATTTGTAGCATTTTTTTATAGATTTTTTTTCAAAGGGAATATAGCAAGTGGTCTTGAGACTAGGAGGAGGATTTAAGGCCTAATTCTGACAAGTACTGGCTATATGATTCTGAGTAAGTCACTTAACATCTCAGTGCTTCAGGCATTAAATTTCAAAGAAAGTGCCAACTTGCATTATTGGAGGGAATTCCTTATCCAAAGATTCCTGTATCAATAAAATCACAAGTATGGTCCTAACTACTAGACCTAATCTTCAGAAGATCACTGGAAAACATAATGAGTTGGAAAGGTCTTTAAAGGTCACCTACAACCTGCTCGTCTTATCAATCAGAAAACTAAGGCCCAAGGGCTAAATGATTTGTGCAAGGTCACATAGTAAGCTGACTTGGGATCTGAACCTAATAATGACTCCAACTGTGGTGCTCTTCCCACTACAACACAATGAAATGAGTGAAATGTGGACATTTCACCTATTTTCAGTTCTGATAACTTACGTATTATGATGCCAAGATATAGATAAGCAATGCTCTATGAGGGTTCCACTGGGTCAGGATGCCAACAAAAATTCTGTAGCAATGCAAATCTGCTTTTTTTTTTAAACTTCGGGGTCAAAAGGTTATTTTTGGATCGTGGCCTGATTTATCATCAGAAAAAAAATCACCCAGGATGTTATTGGCATAAAATCTACTAATGAAATGAGTCCCACATAACGCTCAGGCACAGTGTTTCATTATTACAGATGCATGCCATGTAGATCATTGAGAGTAGAAGGAAGAAAGAGGTCCTTTAGTTCATTAGTATTAGTGAAAATTTGAAAAAGGATCAAAATATCACAGCCACAGCTGCACATATGCCAGTCACAGCACTTTTATTGTTAGAATTCTATTTCTATTTATTGTGATTTGAATAGCCCTGGTGTGTCACGCAGACAGACCATTTCCAGAATCACCTGGAGGGGGGTGGTGGGAAGAGGATGTTAAAATTCTCTATGACAGGTTTGTTTAATGTACAATTGGTCTCTGTCACTAAACAATGGGGTGTAAAAGTCCAATTTAGCAATTTATTTCTATTTGTCATAAAATCTTTAAGCAGCAAGATGGCATGATTAAGGCTTCAAAACTGGTTATTATTTATATAATAGATAATAACACCACTATGTCTGTTAAACAGGGTGATTCTTTTAGAGTGGCAGCAAAGAAATCGAAAATGGTAGGGCTTAGAGAACTCCGTCCTAAGGATTTTTTTCTTCATATAGTCATTAAACAAAGAAGACTGAAAATATTACCAGAATGTGACAGCATTTAGATAGAACAATATAGGCTTTTAAAAAACTGAGTTTGTTTTCTGTATCTAAATTCAACAAGAAGCAGTGTTACACGGTGGATAAAATACTAGACCTAGAGTCTTCTTCCTGGGTTCAAATCCCACTTCTGAAACTGACAAGTCTGGCAACTTCGTAGGAAACATTTACTAAGTCAAAGACTAATTTTAAAATGTGTTAGTGGAGTGAGTTCTCACAGTGGGCACCCCCTACACTGCTGAAATCACAACTCCTTTACCCTAAATTCAAGGATAAATTCAATCCAGTAAAAGCATAACTACAATCAAATTATATGCAGCCACATCTCAAGTATCCATGTAAAATGAAATTGAATCTGATCAATTGAAATCCACAAGAAACCTAGAAACCTCAACTTGGGACTTCTTTATTTTTCCATTTTTATTTCACCAGCATTGTTCATTAATAAGGAGCCAAATAGTTTCAGAGAATGTGCCACCATGCACTGGTAAATGAAGTTCCTTATTGGGAGCTCTGTACATCATTAAAATTACTGGTCTAGTCCCTATCCCAATCCCTATATTTTCCTTTTAATTTTACCTCTCCTCCAGATGAGTAACTAAGGAGAAAAAAAGGTAGTAGAAAGCACAAAGTAGAAAATCTAGAATCTTAAATTAACTACAATGTAAATAATCAGAGGGCTCAAAAAATAAATTCCCACACAGTGACATTATCTAAATTATTGTGCTATTGAGATAAGGTCATTGCTTCATCCTGTCTCCAGTCTTATCAAGGTCATCATCCCACCTTCCTGAAGGAAGACTAGCTTGCAATCTTTCTCTTAACTCCAAAACCCTGCCATTACTTTTGGTGATCTCACATTAGGCATAATCTCACTTCCCTCTTATACTTTAAAAGAGTGTATTTAAAAGAATTTATGTTTGCAATTCATAAATACTAAAGAAAACAGGTCTTTTGTTGTTGTCCATTCTTTTAAAGCTCTTTTGGGAAAGAGAGGAGGATTGCAATGGATAACACTTCCTCCTTGGGATGAATGGGGAAGAAATAAATGATTACTGAGGAACAAAAAGGAATTCCATAACTTTTATTTTATGTCTGTTTTTTTCCTATCCAAGGAAAATGGTCTCTAGACTGAGGATGATAAAACAAAAGTGTTTCATGGGAAAGACTAGATGTTCTTTAAGTTTTCTTCAAGCTCTAATTTATATGAACCTATTATTCCATGAATTGTGGCCCTCCCCACCAAAGTGAAATGGTACAAGATCATTTAGCTGCCTGAAATGAATTTAAATCCCCTGACTCAGATAAACTCTGTCTCAAGGCTAATGAATGTGATTGCTGAACACATAAAAATGACATTTTAAAAAATATTTGGGGTATCCAAAATATATATGCAACTAATAAATATATAACATCAAAAGACATTTCCCAATGCATACATGGTCAAAGGATATAAACAAAAAGTTCTGAAAAGAAAAATGCACACTATTAACAATCATATGAAAGAATGTTCCAAATCACTAATAATAAAGGGAAATGCAAATCATCACAGCCATGAGTTTTCACCTCACATTCAGAAAAGTCCCATTGATGATAAAAGATGAGAATGGTCAACATAAGAGTGTTGTAGAAATACAAGGACATTAATGTATTATTGGTAGAGTTCTTGATTGGTACCACATTTGGGAAAGCAATTTGAAATAACATATTCCCTTTGGTCCAGGGATCCCACTGCTAGACATACACCCAAGGAAATCATTAACAAAAAGACAGTTTCCAGATATATATATATATATATTATGATCAAATAAGAGAAAGCATTACAGGATGTAAAATGGATAATTCTGATTACACCAAATTAAAAAGGTTTTTCACAAACAAAACCAATGCAGCCAAGATTAGAAGGGAAGCAAGAAACTTGGGAGGGAAAGATGGAATTTACAGCAAGTTTCTCTAATAAAGGCCTCATTTCTCACATATATAGAGAACTGAGCCAAATTTATAAGAATATGAGTCATTCTCCAATTGATAAATGGTCTCAGGATATGAACAGGCAGTTTTCAGAAGAGATCAAAGCTATCTAGAGTCAAATAAAAATGCTCTAAATCACTATTGGTAAGAGAAATGCACATTAAAATAACTCTGAAGTATCACCTCGCACCTATCAGATTGGTTAGTATGGCAGAAAAGTGAAATGACAAATGTTGAAGGGATATGGAAAAATGGGGACACATGCACTGTTGGTGGAGTTGTGAACTGATCCACCCATTATGGAGAGCAATTTGGAACTATCCCTTCTCAGAATAATGTTTTTAAATGTAGAAAATAAAACAGATACACACACACACATATATGATTACAAAGGAAGCAGATTCTATTAAAAATAATTACCAAATTTTTTTTAAAACAAGTCCATAAACCTCAAGTTAAGAACCCTTCCTCTAGAATGAGGGTTCCCACTTTACTTTTCCTAAAACAGACCACATCCAAAAAATTTTGTCCAATTTTCTGTGCCACATTCTCAGAGACATGTTAGAAATGTTGATAATCTACTAAGTCTCCAGAGCATAGCAAGTAGGATAGTAAAGTAACTCAAAACCTTGTTATGAGAATCTCTAATACCATTTAACCTGAACAAGACAAGACTTAAGTAGAACATAATAGCTATATTCAGATATCTAAGGGATTGTCATATGGAAGAGATTTGTTCTCTTTAACTCCAAAGGTCAGAACTAGGAAATTATATGAGGAAACATTTTAGCTCAAAATAAGGAAAATTTCTTAACAATTAGAGCTATCCCAAAATAGGACAGACTGCCTTGGAGGATAGTGAATTCCCCATAGCTGGATGCAAACAGAGGCAGGTATTGATGTAGATGGAATTCACACTTAGGTTAAGAATTATTTTGGATAATTTGTGAGAATCTAAAAAAGCACCCCTGTTTTCATATATCTGTGTGTGTCTACATACACGTGTGTATAAATATGTTAATATATATGAGTATGTGTGTTGATATGCATGCATGTGTGTGCATGTACAAATAGATGTACATATGTATATATAAATGTGTGTATTTGTGTGTGTGTGTGTGTGTGTGTGTGTATACTACTAGCTGACTCTGATATTCCACCATTAGAGTTTCACTTATTTATGGTAAAGCATTGTCCACTAGTAACATTAATACTTTATCGGTCATTAACTCCTTAATATACATTAGCTTATTAGATTCTGCCACATGGCAAATAGCTGAAATTAGGTTTGATAAAGGAGTGGGGGGGGTGGGTTATGGGGAAGAACAGGCTTGAGTGGGATTCCAAAATAGGCAGCATGAAGACAATAGGTTCCTGGGGATGGGAGCAGGAAGGGAAAAGGCAGCATAGAAAGGAGGCAGAAAAATGCCCAAAACATAACTTCTTCATGAATTTGCTTATTTCTCTCCTTGGAATTGTCCTGACCCAAGATCCCAAATCAGTTTCATAGACTCTAGGGAGTATGATCCCAGAAATGACTTTAGTTTTTTGCTCCCAGAATGAAAGAGTTTAAGCTAATGGTTGCTAGAAGTTTGGAAAGTAGAGTGGGGAGTTGTTCTTGGCTCTTCTCTCCCTCTAGGGTTTCTAATCAACTTTAAGAGAATACCAATGTTTATAGATCTGGAGTGGACCAGCTGTGAGCAGAAATGTATTAGGGCACTCATGGGTCCCTATCAAAATAGAAACTCGTGGGCAGCCACCTCAGCACCACGGATGGGTCCATCCCTTGCCTGCCAGCTGGAAGCTCCCAAGTAAGACACCTGCCATTGCCACGTTCTCTGCAACCTTGTTTTCTGTTCTACTGCCTAATGTGACTTTCAGGTGTAACGGCCAGAGTTGCATTCAGAAGAAATCTAGGTTCCTTATCCTGCCTCTGATACTTAATAATCATTGGACATGGACTAATCATTTAAACACTATCACTGTCAGTTTCTGCACCTATAAAATGGGAATAATAATACCCGTAGCACTTGATCACAGGACTTTAGGAATCAAATGAGAAAAATGTATGTAAAACACTTTGTAAGTCTTTTAATGCTATATAAATATTAGCTATCATCATCATCATTATCATCATCATCTTGTTCTCATGCAGTATTCAGTCAAAAACAGTCCTGGGACAAAGACCTCCCCTGATGAACCAAGCAAAATTGTGATACTATTCACTTATATTTAATGTCATATAGACTATTACAAATGTGGGTAAAATAATTGCTTTTTGTAATTGAGAAAGTGTCAAGATGTAAGTTCATCCTATGCAGACTCTTTGAAAATATCCTGAATACAACCTCAATAGCAGAAAGGACAATTGAGATTAGTGGGAATCTCATCTTCTTTCCACATGCTTCTGATCTCTTCTGCTGGGTCTCTATATTTTGAAAACTTTCTGTTACATATATCTTGGAGATTCTGAGTTTTTGGCATGGAAATATCTACCAAAGATATTATCCTTAAATTTTTGTGGAGTATTACTACTTGCCTGGAATGCTCTGCCCCTTATCTCTCTTCCTAGTTTCCCTGGCTTCAACAAAAACTCAGATCAAATCCCAGCCTCTGCAAAAGGTCACCCCTCCCCCACCCAGTTACCAGTGTCTCCCCCTCTAAGATCACCTTCACATACTCTAAATCCTTACTTATTGTCTCCCAGTAGAATTTAATCTCGTTAAGCGCATTCTCATAGAGAATTGTTTTCTGTCCCCCTTTTTTTGTATCCCCAGAACTTAGCACAGTGCATGGCACATAGTAAAAGGTTGATAAATGCTTGCTGATGGACTGATGGAATTATTCTTCCCTTTAAATAAATCTTCAGACTAGGATAGTCTGATCCCAAAGTGAATGAATCCTTGAGTCTACCTATCTACACCTCCTTGGATAGGAATCTCATCAATAGGAATCTCAGAGTATTTAGAAATCCCCAGTAACTAAATCCAGTCAATAATTAGAATATACTGCTTGACCACATGCTTTTGCTTCCATTTTCCAGTTTCGTTGTGATTTTACCACTCCACGTAGGAAAACTATAGTTTTTATGTTAGATTTTTTTCTCTTTTTATCATTGACTTTGCTTGTTTCTATGCCCTGCTTTGCAGATTTATGCTGATCATTATCTTTGACATCTGTATCACTCAAGGATTTCTTTATTTCTCTCTGTCCATGCTATCACACCCTACTGAGTATTCATACTACATTATTTCTCTACTTTGAAAATTTCTATATTTGGTTCACTTAAGAAAAAAAAAACATGGTGGCTGAACTTGAACAAGCAAGCTTTTGGCACCTAGCTGAAGTGATGTCTTGTCCTGGATCACCCTCCAAGTCCGAATCCACTGATAACAATGCATTCCATGACACCTGCCTTGACTAAAAGAAAATGTAACACACATATTTCTTCTAAATTTATTTATTTTATGTCTGTAATAGCTTCCTTCATTTCCATTGTAAATCAGCAAGGCCAACCTTGAAATAGGTGAAGTTTTCTTTGGCATTTTTTCTTTTCCTCTATGCCTTTTTGTGACTCCAATTTCCCCCAAGTAACTAAGCCAAGTTTCATTTCCAATGGGCTTTGTTCTCAATTATCTACCATATTTGGAAATGCTCCAATGAATTAAATTCTTTACTATGGCTTTACCCATAATTGCTTCAGGTGTTACTCTTCTCAGGGATATTTGCATTTTAATAGAGGGCTCTTGAAGAATGAGAAGCCCTTCAAGGCCCAAAAGGAATGTTAGCTTTAATTGGAGACACTATAGGCATTGTGGAAAGCAAAGGGTGACATATTTGAAGCAGAGTAGAGTCTTTTGGGGTGTTTTCATCCCTCATATGGGTAATATTACACTTAACCTGTTTTTAAAGATCATAGGATCATAAACCTAAAGTTGGAAGTGACCTCAGCAATAATCTAATTCAGTCTGTTGATTTTATGGACTGGAATTGAGGTATGGTGAGTTTGAGTCATTTGCACACGAATGAGTATCAGAGACAGGACTTGAACCCAGGTCCTCTGACTCCAAAGCTAATTCTATTTTCACTGTACCACACTGCCTCCTCCAGATTGTCATGTATGTTTGTATACATTTTATTTACATCTGAATTCATAACATATTTTTGTATCTACTTCCTGAAAGCATCATCTAAGTCTGTTTGACTTGTTCATTTAGCACAGCCCTGTCTATGAAGGTATTCAATTGGCTCATGACATATATGCCAGTTATCAGTTAGCATTTATTAAGCACTTACTATGTGCCAGATTCTCTTCTGAGTTCTGGAGATACAAAGAAAGGCAAAAAAACATTCAATTTAATTTCAATGCAATTAAATATCCTTGATTAATTACCTATAGCATGCCTAGGATTTAATAACTGCATTTTCCTGTCCTTTTGCATTTTTTAGTCAATCCAAAGTAGATGGACAGCAGAAATAAAATAAGCTCTAAAAAATAAAGACCATCCATGCCAAAGTGGAGATGTGTAAGTTTTGGCCTGAGAAAATCTACATTTGTACATAATATATTTGGAGTTTCATGTACAATCATCCTTTCTTTCTACTGTGTTATGGAAATGCTTGTTTAATTTCATAAATTAAAAATAAAATTAAATTTAAAAAAAATAAAAAGAAATATAGTGCATAGGGGAGTGACTGGAATGACAGAGACTCTTCTCAATGTGTTGTCCCAGTTCACTATATAGTTGCAAGTAGAGATTATTGACACTTTCATGAGGTGCAATCTGAGAGAAAGGAAGAGAAGGAAATAACTTTGGTTTAAAAAGAATTGACATTCCTTTTAGAATCCAAACAGATATTACTGCCTGTGGCAGGGCCCCCTCATTTTGATTTCAGCTACTGTTTCTAGACTAGAGTATCGATTATTTGCCTCCATGCATACATGTATGCAGGAAGAAAATCTCACGTGCTTTTTTTCTCCTCTAGAAGGAAGTGACCAATAAATTGATCTCTTTAGGTGTTACATAAATATATCATTTATTTGTTTTGGTCTGGATCCATAATTTCATCAGTGTAGAGAATTCCCAGTGCGGAAATTGAACTCCACAGACACAGATCAGTAACTCATCAGTAACATATAGTTGTGCAGAGTTCCCTTGGGCATTAAGAGTTTAAGTGACATAGAAAGTGTGTAAGAGAGGCAGCTAGATGGTACAGTGGATAGAGCACTAACCTTGGAGTCAGGAGAATCTGAATTTAAATTCAGCCTCAAATACTTACTAGCTGTTTGACCCTGGGCAAGTTACTTAACCCTGATTGCCTCAAAAAAACAAACAAACCATATAACAGAGGGAAAACCTGAACTCAGATCTTCCTGACTCCTAGACCAGCACTCTGTCTACAATAACAGACTGCCTTTCATAGTACAACAGTAAAGTCACATTCACTAGTACAACGACAACCATGTGTCAAAAACAATAATTCATTTGATCAAAGAAGTCCAAGCTCATCCTTATTTTAGGAAACTATATTATGTTTTGTGATATCACACTAATAAGGTAAAATGACTTTTTTTTTTCCTGACAAAGCCCCTTGCATTGGAAAGCAACTATAATATTCATTTTGAAATTTGATAGTGCTCTCTTGTGTGAGTTTTAAGAATATTTGAAACCCATTGCATATAAATTATATTATGGAAAAGCTGTATAAATATTCTATTATGGCACATGCTGTTCTAAGGATCTGTCAGGATTTCCTTTATACACTCCATTTTGAGTGGTATATAAATCAGATGTAAAAATTCATGTTGGACTGAAACTTAGCACAGAAAGCCTCCTCCAGAGGCAAATGCTTTTTTCAAAATGTGGTTTGAATTATATTGGTCATTTTTAAGTTATAGAACTGCAGAAAATGTATTCGTGGGTTTGAGGGGAAGGGCTTTTTTTCCCCATTTTTATAACTCATTAGGAAACTTTACAGGCCTTCAGACCATTTTGTGGTTTAGGACTCAGGTTTTTCCCTAAAGTGATATTAGGACTTGAATGGTGTCTGCTATAATTCAGTGATGGCTCTTCTGAAAAATTTCTCTTGCTCTCTTTCTTTCTCTCTCTCTCAACATGCATATATAAATGCATATGTATATATGTCTGAATGTTTATGCATATGTATATATTCATGTGTGTGTTATGTGTATGTACGTATGTGTGTGCATGCATTTATTTTTATCCTAGGCATGCTTATTCATTTCTTAGGCAAAACTTCAATTAGTACCATTACTATATATTTTTCTTCATTGAAAAAAATATAAATAGGCTAAATCTGACATGGCTTTTCTTTGTTTTTGGCATCAAGTTTGGTGAGCATAGGGAATTTTCTATCTGTACCAGGTTACAGCATATAATGCATACACTTTCAAAACTACATTTTAATCTTACATAATAATCCACTTGGTAAAATAGTACTTTGTTTTTAGCCATCAGAACTGTTTCCAAAGTCCTGTTTTTCTGAAAATTAGAAAGCTGTGAAATGCTAAATAAATATCAATCAATGAGAATCTCATTGTCTCAAATATATGCAAAATTATAATGCTGAAGATATGTATTATAAATTTTTAATAATGATATTATCTATATTCTAAGAATTCCATAAACAAAGATTTCTTAAGTGGGTGGGTAATCAAATCTTATGGCAAATAGACAAATAATCATCTTAGCATACATAGATGTTACAACTCTACTTTTATATTTACAGATAACTTTACAATGCAGATTTCAGGGAACTATATTCAGACTCAACACAGCTGAGCACAAAGTGCAAGCCCTAACAAACTTAAGGGAGAAAACACTAATACTTCACTGTTGCAGCTATTTTAAAATAATAGACCATTAATTTGTAAAAATTAATAGCAATGAATTATATATACATATAGCACTTTCTGCTTTTTAGTGTGTCACTTTCATTATGTGAATGGATCTTCAAAAACTGGAAAACTAGATGACAGAGAGGTTGTGATTCATCACTGTTAACACAATGTTAGTAACAGAGCTGGAACTGGAGCCTGTATTTTTTTTAACCAAGTACAATGCTTTTTTCCATAGCACAATTTTCAGCATGGTTTGAAGGCATTCTCCTCTCCCCTCTGCCTGTCCCCCATTAGGAACTGGCAGAATGGACAACCCCAGAAAACAATCAGAGCAGTGATTTATGGAACAATAGTTTTATTTTTTATGTGGGGGCTTTTCTAGCAGGCACTGAGGAGGAGTGGCAGTAGACTAACCTTGCCTTTAAAAAAGATGATCTGGTAGCCTGATACCATGAGAATTTAATTCATTTGTGGTATGGAGGTAATAAAAACCAAACATTCTTTATTAAAATTATAAATGGGTTTTCAAGTCTACCAAAGATGTTAACAGCTCCCAAACATAGACCAGTATATCTGAATTGCTTGGTCTCTGTTAAATTTTTTTTTTTTTACCATGCATAGCTCATTGTTTACAATTTCTTTAAGGATGTAATTACCATGATAATCCATTTCATTTTAGTATGTAAGTACTATAATGACTTGCTTGATCACAGTCAAAATTCTTAGATACTTCTACTCATCACCTCATTGTGTCTTTATCATTTTATTATTGTAATCTTAGCTCTCACAATATGATTAATCAGGGACATCACTCAAAAGTTCCTTATAAATGAACTAAAAAAAGTCAGTCAGAAAATTTATCAGTTTCAAGTATTATAAGCTATATTATAAGATCATAGGAGGTAATAATAGAATTTTTTTCCAGTTAGAAAATCAAGTAATATTCACTTTTTGAAGCAGTCTTTTCTCATTCATTTAAGTTTCAGAGTACACTTTCAGGCACATTGACTGGAAATCAACGGACTTAATAACTTCATCCATCATTTTTACATGTGAAGGAGTTAAGCTTTGTATTAGAGAGCAGAGGGGAGCACCTACAATTTCCCAGTCTACATTGAATTAGTCACTGGTGGCACTGTGAGATGTTAAGGGATTAAAAATATCTGCTGCTCTATCTTGCTTTAGACTACTTCAAAAAACTGTATCAATTAACAAACAGTGCACATGCTCAACTTCCTGCCCATCCTCTATCATATACCTATATACTTTTCCCTATGATTTAGAAGAGGTATACAAAGTAACAAGACTGTTTAAATAAAATGAATCTCATTAAAGTCAAGTAGGGTTTTAAATACATATCATACAGTACAGTGTCAAGTACAATGACTATTTCTTTTTACAAGCAAAATAGGTATGACATGAAATATTCAAGCTTCTCAAGACTAAAAACTATAAGATGTAACCTCACCTTGATTTTACCTTTAAGCAGCCTCTTAGCTGTCTGTTAGTTATTACTTCCCATGATTTTTCAGGCTCTTCCTCCCTTTCCTTCTTTTGACAGACCAACGTATAGTTTTCGCCATTGTTGTTTGACCAAAATGTGCCAATAGAAGTTTCATAGCGTATACAAAATTCAATCCTAGTGCCATCTTTTTGATAAGGAGGAACCAGTGAAATCTTAAAGGAGAATTGATCAGTTTCCCCATCACAAGAATTAGGGACATACTTGGCTAAAATGTCATAATGTGACTGCCAGTTATCTAAGGACATTCTAACATATACTAACTTCTCAAAAGAAACATTCAAAACTCGGATAATGCCCTTCATAGTTGTAGCCCCAGTGAGGAACTCCATCGACTCCAGGATTGCCTTCTGAACCTGCAACTCCTGCATCAGCACTTCTTTTGAGGAAGGCAAATCAAACAGTGGAGATAAAATATATTCCTCTGTGTGGAAAACATCATCCCTTAAGTCAAAATGTGATGATGCTCCTGGTAACTCCCAACTGTCAAATTCTTTAACAGATACAAGATTGAATCCAAAGGTATCAGCAAATGAAACTCTTCGCGAACCTGAAGGAGTATCCAGGTATGGATAATCTGATCCAGAAGAATCAGAGCCTCGTCGCCTTGGGAGAGGGGAGAAGGGGGGCTTGATGGCATCTTTAATTTCTTCATCTTCAGAAAGAGAATCAGATAAAGTAGGAACTTCTAAAAAGTTATCCTGGTTAATCTGTACAGTTTCTTCAGAAGGCTCCATTGGGCTCTCTGATATAAACCAAGGGAGAACTGGACAACTAGTAGCAACTGATATTTGAGATACTGAGATTTAAAACAAGGATAATGTTACAGTTGACATTGCAGAAGGGAGTCAGACCTAAATATAGAAGCACTGGCGTGTAAACTATGCTGGCCAGCTTTCCAAAGGCCTTTAATTTGATCACATCAATGTTACTCTGTCCAGGGTAAGTTTCACATTTAATCCTCACTTTAAAAAATTATATATTCATCCATGGGCGAACCCCCAAAGTGGCATTTTGAAATCTGAGTCTGCTTTGTCAGAAGCTTGAAAATGTGTCAGTTGAACCAATTTCCATTAGAGATGAAGCTTTTCATGTTTGTTGATGTTTAGTTTTGTTCCTTACTATACTCATTCGTGTCTTGGATGAAATCAGTGCACCTTTTTGGCATACATAGGGGCCAGATGATCCCCTTCCTCTGCTACACCCTGCTGTAAGTTAGGCACCAATCTAAACCAATTCAATAAGCTTTTATTAAATTGCTGTTATGCGCAAGGCACTGGGGCTACAAATACATTTTTTAAAAAGTCATAGGATTATCCATTTAGAGCTGAATGGAGCTCCAAAGTCATCTAATCCAAATACTTCATTTTATAGATATGGAAACTGAGGCCCTGGAAAGTAGAGAGATTTTCCCAAGGTCACACAGGGAATAAGCATCAGAGGTGGTACGTGAACACCAAGTCCCCGTGTTCTTTCCACTGTACCAAGACTCTTCTTTCAAAGAGCTTATATTTTACTGAAAGAATGCGATATGCAAATAAGAACATACGTGAGGAGTGAAAGCACACTAACAAGAAAGGGAGTCAGAAAAGGCTTTCCACATTTGGAAGTTACTATTAAGTCTTTTGGGGTACACACATAGGTATTGTTAGTTACTAAGGGCCACTGCAGTTTGCAGAGTAGTGCATTTTTCAACAGGGAATATCTACCTTGTGCCTGAGGAGAATCTGCTTGAATCTGTTACTTTTTTTTTTGTTTTTGAAATTATTTGGTTTCTTTTAATTAATCTGTAGGAAAATGCACAAAAAATGCCGTAAACTACTTGGCTTCAACATATTAAAGAAGTTCGTGTGTAAAATGAACCTGACCCCAAAAGGGATCAAGAATACAAAATGTTCAGCTGATTTCTGATTGCACAGCCATCTTGCCAGTCATCCAGAGTCATCCAGAGTCATCCTCAATCCTTCATTCTCTGTTCTCACTCTTAGTGTCCAGTCAGTAGTAAAACTCTTGTCAATGCCAACTCTGCTACATCATTAGTACTCATCCTCTTCTCTCCAGTAACACAGCCACCACTCTGATTCAAACCCTCATCACTTTACATCTGAATTATGGCAACTACCTCTTAACTGGTTTCCCTACTTCCATTTTCTCCTTCATCCACTCTGTCTTCCACACATCTGCCATGAAAAAAAAATAATCATCCTTCAGCGTAGGTCTGTGTCACTCTCCCTGTTAAATAATCTTCAATGGCTCCCAACTGCCTATGGAAGAAATACCAACTCCTCAGTTTGGCATTTAAAGCCCTCTGAAATCTGGTTTCAGCCTTTCCAGGCTTCTTTTACATTACTTCTCTTATTACACTCCTCTCGTACTACTCTACATTCCGGTCAAATCGATCTAGTTGTTATTCCCTGAACTCAGCATGCAACTTGCCATCTCTGTGCCTAGATTGCACTACTTCCTTACATCTGCTTCCTAAGATATTTAATGTCTTTCAAGACTCAATTCTGGTGCCACCTTCTACCGGAAGTCTTTTCTGATCACTCTTGTGGTTAATACTCTTTCTTCTTCAAAATATCTCATTTATTTGTGCAAATGATGTATCTCCCAGTAGAATATAAACTCCATGAAGGCAGCGTCTGTTCTGTATCATGTATCCCCCACACAAGACTAGGGATATTACTCTGTGTGACCCAATAAAATACTAGACGAGAGGTTGTCATGGTGCCATACAAATGCTTATTTCCTCCCTACCTCGTACATGTAACACACCATAGAGAGGCATTCTCCTGAAACCTTAGTGCCTATGACCAGCTATTATCCAAGGTATCTGAAGTATATAGTGATAGAAGGAAGGTAAAGGAATTAGAAAAGAATGTCCAGAAGCAATTGATTACAACTCTCATGGCTCACAAATTATAAAATAATGAGGACTGCTGGAGAAATCTGTCTGCTTAGGTCACTGAGTCCACTCTGAGCCATACTGTTGAAGGCATACCTCAGTACTTTATAAGCACTTCCAATTTGTTCCATTTTAAACATTTCAAAGGATAAAAGTGCTGCCACAAAGAACATAATACATCTCAACATTCAAAAATGCACCTGCTATTTGCCCTAAACTTTCTGTTCTTAATTTTATCTCTTTACAAAGTAGCACTCCCTTGATTCATGGTAATCACTGTCTCTCTTTGGAGTTTATAACCTTCACTTGATTGTAGACAGTTGTCATGTTCCTCCTTAGTCACCACTTAGCAAAAGCACAGAGATTTCATCTTTTTTAATCTTTTCTCACACGTCAATCCCTCCAGCGCTTTTTATCATTTTGTTGCTCCTCTCTGAACTCCTTCCAGTTTGCCTATATTTTTTCTGTTAATGAGGCGCCCGCAGATGAATGCAATATTATAGAATAAGTCTCTCTGGGGTTGTGGAGAGAAGCACGATCAATCCGCAGCCCCATGACATGGTGTTTTTCTGTGAGCCATCCAAATTCACATTGTCTTGTTTCTTTTCAGCAACAGAGAAGAGAATAACATCCAATTTTTTCTTTGTATCTACTATCACATCTGCTTTAAAAACAAAACAAAACAAAACATGATTCCTTCCTAGGTTTTTCCTTTTCAACTAACATATTGCATTATATTGTCAACCACTTTATGAGATTAAATCTCACCTTGTTTTATTCTATTCAGTTTTTTAAAAATCTTTTGAAATAGTCAGAGGCCCTTAAAGGTTCATACAAAGGAACATATGAAACAAAAGATTTAATATTTAAATATAAAATATATACTCATATGAATGTACAAGTACATATTACCTACATATGTATGTCTAGAAATACTTACTTGTAAATGACAGATAAATTTCTCTAACCCCTTCATTCCATAGGCTCACCATTTTTTTTTAATTATAAGAACTAAAATCAGTCGAGTATGTACCAACTGAAACCCTGGGTAGGACTGAATTTATCAGCTAAGAAAGAGATCTTTCCTTTTTTGTCCTTAATCGTGAAATCATAAAATTTTGAAATTGGAAGAGATTTTACAGGTTAAAAGTTCCCTTAAAAAGTCAGTGTTCCTAAATTATGTTGTTTAGCTTTAAACCAATTGGAATGATTATTTTCAAGCATTAGGGACTTTTAGTCACTTAATGTATGAAATATCTCCACCCACTTATGTCACATTCATATTGAGGATTAATCATATGGTGTTTGAAAATACTCTGAGAGCTTTTGAAAAAAAAGATATTATTTAAAAATACAGTGTCAAAGCATTTTTAAGCTAGAAAGACAATAGTTTCATTTCCATGAGAAAACTGGGACCCAAAAAGGTTGTTGCTTGTGCAAGGTCATATATCTAGTAAGTGCCTTCCTGTTCTCATTAGGCATGTATATAAGTTAAAATAAATCACCTTATTATCTCATGTACCAACAGCCATTATTAGCTGTTTATATTAAACTCACCATTACATGTCATGTAATTTGACTTTTGGAGTCACAGGGTAACAGATTTGAGGGGAGAAATTCTAAGGTAAGAAAAGAAAAGGTAAGGATAGAGAAAATCTTATCATGTTTGTAGGTGGAAGGGAAGGAGTTAGTGAAAATAGATAAACATTCCAGAGAAAGAACAGATAATCAATAAGTCAGTTAAGCATTTATTAAGTGCTTCCTCCTCCTCCTCCTCCTCCTCCTCCTCCTCCTCCTCCCCCTACTACTACTACCTCAGTGTTTGGGAGGCTCCAAAGAA
Organism: Vombatus ursinus; assembly: GCF_900497805.2. Lineage (NCBI taxonomy): Eukaryota > Metazoa > Chordata > Mammalia > Diprotodontia > Vombatidae > Vombatus > Vombatus ursinus. The sequence continues at coordinate 1,523,562 of NW_020954608.1, read as the reverse complement.
AAAAAGTAGGAGAGAAGAGGTATTGGATTCCATACCAAACTGAAGGTCTACATAGCCATTGTGCTGACTTCACTGTTTTATGCCTTTTAAACCTATGCAATATACCAGTGCCAGGAAGCTCTATCACTTCCATTTGAATTGTCTTAGGAAGATGCTGAAAATCTGGCAAGATAAGGGACCAGACACTGAGGTCTTGCCAAGTATTCCAACTCTACTGCACAGAGTGCACCTCCAATAGGCTGGTCGCAGTGTTCAATGCCAAAAGTACATTTGCTTAAAAGACTACAGAAAACTCACACGAGGCAAGCACTCGCATAGAAGTCGAATGAAGTGATACAAGGACACTCTACAGGTCTCTGAGGAATTTTGGAATTGATGATGAGACATGGGAGACACTGGCACAGAACCACCCAGCGTGGTGTGTCCTCATCAAAGAAGGCACTCTGCTCTATGAACAAAGCGGAATTTCAGTAGCTCAAAAGAAATAAGACGCCCAAATTTAGAGACATCTCCACTCCAAATGTTCATATGGACTATTTATGCCCGGCCTGTTGGTAGAGTCTTCTGAGTTCATATTGATCTAATCAGCCATAGTCAGACACACTATACTTTGACCTCGACATAGTGATGTCATTTTGGTCCTCTTTGAGCACGAAGTTCAACCAACTACCATTCCAAGCAATATGTTAGGCACTAGGAATATGAAGATAAAAACAACAAGCAAAAACCAGTCCCTGCCCTCAGGGAGTTTGCCTCTTATGGGGAAAACGTCATGTACACACATAAGTTGGTACAAAATATTTATAAGGTTAACATAATGTTATTTATATATATTGTATTTATTTGTATATATTGTTATATTTATTATCATTTGTTTTTATATTATATCATTATATTTATGTGTGTTATATTATATTTGTTATATTATTTATTATATTCATATTATTTATGTATTGTATAATATATATTATCTATAACGTCAATACAATGTTAATTTGGGGAAGGGAGGCACTGTCAATTTTGCAGAGATGAGGAGAGGCTTTATGTAGGAGATGGTACTTATGCTGAGCTAGGGATTCTAAGATGAATCTGTGAGGATTGATGAAGCAAAGTGTCAGAGAAGGCTTTGCAGATGGAGAAGTTACCTTTAGAAGGACTACCTAATTTTTGAAGATTAAATGGAGGGAGGAAAAGATACTTAAACACAGGCAAAGGTTTTGGGGCATAGAACGGGCAGCTGAGGGAGCTCATAGTGCCTTGATCTCTTCAGCAAGGTAGGATGTCATCTGCTGAGAGCAAGGGAAATGAGTAATTCAACAAATTAAGTGAAATACAAAATAAGTGAAATACAAATTTTATGTAAAATAAATATTATTTTAATATTTAATTAAAATAATTATTATAAATAAAATAAAATTATTTAAAATACTAAAAAAAGGTTCAAGGTAAAACTGAAGGTTCAATAGGTAATCAATTAAAGTTTGTAAAAAAAAATAGCATTACCATGTAACATCAAAGAACCAGCTAATTTTGGATAACATGAATTTTTATTCTGCTCAATTATCACAGTTTTGTAACAATCCAACAGCATTTTGTGGCTTTGTTATATGGAAAGCAGATGGTCAGGATAACTCAGAGTTGGGAACTAGCAAGAAAGAAATGGTTTTGAAAGTTAAAGGGGCAAAGGATTCAAGGTTAAAGACAAATGCACAGTTGAAATGATGCACTGTGGCATAGTAGATAGAGCAGCGGACCCAAAGTCAGGAAGACTAAGATTCAAACCTCACCTTTGCTAGCTGAGTGACTCTGGCAAAGTCCCCTAACCTCTCTAAGCCCAAGTTTCCTCATCTGTAAAGTGAGGGTGTAGGACTCAGTGATATCCAATGTCCCTTCTAAAATGGATGATTTTATGATTCTATGAAATGCCTAAACCACAGTGTTCAAAGTAGTGTAACAAGGCAAATGAAGACAAAACAAAGGTTTTGAAGACAAAACAAAAAGAGAATTGGGAAGATCTTGAAGCCAGAATGAAGGAAAAAGAGGAAGGAGGAATTCTAATGGAAAGAGTGCCAGATTTGGAGTCAGAAGACCTAGGTTTGAATCCTTTTACTAATTGTAATACATTTTTGAACTATAATCACAGGCAAGTTACTTAATTATTCAAGTTTCAGTTTCTTCATCCTTTTTTTTTTTTAAAGGGAGGGAGCAGGGCCTAGGGAGAGAAAGAGACAGTAGTGTGCTATATGACCTCTAATCTTCTCAACTCTAAAATTAATTAAATCCAAAATATTGTCTTTTGAAAGGGTAAGAGAGATGAATCAAAAAGACATAGTGGTAAGAGAAGAAAACATTAGAGGTCAAGATTTGGGGGATGGAAACTAAGGCCTGAAGTTTGGCTATTCTGGTGGGAAGATAAAAGTATAGTTAAGATGGGGAATGTAAGAGTTAATGAAGACATGACGATATGGAACTCTGAGTTCAGAAGATCAGAAAAATCACGAGTGCCACGCAGGTCTTCCAAGATGGAGAGAAAAGCTCTGAACCAATCATTAAAACAATTTAGGAAGGTCAGAATGCCCTGGATTTTGGCAGATAACAGCAATAATATAAAGGAGGAAGGGATGGTATAATCAGATGGTTTGTGCTATCTTCCTAAATATGGAAAGTAATTGACTGATGGTGAGAGTGAAGGTCTAGAAACTTCACTAGGGAACAAGAGAACATACCATTTCCTTCTTCTCGGCTATGAGTCAGGAAGAGTGAAATAAACATCACTGAAGAGGGTTGCTACAGGGGTGTCATTCTTAAGAGAAAACAAGTGGGAGAAGTAAGAATTAATTGCTTCCAGTGGATTTTCTGTCTATGGTTTATAATTTTCTATATGCTACGGCTTTCTATCCATTGTACTCTTTTAATGAAGTTGGCCACTTCATGGTCATCATGGCTAAAGGGTAGTCCATCTTCAGATCCATTTTGCTAGACTACATGATATACAACAGTGAAATACAATAAAGCCTTTTAATCTTTCCTGTGAAAAAATTTCAAGGGACAAGATTGAATCCACATTACTCAGAATTATAGTGCTATGGCATATAAACCTATAGCAAAATTACAGTGTTTCTCTCTCTCTGTCTCTGTTTCTCCCTCTCTGTCTCTCTCTGTCTCTCTCTCTCTCTGTCTCTCTCTCTGTCTCTCTCTCTCTCTCTCTCTCTCTCTCTCTCTCTCTCACTCTCTCTCTCTCTCATTTGTGATAAAATGAGTGACCATATAGATTGGAATTAACTGATAGGCAAGAATCCCATTATATATCTCTTTATCCCTTTCAAGGTACCAACACAATCACTTGTATATAGTTGGCATTTAATAAATATTTGCCAAATGAATGATTGATTAATTAACTAATTAATAAATTAATTAATCATATGAGATAAGTAAAACACTTTCCAATCCTTAAAGTGCTCTGTAAATGCTACCTATTATTATTAATTATAGAAATGTTGTTTATAAGTGGTTGCATTGGCACCAGAGAGTATACATAAAAGATACAGCTGAGTGAACTTGACTTTAATAGCCTCTGAGGTCCCTCCCAGAGCTATATCAATGATCCTAACTCTCCATCCCTCCCAAATCACAGAGTCAGACTTCGGATAAGTGAGGTCATGAAAGGAAAAAGGTATTAGTCTTCTTTACCCCTGCAAACATAGGATGATCCAATGCTGATAGAGAACTTGAAACTGGTTCCACACATGATAAGGCACTCCTGTCACATCTTCAGTGGCAAGAGAACACACATTCATTGCTATAAATGAGTGATTCCCTCCACTGCACTCTCCAGTCACACTAGGGACCTCTCAGTAGTGAGACTTAAGAGTTCCTGATGAGTCAACCAGACACCATTTACTGAACTATATTCAGAGACTTCCATAAGGTGCCATGGTTTATGAAGATTCTTGCTATATTTATTTTCCTAATGTCATGGCACAACTTGTAATCTACTGTTTGGATACCTCCCTGCCACCAAAAATAACAATAATCATCTTAACAAAAAATTATAGGTTGTGGATGAACTGGTAATCCAAGAATGCTTAGACTACTGTAAAATCATTTCTGTAAAATCAGCTCTATGTAAAAAAATGAAGATGTGAAAGAAATAACCCATTAAAAATAGATATTAGGGAATTAGAGTCTTTAGAGGAGATATGATAAATAGATACTGTCACTATTACCAACTGGTTGTAAAGATTTTAAATTTAGGAATGGACTATTCCCTTTCCCCAGAAGACTAATCAGGGTATAAACTGGGAAAGGTGTCCGATAGGATTTAAAATCTGGTACTTTTTTTTTTTAGGTGGGCACAGGGAGAATATAGTAGAAAATTTTCCCTTGACTGGCTGGGAGGTGACATTTTTGTGAAGCATTTAAGCTCTGAAAATAATAATGACTGCACTGAAGAGCAGTGATTAATAATCTTGCTCTGTGTAATTATAAATTCTGCAGACTCTATGATGAATAAAAGCAGGAAATGAATAGAATGCATTGGCCCAATTGTTTCTGAACAGTCTCCTTTTGCAAGTTCCCTACTACTACTCTTATTGCAGCTGGCATAGGCAGTACTCAGATTCCTCAAATTCAAAAACATTTTCTGAAATCCATTGAGTCATTTTGCTCTGCTCCAAAAAACTTCTTGTCCAAACTCAGTCATCTGCTGCTCAGGGTTCTGGGGTTTGGAAGCCAGGTGGGTGAAATCACTTTCCACCAAATCCCTCTGAGCCTTTGTCTAAATTGTCTGGCTACACAAAAGATCAGCTTGAGACTTATTGCTCACCTCTTATCTATTCAGTGGTTTGATGGAACAGCAAGGAATATCGTTAAAGACAATGAGGCATCAACTCCTTTAATTATTCTCTCTTAAGAATCTGCCATTTCAGGCCATCTATTTCTGATTTGGAATCATGACATTTTAACCTCTTCTTGATTAAAGGTTTCTATCTCCATCTCAAAGAATGCTTACTTATATGTGGTTTTGCAGAAATGGCTTAACCTTTCTGCATCTCAGTTTCATCTGTTAGAAAATGGAGATAATTACAATGCGTTCTGTCCTCCCAGCATGTAGCATGCATGCTCTATGCCTGGTCTCCCTGTGAGGTCAACAGTAACTCTACACGTGGAAAGAGAGATAGATAATAAGTGGAGAGAGATCTGAGACTTGGGAGTGGGGCAAAAAGCAAGACCTGAGGCAGAGAAAAATGTGAGGACCATATCACTGAGGTTCTGGAATCCTATGATCTGAGACAGAGATAGACATAGGTAATAGAGATGATAGAAACAGAGATAGAGAGATCTTGATTTTAGCTCCACTCTCTCACACTCATGATGTATCTCCCCTTCCATATGCATTGTTCTGTTGACCTCAAAAGGAGTCCCTGAATAGAACATACATGCTAAATGACTCCTAGAACTCTGATATGGCCATGAATGAACTACTTGACAATATTTATTTACATCCAGCTGCTGAACATGGTGCTGATAGGTTTAAACATATATAAAATGAAAGTTTCAGGATAAAGGAACTCAGGCAGTGTGATTGGGTTAAACAAATAATTATAGATGGAAAATTGAGAAGGTTTTCTCTGATCTCATCTGGGATTTTTCCATAAAAGAATACATTACAACCACCAATTCTAATTGGAAAAACTGAAGTAGGGACAGAAACTACAAACTGCATTGGTGAAGTTTTTGTGTGATCTCATCAAGGCTTTTTCCATGAGGTGGTAATACTGAAGTAGAAACAAAGACTTCAAGTACATGTCCCATTCTGAAGTTAAAGCTTGAGAACAGTAATCCATGGAGAAGGGACATGAAATAATGGTGAAAAAAATTTTTAAAAAAAGATGTTTCATCCATATCTACTTATCGTTCTACAAACCTGTAGTGTCACTGCAAGACAGAAGACAAAAAGCTAGGCCATAATCTGGCATCCATGAATGTAACCTTGCTAGACCAAAAGTTGGTAGAAAAGTCCAAACTGTAGAATAATAGAATTTACAAATTATAAAAGTCTTTAGCAGCTAGCTAATACAACGCCTGTCTGGAAAAGGATCCCTACTACCACATACCCAATTAGGGGTTATATAGCCTCCATCTGAAGAGATCCAATGATGGGGAGCTGAATACCAGCCAAGGTAGCTCATTCCAATTTTAACAGCTCTAATTGCTTGGGAATCCTGATGTTAAACATACATTTTCCACACTAAAACCTATACCTTTTGCTCTTGGTTCTACCTTCTGGAGCAAAACAGAACAGAAATAATCCTTCTGAATGGTGGCTCTTGAAGTACTAGCAGGGAAGTGGAACCTTCATTCTCTGGCAGCACACTTCACAGATAATGGATTTTTCATCTGAGGAAGCTCCCTTGAAAACATTCATTTCTTCACGTTGTTTGGAGACTGGCATAGAAATTATTCAGCAACAACAACAAATTGATTCCTAGTGAGCTATAGATTTGGCCTGGAGGTTCTTCCGTGTGTTTGAGAATAAGGTTGCCCATTCTTACTGAGGGCAGCACTTTTAGAAGCTGAGGATTCAGTTTTTCTAACCCTTTTTTTTCCAGTGTGAAAACAGCAAAGGTTTGGGAGTCAAAGGAGCTAGGTCTCTGTCACTTAGTACTTACGAAATGTTGGGTGTAGTGGATAGAATGCTCAACCTGGGGAAGACTTTAGTTTGCCTCAGATATTAGTTGTGTGACCCTGGATAAGTTAATTATTAATTAATTTAATTTTTTAATGCATGAGTTTCCAATTCTGTAAAATAAAGACATTGAACTGAATGGCTAATAATGTCCTTTCCCACTTTAAATCTTTGATCCTGAGTGATCATGAGTCTCTTAAACCTCATGTATAGCTTGATTCCTCAGGCCCTGTTGGACCTCTAAGCCCAGTGTCTAAAGCCCACAATGATTCACAGGCAAGTTGAAGAAGTCTACAGGGGTTAATTTGGAATCATCTTCAAAAGGATCCTAGGCACAAGAAAATGCCAGTAGAATAAGCTAGAGAATGTAAATGACTAAAGAGTGTTGCCAGAAACAAAACCAAAATCAGCTATTCCTGAGAAATTGTGAAGTATGTTAAATCTAGGTAGATCAAGAAGTGACCTCAAAATCTAGTACCCAGAGAATGTTCCAAGAGGGCAGGGAACAATGAGCCTGCCATGTGTGGACTTGCCAGAATTATTTACTCTTGAGGACATCACATCTGATAATGGTCTCTGACTGCATACTCACACACTTTTTCATACTTTCACAAAAGTTTCTGTCTGTACTACAAAAGGTAAACAGCGACCTCAAGATAGTTCTTTGAAAGAGCTAAGAACTGATCATCTCAAATGCCAATCATGATGCCAGAAGACTCATGATGAAACATTCTACCCATCTCCTGATAGAAGGGTGATGTGTTCAGAGTGTAGACTGAGACAAAAAGAAGTCAGGAGGACCTAAGTTCAAATCTAGCCTCAGATATTTATTAGATGTGTGACCCTGGGCAAGTCACTTGACCTCTGCCTCCATTTCTGCATCTCTAAAATGGGAATAGTAATAGCACCCATGTCCCAGGGTTGTTGTGAGGATAAAGTAAGATAATATTTGTAAAGCACTTTGCAAATCTTAAAGTGATATCTAAACGCTAGCTAATAGTGTTTATATATATACCCACAGACACACACATTTATATATATATACATATACATATATATAATGTACATGTATAATTTCATTACTTGAATGTTCTTTTTATTTTTAAAATCTTATTTAATATTCTATTTTCCCAATTGCATATAAAACAATTTTAACATTCTTTTTTTTTCAAACTTTGAGTTCCAAATTCTCTCAATTCTTCCTCTCCTCCCTCATTGAGAAGGAAGCAATTTGACATAAGTTTTGCATGTGTAGTCATATAGAATATATTTTCATGTAAGTTACTCTGTGAAAGAAAACACAGACCAAAAAAAAAGAAAAAAGAAAAATAAAGAAAATAAAGAAAAAGTATCTTTGATCTGCATTCAGGCTCTGCCGGTTCTTTCTCTGGAGATGGATAGCAACTTTATTCATAAGTCCTACAGAATTGTCTTGGTTCATTGTATTGCTGAGAAGAGCTGTTATTCACAGTAGATCATCACACAATATTGCTGTTACTGTCTATGAAGTTCTTCTGGTTCTGCTCATTTCAGTTTGCATCAGTTTGTGTAAGTCTTTCCATGTTCTTTTGAGAGCATCCTGTTAATCATTTCTTAAAGCACAATAGTATTTCATCACAATCATATGCAACAACTTGTTTAGTCATTCCCCAATTCATGGATATCTTCTCAATTTCCAATTCTCTGCCACCACTAAAAGAGTTACTATAAATATTTTTGTACACATAGGTCCTTTTCCTCTTTGCTTTTTTTTTTATCATTTTGGCATACAGACCTAGTAGTGGTATTGCTTAGTCAAAGGGTACACATGTTTTTATAGCTGTTTGGGCATAGTTCCAAATTGCTCTCCAGAATAGTTGAATCAGTATATGACTTCACCAATTGTGCATTAGTGTTTTTTTTTAATTTTCTCACATCCCTTCCAACATTTGTCATTTTCCTATTTTGTCATACTAGCTAATCTGACAGGTGTCAGGTAGTAGGTCAGAATTATTTTAATTTGGATTTTTATCAATAGTGATTTAGAATATTTTTTAATATGATTATAGATAGCTTTGATCACTTTGTCTGAAAACTGCCTGTTCATATCCTTTGACCATTTATCAATTGAGGAATGGCTCTTATTTCTATAAATTTGACTCCATTTTCTATATGTTAAAGAAATGAAGTCTTTATCAGAGAAACTCACTGTAATTTTTTTTTCACAGTAATAATTGCCAGCTATACATTTTCCTCCCTTCTAATTTCCCCATTTTTCCTACTCTCTCTCTTTTACTCTGTCCATTCTCAAGTGTTTTGCTTCTGACCTTTACTTCCCCCAAACTTCCCTCCTTTCTATCAGCTCCCCTCCCCTTCTCTTATCCCATTCCCCTCCTACTTTCCTGAATGGTAAGATAGATTTCTACACCCAACTGAGTATGTATATTCTTACTTTGAACCAATTCTGAATAGAGTAAGGTTCATGTGCTCCTCTCCCTGCTTCCCCCATTTTCACCTTCAGTATAAAATCTCTTTCAGGCCACTTTTATATTAGATAATTTATCCCATTCCACCTCTCCCTTTCTCCTTCTCCTTTCTCTTTCTCATCCCTTAATTTTATTTCTTTAATCATATCATCACATTCAACTCACACCTCTATTTTCTGTCTATTCTAACTGCCCTAGTAATGAGAGAGTTATTATGATTTACAAGTATCATCTTCCCACATATGAATGTAAACAGTTTAACCTCACTACGTCCCTTATGATTTCCCTTTCCTGTCTACCTTCTTAGGTTTTTTTGAGTCTTATATCTGAAAGTCAAATTTTCTATTCAGTTCTGGTCTTTTCATCAAGAATGCTGAAAGCTCCTCTTTTTCATTGAATACCCATTTTCTCCCCGTGAAAAATTATACTCGGTTTTGCTGGGTAGGTGATTCTTGGTTGTAAGGCTAGATCCTTTGCCCTCCAGAATATCATATTCCACGCCCCCCAATTCTTTAATGTAGAAGCTGCTAAATCTTGTGTTATCTTGATTGTGGCTCCATGGTATTTGAATTGTTTCTTTTTGGCTGCTTGCAGTATTTCTCCTTCATCTAGGAGGTCTGGAATTTGGTAATAATATTTTTCTGGGAGTTTTCATTTTGGGATCTCTTTCAGGAGGTGATTGGTGGATTCTTTCCATTTCTATTTTACCTTTTGGTTCTAGAATATCAGGGCAGTTTTCCTTGATAATTTCTTGAAAGATGATGTCTAGGCTCTTCTTTGATCATGACTTTCAGGTAGTCCAATAATTCTTATTTCTCCTGGATTTATTTTCCTGATTAGTTGTTTTTTCAAATGAGATATTTCACATTTTGTTCTATTTCCCCCATTTTGACTTTGTTTTATTGTTTCTTGATGCCTCATAAAGTCATTAGCTTCCACTTGTCCAATTCTAACTTTTAAGGAATTATTTTCTTCAGTGAGCTTTTGTACGTCCTTTTCCATTTAGCCAATTATACTTTTTAAGGAGTTTTTCTCTTCAGTGAATTTTTGTATATCTTTTTCCATTTGACCAATTCTACTTTTCAAGGCATCCTTCTCTTCATTGGATTTTTATGCCTCTTTTACCATTTGGCCTATTCTGTTTTTTAAGGTGTTATTTTCTTCAGTATTTTTTGTGCCTCCTTTACCAAGCTGTTGACTCTTTGTTCATGATTTTCTCACATCACTCTCATTTCTCTTCCCAATTTTTCCTCTACCTCTCTTACTTGATTTTTAAAATTCTTTTTGAGCTCTTCCATGACCTGAAACCAATTCATAATTTTCTTTGAGGCTTCGGATGTAGGAATTTTGACTATGTTGTCTTCTTCTGAGAGTGCGTTTTGATCATCCTTGTCACCATAATAACTTTCTATGGTCAGAGTTTTTTCTGTTATTTGCTCACTTTTCAGTCTTTTTCTTGACTTTTAACTCTATGCTAAAGTGGGGCTCTGCTTCCCAAATGGAGGGGATACTGTCCCAAGCTTCAGAATTTTTGTGCAGATCTTTTCAAAGGTAATTATTGGGACCTGTAAGTTTTTGGCTATTCCAAAATGCTATGATCTTAGGGAGATGTGTTTACTACTATCCTGTAATATGCGCGGGTTTGTGAGCCACCATATGCACTCTTTTCAGCCCTAGAACTGTGACCAGGGCCTCTGCTGCCCTACAGCTGCAAACTTTGCTGTTCTAATGTTCCTCCTCACACTGGGACTAAGACCCAGGACCGTGACCCAGACCCAAATAGAGGCAATGCAACAGAATCTTCCCCCAGGTGCCAACAAAGGAACCCCTGTAAACTTCCTGACCTATTGTCTGATCCCCTTACTGTCTGTAGGCTGAGAGATCTGGAATTCTCCCCTGCTGTCACTGATTCAGTTACCATGAGGCCTGCTCCTGGTTTGCTGGGGCTTGGTCTGTGCTGGTGTGTCCTGTGCTGGACTGCACTCCTCTCTCATCCTGGTGTAACAGACCTTTCCTGGGAACCTTCTAAGCTGTCTTGGGCTGGAAAATTGTTTCACTCCATCTTTTTGTGGATTCTGCCACTCTAGAAGTTGTTTAGAGTCATCATTTAAAGGCATTTGGATGGGTTTAGGAGAGAGCTCAGGTGATTCCCTGCCTTTACTCTGCCATCTTGGTTCCACCTCTTGAATGTTCTTTAATTTAATTTAATGTTCTGTTTGTTAGGCTAATTTTTTCTTAGCATAATAAACATGAATTTATATCCTATTTGTTCACAAGTATATGCCCTTATATTCAAGAAAAATCTATGCCTAAGTGAGGAGCAATCTACAAAGGCATAGCAGATACTCAGTTTTAAAAGATCCCCAAGTTTAAAAACTGGACTTCTTTTTTCAGGGAAGGGGGGCAAATCCTGGGAGATCATAAGAGGGCTTTGTAACAAATACCTATAGATTACAAGATAAACTCAAGGTTTTTATATGGTTTCTCCAGATGTCCCAACATAGAGGCTTTGTTAGGTTTTGCAAATTGGTAATTTCTTTTTATAGTTGAAGGGACAAAATGCTGAGAAGTTACATGCTACTATCACACGTGTTATTGTTCTAAATTCCTTTTCTGGGAGGAAGTGGGAGAACAGGTTTACTGACATTTTAATAAAGAAGTGAATTGCTTGTCTATTGATGCCTAAGTGTTCTGGTGATTTCTTGGCTTAAGGCATAAAGTTGCCTGTGTATAAATACTATTATTTGTTGTCTTGTGGAGAGAGAGAGGATCATTCTTATTAGAATTTATTTCATAGTTGTTTGAACTTTGAGCTATAGTTCAAATAGTTTCATTTGCAAATTATGGCATTTTCATCACACCATTGAAAATTGCTTTAATCTAGTAAACGGTGGTATCAATTTTGGATTGATAGAGACAGTAGAAAGCTCTTAGACAACTTTACAGACACTCCAGGAAATACATGTCCTTAAAGTAATTTCTTCCATTTCTCTCTGTATAAAATATATTTCTATATAAAAATATTCTCCTTTTCAATGTATAAAAAAGAACTGAACAGAACTCTTACCAGTCAATCTTTTTTTTTTTACTTAAGCTGTCTTATGTTAGAACAATCCAACACTATTTCTATGTACTGAGAAAAATGCAGAAGACTTCAGATTTCTTAACTGAAGGATTTATCATTTGTAAGTAGGTTGGCAGTCTTTGGGTAGTCTGTACAGAAGTAAGCATTTAATTTAATAGGAATATTTCACATTTAATTAAGAGATCAGGGCCACAGACTGAAATGTTGTCACAAGATAATGTTTCCTTCCTTCATCAAAAATATAGCAGAGCAAAAAGCAAGATCTTGGCCTTCAATACAGTAGTCATTGATTCCATTTCAGCCCTTTTCGAGCTTGACTGTATTTTTTAACCTCAATAAATGTTTAATTTAAATGTAATCATTCATTTTACATGGAGGAGGTTGAAACAGAAGAATTATTATTGATTGACATTTTTAATTGACAAATAGAGGAATTTGTCAATGACTTTAGATGAAGAGAAAATATTTGCCAATAAAAGTATTTTGAAGTTTATTAAGTGAAAACTTTCTTTTGGCTGGTTGTACATAAAAAATCTGATGGTTTTCATTTTTATTTCTGAATATGTATCTTTAAATGATATTATTAGTTGTATCTATCCTTTGTAAAATAAGACATTTATGTATAATGTGGTTGTTCTGGCCTTACTGTCTCATGGCCAGGAATGTTTTATAGTTACCTCAGGATTCTCTGGTACCCTAAAAGAAGCAAAGGATGTCTTCTTCCTCTATGATCAGCTCAAAGCCCCAACAACTGTGTTGTCCCTTTTCTTTTTTTTATTTATTTTAAAATTATATTTTTCCAAGCATATGTAAAAACAATTTTAACATTTTTATAATTTTGACTTCCAAATTCTCTCTCACCCTGCTTCCCCTTGTTTTTCATTGAGAACGCAAGCAATTTGATCAAGGTTATACTTGTACAGTCATAGTAAACCTACTTCCATGTTAGTCATGTTGTGAAAGAAAACATGGACAAAAAACACCCAGAGAAAATAAAGTTTAAAAAAAAAAAAGCATGCTTCAGTCTGCATTCAGATTCCATCAGTTTTTTTCTCTGGGGGTGGATAGCATATTTCATCATAGGTCCTTCAGAATTGTCTTGGATCTTAATAATGCTGAGAATAGCTAAATCATTCAACCTTGATTATTGTACAATATTGCTATTATTATGTCAATGTTCTCCAGGTTCTGGTCATTTCACTTTGCATCAGTTCATGTAAGTCTTTCCAGATTTTTCTGAAACCATCTTGCTCATAATTTTTTATAGGACAATAGTATTCCATCACAATCATATACCACAACTGGTTCAGCCATTCCCCAGTTGATGTGCATCCCCTCAATTTCCAACTCTTTCCACCAAAAAAGAGGGGCTATAAATATTTTTGTGCATAAAAGTCTTTCTTCTTTTTCTTAGATCTCTTTGGGGTACAGACCTAGAAGAGGTATTCCAGGATCATAGGGTATATACAGTTTTATAGCCCTTTGAGCATAGTTCCAAATTGTTCTCCAGAATAGTTGGATCAGTTCACAACTCCACCAGCAATTCATTATCGTCCCAATTTTCCCACATCTCCTCCAACATTTTTCATTTTCTTTTTCTGTCATATTAGCCAATCTGATAGATGTAAGGAGGTACCTCAGAGTTGTTTTTTTGTTTGTTTGTTTGTTTGTTTTTTGTTCTTCGTTCGTTTGTTTTAGCTAGGCAATGGGGTTAAGTGACTTGCCCAGGGTCACACAGCTAGTAAGTGACAAGTGTCTGAAGCCAAATTTGAACTCAGGTCCTCCTGACTCCAAGGCTGGTGCTCTATCCACTGAACCACCTAGCTGCCCCTCAGAGTTGTTTTAAAATGTGTTACTCTAATCAATAGTCATTTAGAGCACTTTTTCATATGGCTCTAGATAGTTTTGATTTCCTGATCTGAAAATTGCCTGTTCATATGCTTTGACTATTTATCAATGGGGGAATGACTTATATTCATATTAATTTGGCTCAGTTCACTATATATTTGAGAAATGAGACCTTTATCAGAGAAATTTGCTGTAAAAAATTTCCCCCCAGTTTTCTCCTTTCCTTATAATCTTGGCTATATTGATTTTATTTGTGATAAATATTTTTAATTTAATGTATTCATAATTATCCATTTTATATTTTGTAATATTCTTTATCTGTTGTTTGGTAATAAATTCTTCCCTTATCCATAGATCTGACAGGTAAACTATTCTATGCTCCCCTAATTTGCTTATAGTATCATCCTTTAAATCATGTACCCATTTTGATCTTATCTTGGTAGATGGTGTAAGGTGTTGGTCTACACCTAATGTCTGCCAACTGCTTTCTAGTTTTGTTCCTCCTTTTCTTTAGGGGCCTAGTAACTAGAAACCCACTTCTATTTAACCACTTAGTGTCTCATTAGCTGTTTTCAAAGGGATAATATATGAAAGATATAGGAAGAGCAAACATTACCCCCAACATCTTAGGGGCATAATTCTCTCTGTACCACTTAGGTCTCTAGAAAATGGAAGTGGGAGGATTAGACTCATAGCTTAGTTCAGTTCCTATATAACAATAGTCCCACCAAGTTCAAGTCCAAAGCCAGAGGTATGGTTTCCGCTAGGCTAGAGTCTAGGACTGAACCTCCTCAGGTCCTAGCTGCTTGGTTGATTACTTGGTTGGCTGCGACAGTCTGGATTCCTGGGGGCCTTGATTTCCACAGTTCCCTATAACGTGAGAGAAGGACAACTAAAGACTAGGGAAATACTCTCCATGGTTCTATGAATCGAATAAGGAATCACATTCCCCAAAAAGACAATGGAAACTGTACCCTAGACATGTCCACCTATATTAATTTTCTTGCCTACCTTCCATTTCCATTGATTTGAAGTCAGGATACCTGGATGTAATCAAAGGCTTTAGTACTTGCTACCTGTGTGACCTTCTGACCTCCGTTAACTGTTTGTAAAATGACTAGGATAGATCAAGTGACCTCAGCGGTTTATTCTTATGCTAAATCTTAAAATGCTATGACCTTATATCCCAAGAAAGTTATAGCAAGACCTTTTTCTCTCCTAGATTCTTAGAATTCTAGAATTGGAAGGAAATGAATTGGTTATCCCCTTCTAATCTATCACTCATATAAGAGACCCTTCTCCAGTATCTAAGGGACTAGAGTGGACCTGGAAAGTGAAAGGACTATTCTAAATAAAGGTGAGTGCTTGAGAGCAGATAGTACTAGGAAGATTGCTTTATTGGATATAAGTCCTATATTGGGTGATTAGGAATGAGAAATCAGAAGGGCTCTATCACCTTAATGTTTCAAATAAAGTTATTTCAGTCTTCAATGATCTATAATTTGACTTAAGGTCGATAACCCCTTCACCAACATAGATGACCACCTCTCCACATTTCAAGTAGACAATCTTTATGAATTATGTGGGATGAAAAAAAATTATTTCCTTGTGGATAATCCTGTGGTTATAAACCTCACTGAATCTAACACACAAACTTCTGCTGAACCAGAGATCAATGTTTTTCCAGATTGGAAGAGCAGACTTTAGCTTACACTTTGTCTGCTTAGCCTTCAAGAATTCATAGGATTCAAACTTGGAAAGAATATTAGAGATTTAATGAGTCTAAATCCCTTCTTTTCCCTCCACCACCTCCTCAATTTGCAGTTGAAGAAAACTGAAGCACTTGCTTTCCTGAAAGTAGTTAAGTGATTTACCCAGAGTCCCATAACTAGTAGATGTAAACCTAGATCTTCCTGACTTCAAGCCCCCTGCTTGTCTGCAATATCTTTTTTTTGAACCCAAAAATACAATGAGATATCAGTAATAATACATCAAAGACCTGTAATTTTTTTTGTCCACATATTTTAGGAACTCCCTCCACCAACACAAATAACAATCCATCTACCACTTGCAGTTTTAGAAAATTACCTGATACAATAGAAAGTTTTAAGTGTCTTGCACCTGATCTTAAAGTTAGTGTCAGAGGTAGGATTTGAACCTAGGTCTCCCTGACTCCAAGTCCAGCACTCTATCCACTATGGCTTGTTATCTCAGGGCATAGATGTGATAGAATACAAGTATAAATTCTTGTCCTTGGAGAGTGATGATAATTACTCTGTATTCGGTCACAGATAAAAATGATAATGCACAGCCTAGAGTCCCTTCAATACTGGGAACATTATTACCTCATTGGAAGACTGCCAACCTTGAGATCATATATTGTGTCACATCACATTTCAAGATATTATAGCTACTTGACTTTGCCAATAGGAAAATTTTCTCAAGTTAATATGCTTACAATATCACACTTAGAATAGTATACCAAGAGGTTTTAGAAAACAGAGGGTGGTTTCACAATCACATGACAGAGTTTGAAGTATTTTACCCAAATTCTAAAAGTTGGACATGCTGTGGCAATATTAGGGCTAATCCTTGTATTAGCATTCCTTCTAGCTAGAAAGTCAAAGCGGTTTCATAGAAAGCAACATGTCTACATTCCGTTCTGAGGAAAGATTCCAACCAATTCCTAATTATGTGTTCAAAATAGCGTGTAGAAGGAATATAATTTTTTTTTTATTTTTAGGCAATTGGGGTTAAGTGACTTGTCCAGGATCACACAGCTTGTGAGTGTCAAGTGTTCGGTCTGAGGCCAGATTTGAACTCAGGTCCTCCTGACTTCAGGGCCAGTGTTCTATCCACTGTACCACCTAGCTGCCCCAAAGGAATATAAAATTAGCAAAGGATTTCTTACCCCCTAAAATATTGTTATTCAAATTATATTTATCAAGATATTTTGTGTTTTTACCTTTTGCACAAAATATAGTTCAAGGTACATAACCAATGACTTTCTTAGAGCTCCAAGAAGTATGTGAAACCTATGACATTGTAAGTTACATTCCTTGTAATAAAGACCCTCATCTCAGCCCATTTTCTTTGTCTCTTTTCCTTTCAGGAAAGTTATAATGCTAATATATTATGCCAAATCCATTCTTATAAAATACAAAAAGATACTACATATGGTATAATAATGGCTCCTAGACAAGTAACAGACCTAAGTTGGATGTTAATAGTCTCATACCAATTACAGATACTGTATGTGATTAAATTGCTTGAGTCTAAGTTCATGCCAGTCAATTAGTTGTTAAATTCTACAAAATCAAAGATCCCTTTGACTTTGGTGAGATTTTAAAAGTGAGTCCACCATCAACTAACAGAGAAAGCACAGTTAGGCATCAAAAACTCAAAATATTTCCATTCAGCTCTGTTCTTAATTGGCACTATACATTTAGGTCCTATCTATGTGTAGAAAAATAAGAATGAGAATGAGAGCAAGAGCTATAAGAATAACATAAAGAAGAACAAGAATGAGAATAAGAACATCCTCAAATTTACAATTTACTTGGGAAAACAAATATTGCATGTAAACTCCATGAGGATAGGGATCAAGCATTATTTTTGTTTCCTGGCAAAGGAAATCTTATTTATAATAACGCAACTAGGTGGCACAATGGATAGAATCCTAGGCCTAAGGTCAAGAAAACAAGTTAAAATTAAACCCCAGATACCTACTTGTTATGTAAGTCTGGGCAAGTCACTCAAGCTCTATTTTTGTTGTTGATTAACAAATATTTGTTGCATTTTTATACAAAGACCTTTTTTTCCCATTCAACTGATTCTTTTCTTAAGCAAGGTGCATTAATTTTTTAGTTATCCGTTTTTGTCTTTTGTAATTATTTCTATCCTCTCTCTCTCTCTCTCTCTCTATATATATATATACATATATATATTCCATCCACATGTATGCTATATATATTCACTATATATTCTATCCTTACCCATATGATCTCTTAATGGACAGAGACTGTATAATATTTGCCTTTGTACCCCAAGTACTTAATACAGTGCCTGGCACATATCTAAGTACTTAATAAATGTTTGTTGACCTGGCATTATGGAACCATTTCAAAACTATTTCTATCCATAATGATGGTCATCATTAGACCCCTCCAAGCTGTTTTAAAGATACTTTCTTTTATTTTCTTTTCTTTTTTTCTGCACACGAAATATTGTAATGATGATCACAAGTGAAAGACTACTCTGATCAAGACAATGATCCAAGATAATTCTAAAGGACCCACAATGAAAAAAGCTATCCACTTCCAATGAGAGAACTGATAAAGACTGAGTGCTGATTGAAGCACACTTTTTTCATTTTCTTTATGTTTCTTGCTTTTTATTATTTTTGCAACATGGCTAATATGAAAATATGTTTTACATGACTTCACATATATAATTGATATGATATAGCTTGCTTTCTCAAGGGGTAGGAGAGGGGTGGAAGAGAGGGAAGAAAGAATTTGGAACTCAGATCTTTTTTAAATAAATGCTAAAAAAAAACCAGATTTTATCTATATATTTTAGTTATTCTTTTTTTTAAAGTAGAAGCTCTTGGATTGCAGCTTTCATCTCCTGCCTTTTTCTTTCAGCAACCTTCTTCCCCCACCATAAATTTTTTAAACCAAAACTAGGGGTCAAACCTAGTGACCATCATTCCCCCTAGTAACTCATGTAGGTGCAAATGATAATACCAGAGGGATCTAAGAAAGCAGTTTACAAAGGGTTTACAAAGTAATGGGTGAAAACAGAAGACCTTAAGGACATAGATGGTAGGTTTTGTTCAGGGGTTTCAGAAGAGGAAGGGAGATTTCAAAAGTGAAAATTATTTAAGATGGTGACAGGGAACAGGATTTGGATTGCTCACAAGACATAAAACATAAAAATGATGGACTCTTGGCCTTGGGTAAAGTGTACACATTAAGTCTAGTGAAATATATATTTGCTTAGTGTCTTAAAAATATGATCAAAAGAGTTTGAAACAGAAAATGAAAGAAGGAGAAGACTGCCCACACATATCTGAAAAGTCAGATATAAAGAATGGCAGGTACAACATAGGAAGAAAATTATCAGAGAAATCTAGTAATTCTCAGAAGTAGTATCTAAAAATAGAAGTAAGAATAAAGCTCAGGGCTAGGGGGAAGAGCCAAGATGGAAGGGTGAGCAGTCATAACTGCTAAAGCTACCCCCAAACCTCTTCTACAACAGCCCCCAAAATGCACCAAAATCAATTCTGAACAGAAAATTCAAGAAATGCACCAAGTCACAGTGAGTAATTTTTCCAACCCAGGGCATATTAGGACGACAGAAAGAAAGATCTGCAGACGCTGGTCTGGAGATAGTCAGAAGCACAGCAAAGCAGTAGTAGCGTGTCAAGAGGTAGAAGCAGCAGCTGACTTCAGCAGAGACAGCAGTTGTGAGGAACAACACAGAGCCCAGGGACAGTAAAAAGACTGAAAACTTGGGCAAAAAGAGAAGTTGTGAGACCCGTGTACTAGCATTGGGCAGATGACTGAGTGGCATTTGACATCTCTGTCACCCATTACTTGGTCACAGTTCCAGGACAGAGTAGCATGGTAGTCAAGGCTGCAGTAATGCCTACCTATGGAAGGAGTAGAGCACAGATCAGGAGGCCAGTGAACAGACTTCTCCTCAGATCACAGAAGCACTGAAAATTTACAGGCCTCCAAGACTGAGCTGTGAAAGCAGCAGAAGGATATAAAAGATAGAAACAGGCCAGTTATACCCACAAGAGATGAGAAGAGCAAACAGCAACAAAAAATAACCTAAGCATAAAAAGCTACTATGTGATAGGGAAGCTGATTTTTTTAAAGGGTAATGAGGAAATATTGTATATTAAGAAACTATGCAAAGCAATGTGGTAAATGAAGAAAGGAAAAAACATTTACTAAGCATTTTCTATGTGCCAGGTACTATTGTAGGTTCTGGGGAAACAAATGCAAAGCTGAGAAAGTCCCTGAGCTCAAATGACTTACGTTTGAATAAGGTGAGGCAACACATAGGCAAGAAATAAAGAAAGGGGTTTTGGTCTGGGAAGTCACAGGGATTATGAGTAGAGCCATAGGATAGTTGACTTCAGACCTTGAGCAAGAGAAAAAGGTGAAAAGTAGTGGGGAGGAAATTAATTGGCAGAATGAGAGCAGAGGGGCAGAAGCCTGGATAAACCTTGTCTTTCTGGTTCATATCTAGATTGGATGCGAAGCATGGTCTTAGACTGTCTAGATATAGCTGACTAAGAGAGTTTTCAATCATCCGCGAATCAGGACAGTTAAGCCACAAGACGTAAAGCACTGATGTGGAAAACACTCTGGACTTGAAGTCAGGAAGACCTAGGGCTATGACCATTACCAGTTATGTGGCTACATGTTACATTTAATTTCCTTGAACTCAGTGTTCATAAACAACTCAGGACTTCATAAACTGCTTAAAGGTTTGTGCTTCAAAGGGTCTTTACAGGAACTAGCTAGAGATAAAATTATGAAGTAGGTAGTTTGTTTTCACTGTCCTGAGTTGCCGCATTCCCTTTTTCTCATTTTGATGCCCAGCACTTTGAAATCAAAGAACACTTATTGGAGAACTCCTCCGAGATCTTCGCTCCAAGTAGTGTCCCCATCATCAGACTTCCCTTGATTCCATTTTCCTTATCAAAACTTATCTGTCCTGTGTTCCTTTCCATCAAGTCTCAGGTGACTGGATAGTCAACTGGGGGAGCATGGCATGGTTGTTAGAGTGCTAGATCTCGAATTGAGAATACCTAGGGTCTAATCCTGTACCTGATCTTTGCTATCTGTATGACTGAGCAAATCAGTTCACTTCTCTGTTTTAAAATGGGGGTAATAAAACCCATAGTGTTGAAGTCATGGGGTTGGTATGAGGCTCAAATAAAAAAAAGTATAAAGCATTTTGTGAACTTCAGATTTCTTAGATAAATGTCAGAGTTGTAGATTTAAAGCCACAAAGAACCTCAAAGTCCATTTGTTCTAATTCCCTCATTTTACAGATGAGAAAACTGAGATCAAAGAAAGTTACATGACTTGCCAAAGGTCAGAGAAGTAGTAAATAACAGAGTTAGGATTTGAACCCAGATCCTTTTCAAATCCAGTGCTCTCTGTCCTATGCTGTGAGTTATTATTACCAATCTAAAAAAAAAAAACTAATTTAAACTAAGCTGCTCATAGCTCATAACATTATAATGTATTTTCCTTGCCTGAAAACATTTGTGATTTAATAGGTTAATGCCTTAACCCAAAGGTGACTAATTTTGAAATTTCACCCAAAGTGACAGTCCTATGATAGGAATACACTTTTGATTAAGAAACTTATTGTCTTCCCACAGATTATATGGGATAGGCCATGCTAATTTTGCCAATGTGTAAATTTTGTCTTAGGACTAGGAAAAGGTCAGCACTGAACATGTTGGTGCTTAACGTGTAGCAAAGAAAAGACCCAAAAACTAAAACAACTTTTTGCCAAAATCTTTATAATACTTAGAAAATACTTTCAGTGTAGGCATGGCCTTTTATTCATGTTGTCTTCATTTTGCTACTATTTAAACACATTTCCTTCCCTCGTTCCATGGTGAAAAAAAGAATAGCTGGTTTTTGTTATCCCTTTATCTCAGGAATAATGTGAAGGTTTAATAAAGGACAATGCAAAACTCTGCAAGTATGAACTGCAAGAAAACACTTCATGCTGACGGCATCATTATTAAGCGGTTCCATGTCACCTTGCTATTTTCTACTTGTCACTCATTAATTAAATGTCACTTCTCAATAACTACATGAGTATAGTGTCAATTGACATCATTTAAAATAGCATCTAAGTACAACTAACCATACCTGGATGCCTACACTAGATTTGTCCTCCCAATCCTAACCTTCTGCCTGAACCCTTTCCTCTCTGCCCTATTCTTCTCCCAGTTCTACTTCACAATTGGTACTTGGTCTCCATAATGTGGTGGGGGCATCCATTCTGGTTAAGTTAGAACAGTAACCAGGACTTTTTGTGTTAGATTTTCTTTGCTTTTCAAGAAAGGGAAAGGTAGCATTTTGCAGGATAAGATTGTTTCCATCTTTTGTGGACATTAACATCAGCAATAATTCACTACTATTCTCTCTAAATTTTATTTGCATTTCTAGGTTAATTAAACAATTTTTTGTTCAGCATTTACTAGACATAGATCATTTGGCTAGGACAATGAAGAGAGGATGATGCAAAGTTTATATGAAGCACGATCCCTTCTCTCAAGGAGCATTAAGGAGCATTCAAAGAGCTACATTTTCATACGGTACTATTATCAATGATCTTTTAAAGTCTCCCAAACTAACAAATAAACCCCCAAGCCTTGAAATTGCCTGATCAGGAATTTCCTCTGGACTCTGAGCAAGAATACAGGGAATCCCTTCACTGGGGTAACATTCAATGGGAATTTGTATTTTACCAAATCACGTAATGTTACTGGGCTTTTTTTTTCATTCATTTGTTCATTTAACAAGTATTTCTTAAGCATTTGCTATGTGACAGGTTCTAAGCTCTAAGGATAAAAATTGAAATTGGAGAAGTCTTGTCCTCAAGGAGATTATTGAGAAAATCAATTGATCAGTTAACAAATATTTATTAAGTGCCTACTATGTGTGGGGCATTGTGTTAAGGCCTGGGGATATAAAAAAGAGACAAAAGATAGCCCCTGCCCTCAAGGAGCTCATAATCTAATGGTGGAGACAGCAAACAAATATATACAAACAAGACAATTAGGAAATAATTAACAGAGGAAAGTCACTAAAATTAATGACAGGAAAAAAGTGGAATTTTACTTACAACTTAAGGAGAGAACCCAATATGTACAAAGGCAAGTAAATTTGAAATATATACAAAGTATGTAACAAAGAAATTGTTAGTGGGGTGGAGTATGTAAAACCTATGACCCCCTCTCATAAAAAGAGTTATTATCAAAAATGGACAGCAGAGAAATTGGTATAGCAGAGGACATTTCCCTGTCAGATGGTTTCTACAACTTAATTAAATTCCCTGAGCCCCCATATTATATGTGAATGTAACTGCAAGGCATATTTCCCACCTTCCCACCAGGCTGAGCAAAATAGCTCCTTTAAGCATATAAGTTCAGCATAGTCATAGTCAAACTCTGGTTACACCCTCTTGGCATAAGTTTCATATAGATAAACTTAAGTGGTCCCAAAGCACTGCCTGGTCTCTCACTGACTCCAAACATTGTACTCTTTCTTCTTTATTGTGCTCCTTCCCTACAACATACAAGTTTGATTGTATGTTGTTGTTGTTGTCATCGTTGTTGTTGGGCTGAGCTAGTTTTTGCTGGGTTCTTTCTACTTATTTTGTCCTGACACAAGTATTAATTCACAAATATGATTTTGGGATGTAAAGCTTGAAGAGGCCATTTTAATAAGTGAAGAAATTGAGTTTCAGGGAGATTAAGTTATAATTATCTCCACTTCTAATGTTCCAACAACATAAAGTAGATTTGGAACTATAACTAGAGTGAGGTGATTGAAGCTTGACCCTAGGGCACTGAATTTAGAGGGCACTGGAAGTTCTTACAGCTAGAAACAAGTGAGCTTATCACCTGGTTAGCAAGAAAAGGTGTAGGGAAAAGGACTAGATTTGTGATTTCATTTGGTATATGGAGCTCCTGGTGAGGAAACTTCTATCATTACAGGACAGCACCTTTTCTCCAAACTTTTAGTCTTAACATTACCTAGAGAACCAAGAGGTGAATCAGCTTACCCAGTATTACATAACTAATATATGTCAGAGGTGAAGAATGAACCCAGGAGTTACTGACTTTGAGACTAGCTCTCTAGTCACTATACCATGCCACTTATCTTAATAAGAATAACTTTTCAAATGGGAAGGTGGTAGGAGAACTTTTCCCTCTGCCTACTCCTGTCAGTTGCTTGTCCCATGTACACTTTAAGATTTTTTGTTCCAAGTGCAAAAGATCTAAACTCTCAAATAATTTATAAAAAAAAATTTTTTTTTAAATGGCAGGTGCTAGAAAGTGGAAGAAGAAAGGAGATGAAGAGTATGCATAATAACTCTCTCCCTCCACTACAGGGTTCATAGATTTTCCTTGTGATTGGTAATTCACTGCAAGATGTCTATGTGTAAGCCCTGGGTCATCTGAATCTCAACAAATGAAATTTCTAGGTAATTTCATCCAAATTCAAATACAAAGCAATTTGGATAGATGATAGAGTTTGTTGTAAAATTGGATAGATGATAAAGTTTGTTGTAAAAAAAAGTGTACTCACATTTATATGTGTTTTCACCCTTTAGGAGGGTGGATGGTAGGTACTCAGGGACCTTTTTGTTGTTCTCCTACTAGAGAATGACTGAACAAATTATGTTATATGAAGGCAATGAAATATTATTACACCATGAGAAATGTCAGAGAGTTGATAAACTCCAGGTGCAGAACAAAACATGCACTTGTAGATGGAGTCAACGTGTTCTTTTATTTTGCTTGACTGTACTTATTTTTTAATGGAAAGTTTCTATTTGGGGAGAGGAGGAAGTTGATGAGTAGTAATAGAGATTAAGAAATAAAAAAAGAAAAGAAAGAGTTCAAAGAACCATTAAAAACAAATATACTGGAGATAGCAGAAGGAAGTTCAGAAGGAGATATAGAAGAGCAAGGTAGTTTTGCTACTACAAATTAAATTTAATGTACACTTTTTAAAAAGTAACAGAAGTTCATAGTTTTATGGATAATCCTCTTGTCATTGTTTTAATGAAATGCTGATGTTTGTTCCATTTACAAAAATAAAAAATAAAATAAAAATCTAGAATTTTTTTAAAGGATCAGTAGTTTGGTCTTTTAAATGGGCCCCTTCATTTACCTTCTTTAAGAATAAAACTTACAAATGATTCTATCATGCTTCACCAGTAATTTACAATTATAGTGTCTTTCATTTTCATCATTGTTTTCCTTAGGTGTTCAAAGTAAACATTTATTGTACTAAATACAAGATGTTTGACTAAATACAGCACACAGAAACTAAGATGCTAATTTCAATTTGTTCTTCATATCAGTGAAGGGTTTAATCCTTTCACAATGTTATCTAACCACAATCATTTTTGTACTAATCATTAGATTTCAGTGAGGAACTCTGAAAGGTGTTTTCCAAGGTTATGACAAACTGAAAGACCGACATAAAGGTCTGTTTATCTTCATACTTTAGTTTATTATAATTTATTTTTTTCTTGTGGCTAATCGGTATTCTGGTTCCTATAAATATAGCGGCATTATTTCATTTGTTGAGTCCAGGGACTCAGTTGTTCAGTCGTTTTTCAGTCATGGCCAGGTCTTCTTGAACCCGTTTGGGGTTTTCTTGACAAAGATATTAAAGTGATTTGCCATTTCCTTCTCTAGCCCATTTTACAGGTGAGAAATGGAGGCAAACAGGGTTAAGTGACAGATAGTAAGTGTCTGAGGCCAGATTTGAAATCATGTAGATGTGTCTGCCTGACTCCATGCCTGGCACTCTATCCATTGCACCACCTAGCTGAACTAGTCCAGTGATTCAACTCACCCATAAAAGAAGAATATGAATTATTAAGTAGGTCTTTTGATTCTAAATATTCAATTCTACTGAATCATAGAGTCGTTCAATCATTTACATAAGCCACCTATAAAATAGTATTGGCAAGTTCAACAAAACCGGGGAGCTACTGACTATTACAATGACTGAAAATGTTTCTATAAAGTATGAAAAGACAACCAACTATCATGAAAAAGAATTCCAAATGGTTCCTGGTGTCCCATATAAAGATGCCGTTTCTAACTTCTGTGCAGGCAAATACCTATACAACAGCACAAATGAAGAAAGACTTTTGGAAAAGCCATCTTCATCTTACATTGCCTTAATTGCAAAGGCCATTCTCTCCTCACCTTCAAATAAGTGGAATTTAGCTTCTGTCTACAAATATACTGAAACAACTTTCATTTCTACACAACCCAAGGCCAGGAATGGAGAAATAGTATAAGACAACCTCTCCTTGAATAGCTATTTCATCAAAATGGGAAGATGTGAAGATGTGAAGGGAATTATTGGAACAAAGTGATTTTCTCCAAGGGGATTTCAGACAACATGGAAAATCCTAAAAGCAAGGAAGACAGAGGGACCTTGAGAAGTTTCTTCAAAAAGGTTACCTCAAACCATGGGGAAAAATTTTCCTTATTTCTCAGTGACATATTTACTTCTTCAAATGCATCCATGTTTTCTGTAGCCTGTGTGGAAAGTGTTTTATGTTGATTGTGCACTTAGAAGGAGGAGATTTTGAAAACAAATATCCAAATGGAAAGCAACTGTAGTCTTCTTGGAACAAAGTTACTTTCACTGGCACAGAATAATAAGCCAAAGAGGAATTATTCAGACTGGTGCTATGAATCATGCTCATCTTTGGTGGCACTACCAAATATTTTTTTCAAAATATCCAGTGCAATGCTCATTTCTTTATTCCATAATTAGTAAGAACTTTGATCATTCAATGTCAATTTGACTGCTTGTGAGTACCAGCAAAATATCCCTTAAAGCCCTACATGTGTTTTATAGAGATCTATAAAATGTATAATTCTTTGAAAAGTCTTATTTTGCTCTAATATCCTACGATAAGAGATGAGGCAATAATATTCATTGGTGAACTTTCAAATAGGACAAATATATTTAATTTTATTAGTAGTAAATGCTGATTTTTATTCTTTCTCTCATGTTGAATATTTTTAAAATCTAAAATTGTTTTGACATGGACTATGAATTACAGTAAATATATGTTTTAGGTTAGAATCATTTTATTATTTTATCTTTTTTCTACTGTGTGCTTACATATCAGCTTTGAGAGATAAAATCTTTGATTATTTGGTTCTTTAAAACAAATAAATTAGGTTGATAAAATATTGGTATAGGAAATAATCAATTAAACTTTTTAATGATTTTCATTTTGATGTTAAAATTAAGTATTTTTCTAAATCTTTGAATGCAATTTTTCAAAATGTGTTTATTTTTACCAATTTTTGTATTGTATTTTAGATTTTTCTTTTTATTATGAATGTAGCAATCATCAACAAACATTTTAATATGCAAAGAAAGAGATTGTATAACCAAATGTGAACTTCTGTTAAATGCAATTTTTAAGTATAAATTAAATTTAACAAATGATACAATTGTTCTATTTGTTTGCATCACCTTCTGTACCACTATTTTCAAAGTCTCTTAATGTGTGATTGGTCAGATAAGTCAGTACACAGTATAGTTACTATATTATTTCTTTAGAATGTCCACAGTATACCATAAACAATCCTAAATTTGTACCCTGAAATGAATTAGCTTATGCCAGATACTTTCTGTGAGCCAGTTAATTTTTCAAAAGGGTAAAAAGTCAACAATACTTGAAATGGGGAAGCATAAGGCATTTCATATGATGGTCATTTGAACTTCAATTAGGGAGAATAAAATGTTTAGCAGGGAGATTATTTTCTTATCACACAAAGTTGATGAAGTCACTAAAAACTACAAAACTAAGCTAATTACACACACAAAATGCCAGGCAGATTACTGATTATTTTAAAGCAACTTTAGGAAGCCACAGCTATCTTACTGAAAAATCACAAATTTTATGGTCAGTTACACAATATTTAAAACTTGCTTCCTGACAAGCATTGTTTTTTGTTTTTGTTTTTGTTTTTTTAATAAGTGAGCTACTTTATTGAGCCTGGTGAAAATAAGAGAGCAAAAGATGAGGAAACCCTGCCTCTGTTTCACCTATAAATTAGAAGAGTCATCTTGAAATCACAGGCATACTTCAGGAGTTGCCAGATGAAATGCCACAGCTTGTGTGTGACAGATGTAAATAGCCAGGGCTAAGTTCATGTGGCCTCTTATCAACTAACACCACAAATTGCCTCTTTTCTTTTACCATGACTTCACTAATGACACGGTGTATCTACTCTGGAAATCACGGTATCCCCAGAAAATTATGACAACTGCTTTTGTGATATATGTGTGTTCTCCCCACCCTCATAAAGAATCTGCCCTCTAAATACAGAACTGAACTTTAAGTAGAAAACGCAGATTTTAATTCCTTTGCATCAACTTATGGGCCTCTCTGTTATGCATTCATGAACTTAAACATTTCTTTCTCCTTAGTTTTTTGAAGAGAGCTTCCTCACCTATCTCAGTATCAGCCCACCAAGATCTGGAAATGTACATTTATGTCTAGTCAGCTTCAACTTCAGATAATAGCAGTAGAATTTGGGGAATAACTGTCATGGATTAGTTGGTCCATTAGCAGCTTTTTTTTTTTTTTTTAGTTCCAAGCACCATATTGTGCTAGGAGAAAGAGTTAGTACACACAATTCCTATCCAGAAGGAGTTTACAAACTAGGTGGTAAAGAAGTCCCTTTATACTTGAGCTACCTAAAGAAGTGGAAAATACATTTTTAAAAAAACACAAGGCACTAAAGGTATCATTACCTCCACTTCTCAGACGAGACAATTGAGACTGAGAAGTTATGTGACTGAGACGTGGTCACTTAAGGTAGTAAGGATCTGAGTCAGGATTTAAATGGAAATCTTCCCACCCCTAAATCCAACAGATGCTGAGAGAATTAGGATTGAACAGTAATATAAGACTGATCCTGAAAACTTCTCTGAGTAGGTAATTTTTCATATTGGTGAGAAATCTGGACTAAGAAAATGGAGGAAGAGGCCTTTTCACGAGCGATTAGTCCACTGGGCCCACAGCAATCATTTTCTAGTTTCTAATGTTAGACGTCATTTCTCCCCAAAGTTTAAACTGAAGACAACTAGACATTTCTAGCTGAAGGCACATGGAAAGTCAGGGAAGCAAAGCTAAGCAAGTGATGGGTGAAGAAAGGTAAACAAATGTTTTTGAACAACTTGAATCATCAACATAGCACTCATACAAAAAGAACTTCTCAATTGCATTTTGTGCCTATGCAGGGGAGATGTGTATATTATGCTGAAGTCTGCATAAGATATGAGTAGAGAACATGACACCTGGGCTACATAAGTTTAAAAAAATGTGAAGCAAATTTAATATGAGAGAGGGTCAGAAGTAGGACCTATTGGGTAAGAATAAGAGAGAAAGGAGAATGAGGTTTTGGGGGTTTTTTGGGTTTTTTTTTTTTGCCTTTTTGGTGAGGCAGTCAGGGTTTAGTGACTTGCCCAGGGTCACACAGCTTATCCATTGCGCCACCTAGCTGCCCCCGAGAATGAGTTTAAAATGATAATAATTTCAAAGATCAAGAAAGATTTTTGAACAAGTTTGAATGAAAAGATTTGTCAAGTGATTGTTTAAGTGGGGTAAGAGAGAGTGAGAAGACAAGGATAATAATAACGTTGTAAACCTGAGTACCTGAAAAAATGGGAGTGACTCCAATAGTAATGAAAAAGTTCAGAAAAGGAGTGACTTGGGGGTATAGATTTGTGATAAAGATCAAAACTCATCCTTGTCTCCTCATCCTGTGCTACATGCTCCATCCCACCCATGAAATACACACCCTTTGAATCCACACTTTAGAAATAACTGCTCTGGAAGGCATTATTATTATTTATTACATTTGGGGTGGTTTACAGTTTGTCTTGTTGGTATAAAGCACCTAGGTAGTGCAGTAGATAGAGTGCTGGGCCTGGAGTTAGGAAGACTCATCTTCCTGAGTTCAAATCTGGCCTCAGGTACTTAGTAGCTGTGTGACCTTGGGGAAGTCATTGAACCCTATTTGCCTCAGAGCTGGGGAAAGAAAAGGCAAACCATTCAGTATCTTTGATAAGAAAACCCCAAAACGGATCACAAAGTGTCAGACATGACTGAAAACAACAACAGAGGTCGTCTTGTTGGAAGGCAAGGTAACATGCTTCTTTAATCCATCTCAGAGAAGTGATCCTAGAATTTATACTTCTAATTCAATCAATTGAATATCAATTCAATGAGGCCATGGATATTTTTTTCCAGATTGCTTTTTGAAGCCATTAAAGATTAAAATCACTGATGAATCTGATGGTATTTCTAGCATTCCATAAGCATTTTTACAAAGATACTGAATTACATTTTTCTCTTCTTCATCGTCGGTCTGTTTAAAAATAGAAAATAAAATAAAGATAAAGCAGATTGTTAACCTGGTCAGTAGTTACTTACTGACAAGTTTGAGTGGAAAACACCCTTCAATCTATGTGAGTAGAGGGGGAAATAATTCAGAAACAGAGCTTTTCGATAGACCAGTGGGGGTACCAGATTCCATAAGAAAGAACTGCCCACACCCACCTACATTAATTCAGAGTTAGACATCCACTAATTCTGGCACCATTGATTGACATATGTGATAACTATTAATGTCATATTTGTTACCTTGCAGAAATGTCCTCAAACCATCAATTCCCTATCATGTTCCCTGTACACATATCTAAATACTATGTGCTTCCTAATCTTGTTCTTTGCTTCAGGTAAGCAGATATAAGGATGAGAATTATAATGTCCTTGAAATGAGAGTTTTCATTTCAAAACAATTCCACATAATGTGGGACACAATTTTTAAACCCCACAAAATCGTGTACTATTGAAAGGAGAAAGTATTAATTTCAAGTTTAGAGAGTTAAAGTATGTAATGGGGCAACAGTCTCCATATTCACCAATGAGGAGACTATGACAGAGATAGATTTTTGACTTTCCTAAAAATGACTATTGTGCATTGAAATGGACTGTTTCAATCCATTGAATTAGATTCCAATAAATCTTGAAGATGGAAAGGAATCACTATATTACCCTTTCCATACCATGTAGATTTTTTTTCTCAGACAAATTTCTGCTTCCAATTACTTAAAATAATCATCATCCTCTGGCATTTTTATGGCGTGTTCTAATCCCTTTATGAACTTCAACATGGAGAAAACATTTTATGATTCTCAGATTCAGTTTCCTTTGTTATATTTTATTCCACTTCTCTTATGCCCTTTCAGTCCCTTCCTCTCCTTCCTTGCAAGAAGAGGAAAAATAAAAATTCCATCAACCCTCAGAAAAAAAGAATAAAATTAAAATTAATTAACCTTTTATGACTTCACAATTTATGTTTTCATAATGCACACTTAAACCATGGCCTAGAATCTGAAGGTCTAAATTTACACCGATTGGGTCCAATTTTGGAAGCTTCTCGCATGATTTCTCTTTGGCTCATGCTCTGGGCATCCTCATTCCATTACACTGTACTGCCTTCCAAAAGAGGCAGGCATGATTTTTATGTTTTAGACCTATGATTTAATCAGTAATCATAGGAAATTTTCAGGGAGAAAAAACGCCTAAATCAATGAAAATACGCAATTATTCCACAAATATTGGAGAGTTTTTGGGAATGATGAGAGACTAGCTAGTATATGTCAGATGCAGGATTTGAACCCAGGTCTTCCTCAATCTGAGGCTGCTCCCTGTATCTGCTCCACCACATTGCTTCATTCTCTCTCTCTCTCTCTCTCTCCCAGTTATATAAAAAAAGAGAAATTTTGTATGAAAGGAGTCTATGATATGCTACTACTAAAGAAAATTGCTAGTAGCATAGCACCTAGCCCAGAAAACAGTAGTATTCAATGAGTATATTTTTAATGAATAAATAAATGTGTGGATTGAAAAATGTAAGCTATAATGAAATTAAATCTTAAAATCAATTTATAAATGCATGACCTTACAAGACAGTTAGTTCAATGGTATAAACATGTGTGAAAAAAAATTATAGGATGTTTTTATGTAACCTGGAAAAGAATGCAAAATCTTAACATAGTGCTCTCTAATTATTTACATATGTGAAATTTTGAATACTGGGACAGTTATAAAGATTGAAAAGCCAGTGATATTTTGGCATTTATGATGAAATATTTCATCACTTAACTTGAATATAAACTCTTTAAGGCAGGGACTACATTTGTTTTGATCTTTGTGTCATCTACTACAGTGCTTGATACATATTGGACACCTAAATGCTGATTGAATTGAATTGAGTTGAATTGAATCGTAACTATAAAAAGTAAGAGTTTTGAGGCTAATTTTCCCATTGGACAGATAACTGAAAAGCATCCTCTTGAAGACACAATTAAGAGTTCTTATTCTTAGTAATTATGGTAGCCAATGCTGTATCAATCAATAAACAAGTATTTATTAAGTACACACTATAGTCTAAGCACTGTGCTTAACAGAAAGAGCAATATCAAACAGTGTGATGAATTCCTGGAGAAACTCCTGCAGTACATGAAATTTCAGGATGTCAAATGCCAAATAAAAGAATAATTATGAAATGCAATAAGATAAATTCCCCTGAAAGACCATATTTGCATAGACTCTGCTGCTTTTGATACTGTTAAAATCTCCTTCTGGATACTGTCTCCTCTCTGGGTTTTAATGACTACTCTCTCTTCTCATTCACCTCCTACCCATCTGACTGTTCCTCCTCAGTCTCCTCTGTGATTCATTATCCATATCATTGCCTAACTGTAAATGTTACCCAAGGTTCTATCCAAATACTTCTTCCTTTATATTCTCTCTCTCTCTTTCTCTGTCTCCCTCTGTGTCTCTCCTCCTCCTCCTTTTTTCTTCTTTTCCTTCTTTTTCTCCTTCTTCTTCTCCTCCTCCTCCTCATTCTTCATCTTCTTCATCAAATTCCATTAGCTTAATTATGAACTATGCAAATAATTCCAAGATCTATATATCTGGCCCCGGGATCTCCCTTGAGCTTCCATTCTACTTCACTAATTACCTATTATAAATTTCCAACTGGATGTTGTAGAGATACCTCTCTCATCATTTCCCGTATTCAGTATATCTAAACTGAATTCCTTGTCTTTCTCTCTAAACCTTCCCCACTTCTAAACTTCCTATTTCTATTGAAGGCAATCCCATCCTTCCCGTGTCTCAGGTTTGTAATCTCAACATTATCCTGGACTCTTCACTATCTCTCACCGTATATATCAAGCCAGTCGCCAAATCTTGTGATATTATCTTTTGTTTTGTACAGGGTTCAGGGAGGACTAGCCCCTCTGGTGTGAGGGCTGCCAAGCCCTTCTTAGGGTTACTTATTCCTCTTTGGTGTCCACCTGTCACCCAACCTGTGGTTCCAAGAAGCTATAGCATGTGCAGTGGCCACACTCTAGTAAAACCTCTGGTAGATGGGCTAAATTAAGTTGAGTGTAACTGAGAGGCCTCAAACCTGTTGGTGAGCTGGGGGGATGTCTACCCCAAGCCTGTGGAGACTTCCCCAAGGGAATGGGAAGATGAGAATAATTTGTTTTAACAGCCATGAAGACAGCTGAAGCAGGCACTATGGAGCACTTGGAGCTTGTTCAGACATCTAAGACCCCAAAGTCAACCACTGCCTCCTGGGCTACTGCCAGTTGTCTTGACTTTTATCCTGCCGTGGACTCCGATGACTCTGGAAGAGAAATGAGGCTGACGATTTTGTGCAATTCTGCCTCACTTCACTCCAATTCACCTGCAAGTCAAGACATCATCCCCGTGATGTCATCGGTCCCATTCAAAAACAAAGGACCAACAACAGTATTTCTCGTATCGAACACCTTTTCTCCTCTCCCTCAGCTGCCATCTTAGCTCAATCCCTAATCACCTCTTATGTAGATTATTGCAACAGCTTCTTAATTCATCTCCCAGCCTTATCTCTCACCACTCCACGTCATCCTGCACAGTACTGCCAAAGTAATTTTCCTGAGCACGTACTTGAAAATGTGACTCAATGAACTTACCTATAAATTTCTCTGTTTAGAGTTCAGAGCCTTTGACAACCTGACCCTAGCATATCTTCCGAGCCTTCTTTGACATTTTTCTCCCTCCTACATTTTGTGAGCCAGCCAATCTGGCCTGCTCTTTTCTTCATATACACCATTCCCTCTCCCGTTTAGATACTTTAGCACCAGCAGTATCCCAAGCCTGGAATGATCTTACTTCTGGCTATAGATTCTCTCTCTTCCTTTAAGATGCAGCTCAAGCACCATCTTCTATGTGAAGCCTTTCCTCATTCCCTCAACTGCTAGTACCCCTTACCCTATCCCAAACTACCTTGTTT
This sequence comes from Vombatus ursinus, assembly GCF_900497805.2. Lineage (NCBI taxonomy): Eukaryota > Metazoa > Chordata > Mammalia > Diprotodontia > Vombatidae > Vombatus > Vombatus ursinus. The sequence continues at coordinate 1,489,291 of NW_020954608.1, read as the reverse complement.
TTAACTACTTTGTATTTATTAATTTAATATTCATGCTTTGTAAAGATGCCATATATGTTCTTGTGATTTCCTTCATTAGAATATAAGCTAATTGCAAGTAGAGATTCTGTCATTCTTTGTACTTGTATCTACCAAGTTCCTGGCATGTAGTAAGAGCTTAATAAATACTTACTGATCTTTTAAATACTAACTAGATCTTTTGTTAATTGCAATGCAACCACATACTCTCAAATTTAGTCTGAAATGGCAGGTTAGCCCTGATTACAATTAGTGTGGAAATAAAAATTAAATAATGGTTTAGAATAATTAAAATAAGCAAAGTAATTTTAAAAGACAAAGCCAGAATGATATTAACATCAAGTTGTTGTTCTCAAAAATTGAAATTAACATTTGGATCATCTCTATCATTAATCAGGAAACAAATCGTTCTCACAAGTGGGTTTCCCAAGAGCAGCTAATAACTGCTATCACACTTCCCTGAATCTATAAACCAAATATAGATAGAAGAGTGACTGATATTAGACGTCTGAAAGTGACAATTCCCTTCTGAATATCGCCAGAACATGTGACCTGTACAGTATCAAGTTTGGAAGGTAAATTATCTTATCATGAAATAATTCAGCAGTCAACTTGATGAGGACCCTGTGCAGCAAAAGCACGGGGATCTGCGTCAAGCTGCTTTTCAGCCATTATCTACATGTTTAGAGAGTTACTAGGAAATGGGGGTTGGGAGAAAGGGGAATGGAATGGAATGGAATTAATAATAAATGCTTTCTAAGTATGCACAGTAACTTCATATTTGATGAAAAAGGATTCACAAAGTAGGGATACTGTTAATATCTGGCCTCTAAATAAGAATCCATGATTGTCACCATTATACCCACAATCAAAATTTAGTTCCATACCTGACCTGTGTAAAATCCTTACTACTAATAATGGTATTCCATAAGCTATTGAAGAAATACACTAGGTTGCAAAATTATTTTTGGACTTTTTGAGGAATATAACTTGGGGCTTCCATATATCAAAAATGCTTTTTCTCTCACCAGAATCATTACAAGTCTGCAATATTTCAAGCAAGAGAGATATAACTTACTCTTATGGGAATAAATGATGTTAGCTCTGGCTTGCACCTAAAATAATAAAAGCTGCATTGTACCAAGGGGCATTATAAATGGAAAAATCAGTGTTATTCCTGTGTCTCCAAGGTGACTTTCATCATGTAGAAAGAATATGGGCTCCTAGGTAACACCTATAAAAGTATCAGGAAGAATCCCTAGGATCACAGCAGACCATTGAACTCAACACAGAGGGTACTTGGAGGGTCTCTGTGGCTGCTTTTCTAAATCATGGAACTAAAAACAAGCTAAAAGGGGTCAAGTATATCAGAGGACTCTGTGTAATACCAAAGCTTTCCACATACTAGTGTTTCTCAGTCACTTTTCATTTTCCTTATTCCTTAAAATCATAAATTTACAGACATGCAGATTGACTTCTCTATGATTGCTCTGCTGTTTTGTTTTTCAGCCAAGTCAGAAAATGACAAAATCTTAGAAATAAAGAAGATACTAGTTCTAAATACTTGAATATTTAATTCTCCACCTTTATCAATGGTCTTCACAGGAATATTGTGATCATGCAAAATTGTTTTGTTTTTCACAACCTATGGTTCTAGAATGCTTCAACTTAAATTATTGTTTCAAACACATTTTGATATCTGCCCTTGTTTCGGTGGTTACATCAACACTTACATTTATGATGGGTTTCTCATGCACCATGTACTTTATGCTATGTAATTTTAGACTTTGCCAATGAGGAGTGATTTCACTTCAAAAATTTCCCATTATTTTTTGCAAGTTTTAAGGATGCCAAAATAACTTTCCTTAAGCATAGAACCACTGCTAATAAGTTTGTGTGGTGCTGGACATGAACTCGGGCCTTCCTGACTCTAGATCCAGCATTCTACCCACTGTTCCACCTAACTGTCAGAGGTACTTTAAGAGAGCCATGGGCAGCTAGGTGGTGCAGTACATAGTGTCAGACCTGGGGTCAGGAAGAGCTGAATTCAGATTTGGCCTCAGACAATTACTAGCTGTGTGTCCCTGGGTAAGTCACTTAACCATGTTCATCTCAGTTTCCTCATCTGTAAAATGGGCTGGAGAAGGAAATGGCAAACTATTCCAGTATCTTTGCCAAGAAAACCCCAAATGGTGTCATGAAGAGTCAGACATGACTGAAACAACTCAACAACAACAACAATGAGAACAAAGTCATAGAGTGCAGGAGCAGGGAAGCATACTCTGCCATACACACATACATATTATGTTCTTTTGTGGTCACACTGAATACAAAAATACATCTATTAGTTATTGCAATTTTTTTTCTGTTCATGGAAACACCAGATGAAGTCCCAACATCTTTCTGACCAAATTCACAATGATAGAATGCAATTCATTTGAAAAGATCTAGGTATTTTCATGGACTGGAAGCTCAATATGAGCCAACAGTGTAATATGACATCCAAAACACCTACTACAATCTTAGCCTGCTATAAGAGAGTCACAATGTTAAACACTAGGGAAGTATACTCTCTTACATGCACTTTAAATGCTTTTGGGGTCACATGTTGGTTATATTGCCTACACAATACATATATATGTGTGTGATATGTATTATACATGTATGTAGGTATAGGTATGTGTGTATGCAATATGCATGTATATATGTATATATGCATATGTGTTGCAGTTGCACTTTTAGGGGCCTTAATATTGGCTCATGTGGAGTACTGGAATATGAACCATGATAGAAAAGGAGCTCATCCCTGGGCTATTTCAATAGCTTTCTGGTTGTTCTCCCTGCCTCAAGTCTCTCCCCACTGCAGTTCATCCTCCACTCAGCTGCCAAAATAATTTTCCTGCAGTTCTGACCATGTCACCCTTCTGTTCAGTAAACTCTAGTGCCTCACTATTATTTCAAGGTATTTTCAATCCTATACAGCATGGTCCCTTCCTACTTTTCCTTTCTTCTTACATGTTACCACCCTCAACACACTCTACAATCTAGTCCCATGACAGAATCCTCGCTGTTCCTCACACATAACACTCCATCTCTCAACTCCGTGGCTTTTTATTGTCTGTCCTCCATAGCTAGAATGCTCTCCCCTCACCTCCACTTCCTGGCTTCCCTGGATTCCTTCAAAACTCAGCTCAAATTTTCTTCTTCAAGAGGCTTTTTCCAGTGCCCACTCACCCGCCTACTCACCTATATGCATACTATTTTCCATGTTGTCTCTGTAATTAAAATACATGCTCCCTGAGACCGGGGATGTTGTTTATGCTTTTATTTATTTATTTTTGGTGTCCCCTACTATTTTGCATGGTGCTTGGAACATAGTAAGCATATACTAAAGGCTTGTTGACAAAGTAGCTTAAGCCCAAAATTAAACTAGTTTGTCTGAAAAAGATCCCAGTGCTTTAGAGGACTGAAAACTCAAGATGAGTCAACAATGTGATGTGACAACCAGTAAAGCTAATCTACCTTGGGCTACGCTAAGAGATCAGAGTTTCCAGGAGCAAGGAGGTCACAGGTCCATCATTCTCTTTCTAGATCAAACCACATCTAGAGTGTTGTGTTCTGATCTGAGTACTATAGTTTAGGGGAGACATTAATAAGCTGGAGAGCATCCAGAAGAGGGCATGGACCTTGAGTCCATGTTATGTGAGGAATGTTTCAAAGAAAGGAGATTAGCCTAGAGCAGCAGAGACTCTAAAGTAACACTGGTGGCTGTGGTCAAGAATCTGAGGGGTTTGGCAGGTAGAAGTGGGACTAAATTTGCACTTTGGTGCCCCAGAGAGCAGGACTAAGAATTGGTAGAAGTTGCGAAGGAGAAAATATAGATTTTATGTCAAAAAAAAAAAAACACAAAACTTCCTAACAAAAGTCCAAAAAAGGAATGAGTTGGCTTGGATATCTAAGGATTCTCCCTCATTGGAGGTCGTCAAGCAAAAAATTGATGAACTTTTATCCTATAAGGTATGGTGGTGATTCTTTTTGGATATTGGTTGGACTAAATGGTCATTGAAGTTTCTTTCAAAATTCTGTAATTCTGTGACCCTCTTATACTATTTCTCCTCTTGCCCTGCTGACAGTATTTTTTTTAAATTTTTAAAAATTTTCCCCAGTTACATGTAAAACAATTTTTAACATTCATTTTTAAAACTCTGAGTTCCAAATTCTCTCCCTTCTGCCCTCCCCACCCCACCTCCCATTGAGAAGGCAAATAGTTTGATTTAAGTTGTACATGTGTTGTCATGCAAACACATCCATAATAGTCATGTTGCTTAAGAAAACAAAGACAAAAAAAAAGTTAAGTTAAAGAAAGTTAAAAGTTAGTTAAGTTAAAAAGAAAGCTTGAAAAAGTTAAAATGTTAGTTAAGGTTAAAAAGAAAGTTAAAGTTAAAAAGTTAAAAAAAGCTAAAAAACAGTATGCTTCAGTCTGTATTCAGATACCATCAGTTCTTTCATTGGGGATGGATAGCATTTATAATCATAAGTCCTTCAGAGTTGTCTTGGATCGTTGTATTGCTGAGAATAGCTGAGTCATTCATAGCTGATCATCTTACAATATTGCTATTACTTTATACCCAGTATATTTCGCTTTGCATCAGCTCATGCAAGTCTTTCCAAGTTTTTCTGAGAGCATCCTGCTCATCATTTCTTATATAGTACAGTAGAATTTCATCATAATCACATGCCATAACTTGTTCAGCCATTCTCCAATTGGTGGGCATCTCCTTACTTTCTAATTCTTTGTCCCCAGAAATAAGCTACTATAAATATTTTGCACATATAGGTTTTTTCCTTTTTTTAATCCCTTTTTGGATACAGACCTAGTAGTAGTATGGCTAAGTCAAAAGCTATTCTTGGTTTTATAGCCCTTTGCCCTATTTACAATCTTAATGAAGTCATCACCACAAGTAATGGAAAGAAAAGAAGAAAATCTATTGTGTTTCTGGGTGCCTGGAACTAAAGCACTGATATTGCAGTCGAACTCCCTAGTTCTTCACTTAGTTATACTGCACTGATTGTTTATGTAGCCCAGGTCCCTATAAATAACAGAATTATTCCTGCTGACCCCGCATGTAAAGGCCATCTCTTTGGATACCTACAAACAGCATCTTGACTGTCTCACAAGCTTGATTTCTAGGCTTCCATTTTCACAATTCCTGAGACACTCCAGTTCCTGATACATATTCCCTACCCCCAGCTTCTATATGTTTGCTTCACCTTGCTAAAATTAGACCCGTTCTGGCAACCGCAACACATTCCCACTCAAAGCACCCTTCTCAATCTCTCACACACCCACAACTTAACCATTTCCCTTAGTTACTCAATCAATACTGATTAAGCAGGACAAAATGGAATGGGGAGGATGGAGAAGAAGGATGCAAACGTTCTTTCTCCCCCTTAACAAACAAAAGTACTAGCAATCATTGTGTTGAAAAATTACATTTCTTCTACTAAGCCCTATCACAACATAAAGTTATGTGGGAATTTTGTTAATGACTATCAATTAAAAGATACTAGAGCCACAGTCAGTAGACTAAATGTAATAATTACTGATCTCATAAATCCAAGCAAAATTAGTTTCCTACATACCTAGAAGTCATGCCTCAAGTGACTTTTTTACAATGATGAATATCATCTGGAAAACTAAAGAGAAATTAAACCACATTTCATCATTACAAGGTTCTCAAGATATGAGCAAATATATTTGTTTATAGACCCAAATTAAACTATTAAAATAATAACCATACTACACTTTAATATTTTCCACAAACATTTCAAGTTCTCATATAAAAAATTAATATTTGGGACAGGAAGAATTTCACAATTCCCATGGAAAAAAATATAGTGCTCATCAAAATTTAAAACCTGCAACAGTCATATATATAAGGCAACCCTAGATTTTCCCTAATTACTTCTCTACTTACTGTGTTATGAAATAATGGGAGAATTATTTGCTAAAGTCAACAAGTTAAAAAAAAACTGACACCAAGAAGAAATTCTGAAATCCACAATCTTTCTTTTCTAGTCTTTTTAGAGAATAAAGACCATTCATGGATTTGAATAAGCAGGGAGTAATCAATTATAATCCTTTCCTATGGGTCATCTCCTCAATTAGAACGTGAGCTCTGTAAGACCAGAGACTATCTCACTTTTCTGTTTGTATCCCCAGCATTTGGTATAGTGTTCAGCACATAGTAAGCTCTATCAAATGCCTTATCATTCATTAATTTAACTAAGTCATAGGCATTAATCTTATTGAATAAAATTCAGTTATAATAATTAAGATATTTTCTTAGAAAAATTATTAGTATCATAAGAAAAGTGTTATACAAATTAGACAGAAGATTAAGAGAATAAACTCATGTTGTGAAGAAAAGAGTAATATGCCAACATGCCTTTCTTTCCTCCTTTGTCAACTTGCAGCATTACTCAATTTAAAGACAATTAACTACTCATAGGAATAAATAAATCCCTTTGGTTTAGTGATACTTAGCAAGGAAAATCTTCCTGTTTACTGTGAGATGGAATAAAATCATTCCTTTAAGATTTACTGTAAATAGGATGACCACCAATTACATTTTACAAATTAGGTATTTTCACATTATTTTCTATTTTTGGTTTAGGGTACTGAAGGCCTCTGTTCAAGGGTAAATTATACGTGGGAAAATTACATTAAGCTATGAGCCAAAATTAGTGCACTCACATTAGTTTTTCAGATGAGTCAGTCATTTCCTTCCATGGGTTAGGGATGTAAGTAACGATTTACTTACATTGAAAAAAGAATAGATATGTTAAGATGGGAAAGAGAGGATCAGAAAGAGTTCAGTGTATGGGCAGCTGACCAACAGATTAGACCCAAGTGCCATAATAGAAGTGAGTGAATGTGAAAAACCAGATGGATTATGGCTTCTGGGAGAAGGGAGGTGGCTGAAAAAAGGGAATAGACAGCAGAGAAAAAAAAAGATAATTGGAGAGCGGTTAAAAATAAATTTTGTCTGGGGCCAGCCACACCTCTGCTGGACATATCTTATTTGGTGCATATCACTGACAATGTCGTCATCAACTCTAACTCATAATGTCTTACATTTCATAACTTCAGAATATAAATTCTCTTCTTCAAAAGGGCAGGTTTGGGATGGAAGCCCAGCTGCTTCCTCAACCTCACCACCTTGCCCTTTTGCTCACTGACATCTCATGTAACAGTCATAAGAACTGACACATAGCTGTAGCTACTCAGCAACTGTGGGGTACTGTTACTTGACATTTCCACAATATCCCAAAGAATGTTTTCTGGATGTGCTAACAAATAATGGCAACCCTCTTTGTTTAAGTAGAAGAAATGAAATATGAAAGATTGAGAAACATTCTAATTTGTCTTATTGTTACGGTATCAAGAAACTGCATTTTGTAGTTCTAGATTTCATTACTCAAATTATTTCTCAGTCCAAGATTTGTAGGTGTTCCTGTGTACAGGACCAGTGCTGGGTAACTTGTCAGCCCTGGAAACTTCTATTATAACTCCATTGTACTTTGGAGACACAAGTCAGTGGCAGAGTTTTAACTACATAATTGGTGATAATATAGAGGTGAAGTCAGTTGGATGGTGGTTAGTTTCAGAGCATGAACCTACCTGACTGACATTTTCTTCAGTGTCAGCTGGAAAGAGAAGAACAGTTTCCTCGCACGTCAAGGATGACAAATCCACCCAAAAATTGGGTTGGAGGGGGAGTCCTCCTCTACCTTGGCTTCAGTTTGCCTGAGGTTATTTTGTGAATATTTGCATTTTGAACATACCTATCAATGCATGACTTTTTCCTCATGGTGCTACTTACTGTGTGCTTTCTGAGTTTGGCAAATTTCTTTAATACAACAAGAGAGCAACCTGCTACTCTGGAGAGAGAACCAGATTTGGAGCCAAAAGATCCGGGTTCAAATCCCATGTCTTCCTGTGTAGTCTTGAGTAAGTTGTTTTACCCCTCTGGGTCTCATTTTACTTATCTCTAAAATAAAAAATTGGGCGGCAACAGGGTATAATAGAAAAAGCACTAGCTCTGGAGCCAGAGGCCTTGGGTTTAGATCCCGACTCTGATTTTACTACTTCTGTGACCTTGAACAAGTCATTTTACTTTCCTAGGGCTAATTTTCCTTATTTATACAATGAGAGGGTTGGACTAGTTGACTTAAGAAGTTGCTTCAAGCTCTAAACCTATGATTCTGAAACAGCTCTAGGTTCTCCTCCAGCTCTTAATCTATAGACTGACTGACAGCTTTGAATTAGCCATTCTTTACTTATGTTCTCATGGACTTTTCCTCCACCAACAGAACATTAAGGCTTTTACAGGATCAAAGTACAAAAAAAGACCAAAGTAAATACACTGTGAAACAATTGCTGGTGTTTCACAGTTGCTGAAACCACTTCAATGTGCTTCAGGCTTTCTCAGATTGATTTCTTCTACGAGGCCCTAGTACGATTATGCTTTCCAGGTTTAAAATAGGAGTGAAATCTATCATCAGTATTTCCACAGAGATGTTTCCATTACATTGTCATTTCAATGTAATGATTATTGTCAAATAGTGCATTCTCAGCATGCCAGGGCTATTACCTCTAAGGCTGTATTGCATCCATACACCAAAAACAAAGAGATTCTGCTGAAGAAATCATTTCCTTTCTTCTACCTTCCTCCCAATTCACCATACCTCCCATCCCTCTATCACTAAGTTTCCTATCAGCAAAGATCATCATAATGGATTGGTTTTCTCAAAACAGAATTCTGGGTACAAACCTGAGCTAGTTAGAGGATGACTGTAAAAACTAGCAGATGTGAGTATCAGGAAAAGCTTTATAAAGAAAGTGGTCCTTGAGCTGAAGTTTACTTTTCTCAGCTAAAAGACTGGGAACATCAGAAGGAAACTCAGAGCTAGGTATTCAATGAGTCACCATAGTACCAGATCCAGGCAAGAGAAGGCATTACAACAGAAAAATTCTAATCAAGAAACAAAAAGAAAGATAGTTGAAAACAATTTCATGTGCATTTCTCATTGTATAATATATTTCCCTTCCTCTGCCCCTCAGAGTAGTTTGGGAAACAATTTCTTCCACAACATATATCTTCAATAAGACATAGAAATGGACAGGGTCTTTCTGTAGCTGGAATTAGGGGTAGGAAATTTCACCAACACAACACCTGAATCCCTATTGGGATCATTAGCCAGGCTTGAAAACCCCACTGCAGCATAGATGTATTTTCTCTTTGCTACATGAGATTTTAAGGACACCCCAGAACTCCTGGATTGCTGTATACCAACACTACAATTTCTGACACCTTTTCGTCTGGTCTTGTGGTCACAACTACCATCAGAGTTGTCCATTGAACCTCCATATTCCCAGAAGTTCTTTCATGCCAATGCCAAGCTGCCTCATAAATAGCCAGCCTCATGGAAAATGGAGTCCCTGTTTTGTTTTGTTTTTTTCCAATGAGTGTTTGCGATTCAGGTACTGGAATTCTAAGAGATGCAGTCCATTTCATATGTTAGTCATACCAAATAAATCTCTTCCCCCTAAAATATTTACAGTCACTGCAGACTATACCAAGTTCATATATTTAGTCTGTATGTACCCATGATACTCATTAAGTAATCCATTAAATAATTAATGTTCTTGGATTAACTGAAGCCTGGGCTATTGAATTGAACACATAGAGTACTTACAGGCAAATTATCCCAGATTCATAGGTCACTTGGAAGTTCATTGTACCCAATATTCATATTAGAGTTGAATTTAGAACACAAATTCACATGCTCATACAGTTTATGCTCTTGTATATTAAAGTCTTTGTCATTATGGTCACTGGCCATATAGTCCTTATGCTTTTATGACTGCCTCGTGTCATTTCTCCACTGCCCAAGCTCTGCTACTCCTTTGAGTGGTTCTGTATCCTCAGACCCATTGACATACTGTCCCATTTTTGAGTCTGTGGAAGGCCCGGGCTAAATGATTCATAATGTCTCCAAACCCCAAAGAATCAAATCTCATAAACGGCATCCGTTCTTTTGAGACTTCCATTACTTGAATGTCATGCAGGAAAAAACTGGCTTCTGGATGTGACCCTCTTTCTCCTGACACTCCCAAACTAGTTTTCCTCAGGCTGAAACAGCTTTGGCAGACTTCCCCAATCTCCAGGAGTGTACAAATATAAAACTCCACTTTCATTCATCTCTTGACCCCAATCCTTCCCATTCAGGCCATGATCTTGTGCTTACTATCTATCTGTAGTCATTACCCCTCTGATCACCACACTCCATAGAGGATTTTCTAATCTTGGTACAAAGCTGTAAGTCTTTTTTCTTTCTTAGTTAAGGGTAGATAGTGATTTCATGTAAGTGTTCTTGGTGCTCTAAGCACTCCTGAAATTGGATACACATCATTCACAAATATTCCAGTGTCATGATCTTCAGGCTTTGCATCTTCAATGTATGTATAATGTCAAGATTGGCCCCCCTAAGGCTCTCTTGTAATTGCTTGAATCAATCTTATGCCACTCTTGTATCACATTTCTACCATGTTCTAACCAAGTATCAAAGGCTTCCACTCCAGGTAATTAGCTATGCCCCCTGGGAACAAATTTCATTTTTAAATGGAAGGTTCCCCCACCCAGCTATAATATTTGAATGACAACATGCCCCACAATCTGAGCTTATGGTTTTGTTGGCCGTGATGACTGCTCAAAGAAAAGAGTTTCATCCCTTAATATGATTCAGTATTCACCCTGTTCATCATCGATCTTCCTTCTCAATGATTGGAGCTCACCTTGTTCAGCAAGTCACAGGCACAACTACCTTCTTAACCAGGTGTCTCTTTGACGATATGGAAAAGCCCTCTTATTTCAAGTAACTCACAAAAAGCAACATTTTTGTTTTCTTTTATGAATACATTTCCCAGTGTTTTTAATTGAAATTTGCTTAAAAATAAATGCTTCTAAATAAATAAATCCCTCCATCTACAAGTGTCCAAAGTCATATGTAATGTTTTTTCAATGACAGTTTAATCAGAGTCCATCATCTCCTCCAAATCAGCAGTCTTTAATGAGTGTCTGTACCAATTAATGAGTACTAGTTCATCAAAAATTGGGTAGTGATGTGGCTCGTCAAGTCTGGCACCTAATTATATGGTGGTTCCTAAAACCAAGTTTGCTTGATTTGCTAGCAGAGTCTACCTTTAGTAAATTGCTACTGCCAATTGGAGTAGTATGAATATCAAAGTAGAACATAGACAAGCTCATAAAAGATGATTGGGTCTTTCTTAGTTCTTAACCCTCTCAGATTAGGTACAAAATGTGGGAATTTTTTAATATCATCTTATTCTTCCTGTTTCATTTGCCCCATCAAGTTTAAAACTGACCACATTGAATCTAATACAGACCTAAGTATTCAATGACTCACCACATTAATATCTCCACAAAAACAAGAAAATTGAAAACCATCTCAATCAGATTCTGAGTAAGTACAGTTTCTTTCTCCTTCCTTTGTTACAAGAGCAGTTTTCAAAAATGATCTCTACCAAATAGCCAAAGGTTCCAACAGAGCAAGTTATAAGAACATCTCTCTCTAGCAAAAATGAGGGATAGATAGGACATAATCATATGTGCAGTGCTTCTCTCTCTACTGGGATTGGCAGCTGGCCTTGGAAACTCTGTCATAGTACTGATAGCTACTCTTGTTGCTCAGAGTTTCCCTGAGAGTCTAAAGGTCACACATATTACCGTTGCAGTCCTAGAAACACCTTAAGTTTATTTACATGATCACACAACCCCACAGACACTTCCATCTTCCAACTTATAGCACCAGTCCCCACTTATGCTATAGGCAGTCTCATAGGAATCAGAGCCCTTGTTTTCCCAGTGGCTTGGTTTTTTGGTTTGTTTGTTTTTTATTTTTTTGGCCCACACGTTCTGGAAAATGTAGTCTTTTCCCTACTTTAGCCAGGTCTATTATCTGGGATGAGGAGAAAGGAAGGTTGGAGAATAAATTATGAAGAATTTTTCATAAAGCACTTTGAATTCCTTAATGTTATTATGTAAATGCTCCCTATTACTAGTGTTGTTATTATTATAGTGGCATATAAATCTCTATTGTTTTAAGATTGTGAAAACACTATTACTATGGTTCATAGGCTGGGGCCTAGAAATATTTTCATTAAGATAATAGCTAGCATTTAGATTTGTGAAGTACTTTACAAATATTAACTGATTTTATCCTTATATCAATACTGAGAAGTGTTATTATTATTATTATTATCCCCTTATTACAGATGAGGAACTAGGCAGAGGTTAAGTGACTTGCCCAGAGTCACACAATAGTAAATGTCTAAAAGTAGGATTTGAACTCCAATGTTCCTGACTCTCAAATCCAAAACCCTATCCAGTGTGTCACCTTGCTGTCTTTCATCAGATAAATTATTATAACCATCTCAGCTGAAAGGAAAACCCTTAAACTGAAGTACCTCTGTAATAACAGGGAGCCTACTACTGCCTAAGGAATCACATTCTATTTGGGGACAGTTCTAATTGCTAGGAAGTTCTCTATTATATTAAAGCCTAAATTTTTCTCTCTGCAAGTTCTACATATTGCTCCTAGTTCTGCCCTCTGGATCAGCAGAACAAATCTAATAATCCTCCTTCCATATAGCAGACCTTTAAATACTTAACAATAGCAATCATGACCCCCACGAATTTTTATTTGTCCAGACATTATTCTCAATTCTGTCAGTTTCTTAAAATTGTCCTGTTCTTTCCTGACTTCATGCCCCATCATACTCTAAAAGACCCTACACACACACACACACACACACACACCACACACACACACACCATACACACACATACATGCATGCACTCATGCATGTACACATAGTCTTTCACCTAGTTATGTGCTAGTCAGCAGTACGATTGTTAAATTTTCAGTGAGCATTTAAATTTTGGAAATTGGCAATTGTTACAAATAAAGGCTTGATTTATTGTTTTGTTAATTTTCTAGATTAAAGTGATGAAAAAATGTGAATAATGCAGATTAAACTTAAAAGTGCATCAACGGGCCTTTTTTCTTTCTTTTTTTTTTCCAGGCAGTCATTTGTTAAACATTTACCAACACACCACCGACTCCACTCACTGAAATTCTTCAAGGTCCAACCAAGAGTAACTTTATTCATGGATTTTTACCTGATCCCTGCAGGTAGAAGTGATTTTTCTCTCTCCTTGAATCTCTTCTCTTTCTCAGGCTATGACTTCAGCTATATACATAATACTCTCCTGCCAATATTATCATTGTATGTGTGCATAATCTCTCTCCTAAGCTCCTTAAAAAAGGAGCTAAAAAGAAAAGAACCGCGTTCTTTTTCATCTTTGAATTACCAGCCCCTAGGATAATACCTTACACATAGTAGGTTGTTGGTAAATATCAAATTGAAATAGAATTGAATTAAAGGTCTTTAAACAATGAAATGAAATGGCCCAAGAGGCAGTCCTCTGCCAGGTAACTTGCCAATGTGCATCAGTGAAGGTAGCTTCCACACTGATGAAATCATACATCCAAATATAAAAGGCTAAAGTTGGGTTTAAACAAATTTGGTAGTGGTCATAGTCTTTGCTTACATAGAAGGCAGGTTGGAAGTAAAGAGACACTGGGGGAAAAAACAGTATAAGAAGCAGGATAACATTAGATGGGAGGTATCAGAAATGACCACTTCAACTGACTGAAAAAAAAGAATTACTTTGTTAATACCAGGTCTACCAAAGATAATCACTCTTAAAAATAATGGCTTTTTAATCTGCTGCAACATTTTCATTTAAAATTAGAAAAGAAGGAAGTTCTGCAGAATAATACTGCCTGCCAAATAGGATATTTGATCATTTTTAAAATTTATTTCATTCAATATATAACCTGTATCAGATTGCTTACTATTTCAGGGAAGAGGGGAGGGAAGGGATAGAATTTGGAATTCAAAACTTAAAAAAAAACAATGAATGTTAAAAATTGTTTTTACATGTAATTGGGGGAAAAATAAAATATTTTTAAAGAAATTTATTGCCTTCAAATCTTGATTCCATCTTTCCATTGACTTGATCCAATGAGTTACATATAAATTCACTAGACATACAATGATTAGAATGCACATGAATTTCAAAACTGAGTCAGGAGTATGCATTAAACTGCAAAGCAGTTCTATAACAGAAACTGCATTTAAAAATAGATTTCAAACTTAGACATATGATAATACTAAGCTATATTGGCAAAGATGTTCAAGGAGCTCTGAGTAAACACAGCTGCCAGCTGCCCGCTGATCACTTGACTGGTTGAAATTTTTGATAATATTGAATTGAAGAAAGAGTTTTACTTTGAGTGGGTTACATGCTTCACAAGTGGGTATGTTCAAACCTAAAGCTTTTCAATAAAGTTATGTTTCCAGTATGATCCTATCTGCAATTCTTTAAGACTATAAGTTGTAGAAAAGGCACTGAGTTGCCTTAAGAAAAGGACTTTTCAGATGTTTCCTATATCACTGAAATCCCAGATCCATTCTCTTTCTCTATCCCACTATTTGCTATCATTTTAGATATATAAACCTAAATATATAATTATGTAGTTTATATAAACTTTAGATATAGAAGTTCATTACAGAAAACATATTTTCCTACTATATTATGTGATTATTAAATGAGTTGCTTTTTAAAATGTTATGCTAAAAGTCACCAAATGTATTTAAAATTTTAAATATTACTAAGGATATCTTATCCTTCTTATCTAATCCCATTCTACTTTACCAACTTTAAGACTCTTCATTTGTCACATATATTCTGAGATGAGGGAAGGGGAGAATGTGTCTTACAGCAATATGGGAAATTTGGAAGTCATTGCCTCTTTTAAGCCTCGAAAAATCATAGCTTTATATCTAGAAGAGACCTTAGATTACACAGATAATGATCTAGATGTAAAAGGTCACATCATAAACAAATGAAAGGAGCAAGAAAGAAATTACCTTTTGGAGCTATGGATAGAAGAATTTATAACTAAATAAGTGGTAGAGAGGATCATACAAGATAAAATAGACAATTTTATTATAAAAAGTTTACATACTTTGGCAAAAAAACCAAATCTAATGTATTAAAAAATGTGAAGGGAAACAGAAAGGTAGGAGGAAAAAAATCTTTGGAACAAATTTCTCTGATGAAGATCTCATTTCTGAGATACAGAGTATCCCAAAAGTCTTAGTCCTGTTTTAAGCTACATATAAGAAACTGACTCAAATTTGTAAAACTAAGAGCCATTCCCCAATAGATAAATGGTCAAAGGATAGAAAAGGCAGTTTGTGAAGGACAAAGGATCCCAGCCATCTCCTTCTCCTCTTCTCTTTGTCCATTCTCTTCTGCCTTCCAAGAAATGCCCAAAACTCTCATTGAAAACACCACATTTCAGTCATGACCTCACATTGGCTTCCTCTCTTCTCAAGCTAGAAAGAAATAAAACTCCCAAGGTCTTTGTGGCCAGCCTTGTCTTTTGGGAAACTGTTACAACTGTAGCAGGAAAGAGGTCATCTAGATTGATTTCCCTTCTCCCCTAATTCAGAGGATACATTTCTATGAAGTAATCCACAGATTGGTTCTTGATTTACAACTTCAATAATTCAGTTCAATTCAATAAACATTTATTAAGTGTCTATTGTGTGCCAGGCACTGTGCTAAGCACTGGGGATGCAAATAAAAAAAAAAAAAGATATGGTGTCTGCCCTCAATCTAGTGGGGGAAGACTATGGAAAAAGGAAGCTGAAAAGCAGGGAGTCAGAGACTAGGGGATACCAGTCATGTTTTTCTGTGAAATGGAAATTAAGCAGAGTTGCTGACAGAGAATGGAGTTACCAGGAAGGTTGTGAGCCCTCTATAAAAGAAGACTTTGGGAGGAATTTGGTGTTCTACCTTTCAGCCAAGAGACTTTAAATGAACAGGCGGGACCTGAGTCACAGGCTTTGAGATGAGAATTCAAAGGCCCAATGTGTGGCAAAATATGCATGCTCTGATTCATGTTGGGTTGTATGAGCAACCAGCCTACGATCCCATTTCATATATAGTAATATGGCACATACCATTGTTAAATATAGAGTGGGTGTCAGGGGACGAAAATGTCCAGCAATGGGTATGTTTTAGATAAATAGTATAGCATCTAGGTGGTTTAGTGGGTAGAATTCTGGGCCTGGAATCAGAAAGACATAAGTTCAAATCCAGCCTTATTTTTTCAGGCACTTATTAGTTGTGTGACCCTGGGCAATCACTTAATCTCTATTTGCCTTAGTTTCCTTGACTGTAATTGAGAAGACTAACTGAACCTACCTGCCAGGGTTGTTGTGAGGATCAAAATACAATAATAATTGCAAAGCACTTAGTCTAGTACATCAGACATAGTAAGAGCTATATAAATGTTAACTATTACCTAGCTATTATTGTTTAATTGAGACAACTGAGTAAGCAGTTAAATTGGAGGTACCCCTAAAGCAAATCCCCCAAAAAAGCATTCAGTTCTCCACATCTCCTCCAAACAAAGTTCAAAGCACATGGGCCTTTAAGATTTGCAAGGTGATTTACATTTATTATCTGAGATGGGTGTCATTATTATCCTCATTGTTTCTAATTCTTCACTACTACAAGAATGCTACTAAGAATATTTTGGTATATATCAAACCTTCATACTTGTCTTTGATTGGCCTTGGCCATATGCTCAATAATGAGATTGCTGAGTCAAAGAGTATGGAAAATTTCATCCCGTCTCTCACAGAATTCCAAATTCAAATCAAGAGCGGCTGGACAACTTCACCGTTACATCAGCAGTACATCATTTTGCCTCTCTTCCTGAAGCCACTTCAAAAGTGACAGCTCCCATCTTTTGTCAGGTAATTCTATGCACCCTTCATTGTAAGAGGGTGGTTGCGCTGGAAAATTGTCCTCTGAGAAAGAAACCAGTGAGTTATGAGACTCTTCCTTTAATGCCATCATCATCAACTCCAGCACCATTAAAATCAGTATTGTTAATAGTTAACAATTATAGAGTAACTTAAGATTTGCAAAATACTTTGCTATCTCATTTGATGCTCACAGCAACTCTATGGCATAGGTATTAGTGTCATTTTATAAATAAGGAAACTAACATTGACAGAAGTTAAGTGACTTCTCCAGGATCACACAATTAGTAAATACCTGAGGCAGGATTAGAATTCAAGTTTCCCTGATTCCAAGTCTGACACTTTATCTACCATATTTGCTAGGTTTCTCATTCTTTCTTCTCTATACTCTGGTGTTCCATTGGATCAGAACACTGATGTTTTATATGGCTAATATTCAGTCTTGCTTTTCTGAACATCCTTTCTATGATCCTTTCTGGAACCTTTTAATCAATATCAGATAATAATAGATACCAGAACAAGAACATACTCAAAGTCACAAAGATGAAACCCTTCCAAGGCCAGATGAAACCTAAATCCAGAATAATTTCTAGGAATTAAAGCTGTTCCTATCTATATACACAGGAGCAGCTATCCATCTCTAGATAGCAATGTAATAGGAACCCTTAACCCTCCTGGGATTCCGCCAATTCACTGATATCTGAGTAGTCTATGATAATTGATCTAACTGGATGATTATTATGGGAGCTATTATGATATATTGGATAGCTTGCCAGATTCAGAGTCTGGAAGACTGGTTTGAGTCCCACCTCAGACATATACTAGCTCCACAGGCATAGACAAGTGGGTCAGGCACACCCATGTACTTTGGGGCCAGCCACTGCCTCTTCCCCTAAAGGTAAAAGTAAGGATCTATGTTAATTGGGCAGATAGGTGGCAGAGTGGATACAGCAATAATCCTGGAGTCAGGAAGATTCCTCTTCCTGAGTTCAAATCCAGGCTCAGACGCTAGCTGTATGACCCTGGGCAACTCACTTAACCCTAGTTGCCTTGGCAAACCACTCCAATATCTTTGCTAAGAAAACCCCAAATGGGGGTCACAAAGACTCAAAAACAATTGAAATGACTAAATAACAACAACAACTATGTTTGTGCTCACCTCTGGGTGTGCTAACACACGCACCGATGGATGGGCTATGTTACCATGAACTAGTCACTCCACCTTTTGATGCCCCACAAAACCCTCTAAAACTACAGATTGTTTATATACATCAGAAGATGGAGTCACCTCACTAGAAACTCCCCACACTGATGAAATTCTCTTTGAATCTGTCTTATTCTGTGTCTGGCTTAAAGTTCATTTAATGAGTAGGTAACAATAATAATCAGTTTTCTAATCCTGCTTACTCCATTGAGAAATTTGACCTAATCACATAAGGTGGAGTTAGGGATCTAATAACTTGAGTAAGCCAGCAAATAGTCATTTTCTTAACAACAATTATATGTATTAGGGATGTTGCTCTTGGGTTTTAAGTTTCTGTGTTGGTCAGTCACTTTTTAAATTAAAGATTAAGTTGATAGCAGATAAAGGTTTGCATTTATGTAATGTTCCTTCCTTATTTCCTCCCAAAAGAAAAACCTTTCAGAGAGCTCTAAAACTCACGAAGACATAGCAAATTACCCACAAGTGAACTGCCAAATGTTGCTGGAGAAGCCTGGTTGTAGGATTGCACTAGTTATCTGTAGTATCAAGTCAAATGGGAAGAAGAGTATTTTTTTCTTCCATATTTAATTTAAATAGAAATAATGAATATCAGGTTACAAATTCATTTGTAGTGAAAGATGCATTCTTAAAGATTTTGTATCCTAGGGGAAGGATAATTATTCCTTTTGGGAAATTTAAAATGAACATACTTGGGAATTTAGTTTGATGGCATTTTAAGCAAGATATGGAGCTTTTTCAAATGGTACTATTCTTCACCAGAAATTTTTGCACAACTTGGGGCAAATTCCATGTCCTAGGGATAGACTCTTTGTAGCAGAAAATTGAATTCGTGAGGAAAAGGAGCACATATAAGCAATTCTTTATATGAAAATTTTTGGGGGGGGGAACTCAAGTACTTAAGAACTTACTGTACTATTTATTATTATGTAGTAAGTCACTAAATGAGCTTAAAATGTTTAACTTTTTAAGGGAGAAAAGTTTTACAACATATCCATTGCACAAAGAATAATAGGTTTTTGTAGAATATTATATTGGAAGAAATAACACAAGGCATCGTTGTGAATATGAAAGTAAGATATGCCTGTAGATACTATGAATTCTTCAGTTTGCTTTAAAAAAAAAGACTTAAAACTTGCATAATGTGCCCTATTAATGAATTTTCTCAGTGTCCTATGTAGGAAGAAAAGTAGGGAATTCTGATAACCATATCCTATTTATTAAGTGGAATAATTATATATTTTAATATTCTTTAAGAGAACATTCCAAGGGCAGCATGATATGGTGAGTCTAGAGTGGACCATGGGGTCAGAAAACTATGCATCTAACATATATTAACTGTATGAACCTGGACAAGTCACTTAACCACTGAGTTAAAGAACCCAAAAAATTTTCAAAAGCTGTAAGTTGCAGAGTAATTGCTGATAATGCATTGGTAAATTGAATTTCGTCCCTAGACACTTCTCTGCACTGGTGAAATCACAGGACTAGGAGGAAAATGAAAAAAATTTATATTATCAGCCCACTCAACAAAGATTGGTAAAGGAAAATTGGTGCAACAAAATGCAATTCAAAAACTTTCAAAATATAATCTTTTTTATAACAATAGTGGCTTTCCCATTAACTTGATATTAAAAGGGAGACTTATGCAACTTATTTTCAGTGTGACATGTTAAACTAATAAATTATTAGCTAAAAGAGAAGCTCATTGAATATAGGAGTAAATTTATAATATACATACAAAAGAAGCCAACAAGTAAATTCACATTCTCTTTCTTGATGGAGATGGAACTTTTTTAAGTCTCTGGTTAGGGACAGAGGTAACACCAGTTTTTTACTCTACAGGCAAGCTGTAATTTGGCAGTGGACACATGGTATCTCTGTCTCTTTGACTCTTTTTATCTGTTTTTTTTTTCTGATTTTAAGTGAATGTGTAGACTAGGTCATGATCTTGTGAGCTTCAAAAAGTCAGAAGAACCACCCAAAGTCCAGCAACTAGAGTTGATAGTAGAGCCTGTGAGAATAATTTTGATAACTCTACTTAATTTGATCAGTATTTACTCAGTTCATTGTGATGTATTAGTGTCAGTGACTGTCTATAAGTAAGATAAGTAGGATAGAATCAAGTTTCATTGTTAGGGTAAGAATTATATAGGTTAGCATTGATTAACCCACTATGTATTGAGGATAACATCCATGTTGATGATTATGTTGCTTTTAAATGATTTATAAGATAGATTTATACTATATATATTTGTAGTTTGTTATTTAGACTGGTATTAACCTGTGTTAGGGATAAAGATAGAGATAGAGATAGAGATAGAGAGCTGCTGTGTTCCAGAAAACCACAGTTTCCATATTTTCCATGTTCTTTTGCTCCTGATGTTCATAACATGCTTGTGGAAAGTCCCAGAATCATGTTACCTAGTGACTGACTAAACAGTGGTGTTTGTGGGATATTTCCCTTGGCTAAATATGGGAGTTCTTTCTTTTGCTCAGATATGGAAGTTCCTTCCTTTAGCCAAACATGGAGGTCCACTTCCCTCCCTTGACCAATTATGTGGATCTCTTCTTGGAATTGACCAATCGAATAAGTATACAGCCTCATTCTATTTTTGGCACTTCCTCAATGGCTATAAAAGAAGTTTTCCCTCAAGCACAGTGAAACTTGAATACAGAGGAAAATCTTGGATCCAATTGCTTAGGGACCACTGGTTTCCTTAATAAATTGAAACTGCTCAGAATTCTGCCTTAGTTTCTTTTTGTTGAGGATTGGAATTTTGGGATCACAAGCCTAAGGCATCAGCAACAGCAGCTGATCCTTGTAAGGAGCTAGCACTGCCTATGAAGACACCTGAGTGATTCAGTCAAGCAGTGAATCAACTCAGGAGATGACGCACTATGAACTATAAGCAAAGCACCAACTTATACAATGACTGTTCCACATTCAGAAATGAACTTGGTGGTAGGAATATTTCTAAAAAACACTTTGTCTTTGAACCCACTCTCCCCAGGAACCAAGGCATACAGAAGAGAGTGTGAGAGGGGAATGTCTTTATATTTGGGGTCTTGCTATATCTTTTCAGTAAATATCTCTTTGCAAAAGCAAGTGGTGTCTCTTTCAAGTGTTGTTGCAACTCATAGTTCTTACCTATCCCCTCTGCCATCCTTGTGTAAAGTATTTGTCTCCCATAATACCCTCCACCACCACCCAAGACATCCCAGAAGAAAGTAGAAAGAATTTTTCTGGGTTCCTCTGGTGAAAATCCTTAATGTGGAAAAGTACATAGGCTTTCAAGGTACATCTTTGGGGCCATCTGCTTTCCACTTGCTCAAATAGTAGCACCACCCACATTTTTGTAGTCAACTAAGAATCTTCTGTAACTTATAATTATCTCTCAACTTCATCCACATGGGGGCAAGTCATTTCCATCATTACTGCAATAATTCACCGAAATAGCTTTCAATTCATCCACTCCAAAGTCCAAACTGAACATTAACCTTGCCTTCCACTGTGCCCTCTGGAATGCCTATTTAATAGGCAACAAACTTCCCTTCATCCAAAATCTTTTCCTCTTCCACTCCTATCTTCTATCACGAAAACCCGACTCTTCCCTGATGACACAGTACCCCCAACCCAGCCAACTTTCTTGTACTAGCTGTAATTTCACTCATTCCTCTGGGCTTACTGATCATCCTTGGTCCCCACTGTCATTTCCAGGTTGTCTCACTATCTCCATTACTTAGTAACGTCTCCTTTGAACTTCATGGAATCTACATCTACAACCCAATCAAAATCCTAGTTGTTGTCTACAGACATCCAGGTCACTCCCCTTCCTTCCTCAATGAGTTTAGTACTGGCTCACAATTTTTCTCTCTTCCCCAAGTCCTGCCTCATAGTAAGGGACTACAACCTACATACAGACTCACACCCCAATCTACTATTTTCCCATGACCTACTCTTCTACTCCACCTCCACACACAAATATGGACATACCCTCGATTTTGTCATGATCCACAAATGCACCACATCCATGTTCAAGAATTCCAACACTCCCTTATCTGATCATAATCTATTGACTTTCCACCTCTTCCTCTGCTTTACCAACCCCTGCTCATCTACCACTTATTTCACTCCTAAGCAATCACTCCTGCACTAGCCACTATCTCCTTGGTGAACCAATTCAACTCTACAGTGTCTTCTTCTCTTGAGTTCCTGGCCCTCTTATCATACCACCACTTGTACCTTGCCAGACTTCAGCTTTGGATCACTATCATCACTGGCTGCCTTCCCTCTTTCACATATGCTACTAAATGAAGGTGGTAAAAATACAACCATTCTGTCTGGGTATGCTACAAATTTATGTTTGTACATCCTTTTTTTTTTTTTTTTGGTGGAATGATCTCACCTGTATGCTGATGCTGATAGGCAATCCTACTATACCTCCATTATTAACTCAGTAGGTCTTCCAAACCTTTTCATCTTTCTTCAAAGGGGAGCCCTTCCATGGCTCCCCCTTCTCTCACCCTCTCAGGTAAGAATCTTTCGTTTTCATATTTTACAGAAAAATTGAAGTCATTCACCATGAGCTTCCTCTCTCTTCTTCCTCGTTTTGTATCACTCAGATGCCTTCTGCCATTACCTCCTCTTTCATCCCTGTTCCATATGAAGAAGTGGTCTTACTCCTTACCAAGGCTGACCACTTTACCTGCCCAAGTGACTTTGTTTCATCTTGTTTCCTCCAACACTTTGCCTCTCCTGTCATCCACTCTCTATCACCTATCTTCAATCTCTCCCTGTCTATTGGTTCCTTCCCTACTATTTACAAACATTCCATTGTCTCCACATCCTAAAAAAAAAAAAACCTCACTCTATCCTTCTATACCTTTTAATTATTGTCCTGTATTTCTTCTGCCCCTTGTGAATGCACACTCTGAGAAGGTCATCTACAACACATGCCTTCACTTTCTTTCCTCTCACTCTCTTTTCCTGACATCATCATTCCACCAAAAATAATCTCTCCAAAGGTACCAGTGATCTTTTATTTGCCAAATACAATTACCCTTTTTTCCCTCAATCAATTATTCTTTTTTACTTTTCTGAAGCTTTTGCCACTGTTGATCACCCTTTTCTCACTACTGTCTTCTCTCTAGGTTTTTAGGACACCACTGCCTCCTACTTCTCTTTCTTCCTATCTGACAGCCTCCTTCTCCATCTCCTTTGCTGGATTGTCATCCAGCTCATAACCTCAAACCTGTGGCCCACAGAGCCATCCTGGGCCCTTTTCTTTTCTCCTGATATACTGTTTCCCTTGGTAGTATCTGCTCCTGTGGATTTAATTATCATGTCTATGCTAATGATTCTCACATATACCTATCCTGCTCTAATCTTTCTACTGACCTCTCTAATCTCACATTTCCAACTACCTTTCAGATCTTTCAAACTGAATGTCCAGGAGACATCTTAAATTCAACATGTTCAAAACTGTACTCATTATCTTTCTCCTTTACTCTCCCCACTTCCAAACTTCCCTATTATTATTAAAGGCATCACTGTCCTCCCAGCTTCCCAAGCTCACAAGGTGTCATCCTTGATTCCTCATTACGTCTCACTACTCATATCCAATCTTTTGCCAAGGCCTGTCAATTTCACTTTTGCAATATCTATCCAATTTGCCTCCTTCTCTCCTTTGATACTGCCACCATCCTGGTACAGACCTTCATCACCACGGGTTTGGACTATTACAATAGTCCCCTGTTACTAAGTTGACTGCCTGAAATCTTTTCCTTCCCCAAACAATCCTCCATTCATATGCCAAAGTGATTTTCCTAGAATGCAAATCTCACCATGTCATTTCCTACCCCAGTAAACTCCTGTGACTCCCTATCATTTATTCCCAGGGCCAAATGCAAATCCTCTATCATTCAAAGACCTTCATAATCTAGGGCCCTCCTACTTTTCCAGTCTTTGCATCTTACTCCCCACTGTGTACTCTTCAATCCAATGACACTGGATTCCTTGCTCTTCCATGAACAAAACACTCAGTGTCTCCACTCTGGGCATTTTCTCTGGCTGTCCTCCATGCCTGCAATGTTCCTTCTTCATTTCTGTCTCCTGGCTTTATTTAAGACTCAATTAAAACCCCATCTTCTATGGGAATCCTTTCCTAACCCTTCTTAATTCTAGGGCCTTGCTTCTGTTAATTATTTCCTATTTGTCTTGTATATAGAGTCTTTGTACACATTTGCTTATTGTCCCCCTTATTAGACTGTAAGCTCCTTAAGGGCAGGGACTGTCTCCCACCACTTTTTGTATCCCAGTGCTTAGATGCTAGAATCACTTGCTCCATGGGTACCGGTACTAAGACCTAGCTCAAACACAAACTTATTGGATGGGCACCGAGCTGGGGATACCATCCTCTGTTTCTCTATCCCTTTCACCATGTTTTCAGTCCTGAGGTTTAGACTAGAGGTGAACACAGTGTTTTGAGTGATCTGTACACAGACAAATCATCTGTCTTTAAGAAGATTAAAATCAAGTAACAAGGAAGACAAGTACAGAAACTGAGCAACAAAGGAAAATATGATACAAGGAAAAAGAAAGACCACTTCCTTTCAGAGATATCAGGGAAGACTTCATAAAAGGAAGTGGCATTTGATCTATGACTTGGAGGGTGGATAGAACTTTGATAGGCAGAAATGGGGATGGAGAACAGAATTAAGAAGAGGAATAGTATGAGAAGGGGCCTGGATCCATAAAGAGAAAGACAGGTTAGGGAAAGTCCAGTTTGGCTTGGGGCATATGATACATGAAGAGAGCTACCTCTGAGTGAAAAAGCTGCAAAGTTAGACTGAGTCGTTCAAGGTTTTCAAACCATAACCACAGGAATAGAAAAAAGTAGAATAATGTAGAATAAATAGAGTAATAGGTGAATATGGCGCAGAGATGGAGCAAGATGTTATATTAGAATGTGGTATGAATCTAATAGCAGTCTGATAGCTTAAGAGACTTTACCAGCTTATGTGCAATAGCTGTAGTGTTGGCCCTCTTCACCACCATCTCGTCTCAATGCAATGTAACTGTTCATTTCTGGGACTTGTACAAGTTCCAGAGCATGGAGAGTTTTACATGTCAGACTAAGGAATTTGGATTGATGACAGCTGTGCTTTAGGAGGCTCAATCTGCAATGAACCCGATCAACATGACTGCTTGACTTCTAGCAACATTCAGCAATATGAGAGTAGGAGCAGAAAAGGTGGATAATGGAGATGGTCCACTCTAGGGGTTTGGAAAGTGATGAGTAGCAATAAACCAAGGAGACAAAGTCCTGGCATGCATGGAGTGGAGGGTCGGGGGAGAGGAGGCCGGGTCAGGGACATTGCAATAGTCCAAGTAAAAGGTAATGAAGTCCTGTGCTAAGTTAGTGGCAATGGAGATAAAAGGAAAACAATATGTATGATATTTTTTTCATTTTTTAAACTTTATTAATTTACTTTGATTTATCAACAATCACTTCCATAAGCTTTTGAGTTTTAAATTTTTCTTTGCTTTTTTAAAAACTTTTAAAAAATTAATTAATTTATTTTGATTTATCAACAATCCCTTCCATATGCTTTTGAGTTGGCATAAGATGTTGATGATAGAATCAACAGGATTTGGCAATTAATCTTTATCCTTCTTCATAGGATTCTTGTGATGGTTGAATGAGATAACATGTAGGTGAGGCACTTATAAATCCTTAAGTAGTGTCTTCTCTAAGATTACCTTCCCTCTATTTTGTTGGCAGTACTTTAGAATGTGAATGCCTTGAGGGTGGGGGCCTGGTCTTTGTGACTTCAGAGCTTAGGTAGTAATTGACATATTAATAAATGCTTGTTGATTGAATGGCTAATTGATTGACTGATATGTATGAATTACTATTATTGAGTGTGGAGGACAAGATAAATGGAGTACTTAGTAATGAAATAAGGTTATTTTAACCTGGTTATTATCGCCAGTTGGGTGATTGAAAGAATAATGTGTCATTAACAGAAATGAGGAGTTGTTCTTTTAAGTTTGAGATGTTGGTCAAGAATATAAGTAGAGACAGCCAGGGATTAGAAATGTGGAATTAGAACAGAAGAGGTTGGAACTGAAACTATAGGTTTGGGAGTTTTGCCAAATGGAAGTGAAAAAGTCATCAGAGTAAATTAAATGATTAAAGAAGAGATTCTAAACAATGCAGAGGGCTGAAGGCAAAGCTTTTAGGGATACCATTATTTCAAATAAAGAAGCAAGAAGATGAATAATTGAAGGAACAAAATAGGCATTTATCATATGTCTTCTATGTGTCAGTGTTTTATGTAGATTAATTCACTTTATTCTCACAACAACCCTGGGTTGTTGTTGTTCAATTGTTTTTCAGTTGTGTCTGACTCTTCATGACCCCATTTGGGTTTTCTTGGCAAAGATACTGGAGTGGTTTGCCATTTTCTTCTCCAGCTCATTTTACAGATAAAGAAACTGAGGCAAACAGGGTTATGTGACTTGTACAGGGTCACACAGCTAGGAAGTGTCTGAGGCCAGATTTGAACTCAGGAAGATGAGTCTTCCTGACTCCAAGCCTGGCATTCTATTCACTGCACCACTTAGCTGCCCAAACAACCCTGGGAGGCAGGTGTTACTTTTATCCATGTTTTATAGTTGAGGAAACTGAAGCAGACAAAGGTGGTGACTTGCCCAGGGTCACATAGCTAGTAAATGGCTGAGGTCACATTTGAACTCCATTCTTATCAACTCCAAGACCAGTATTCTCTCCCCTGTGCCACCTAGTTACCTCTAGTCAGGAGACAGAAGACTAGGTACAGAAGCACAGAGATAAAATAGGATATAGATTGTTGGGATTGAAAATACAGGGAAAGAAGACAGCTATACATAGAAGCAGCATTTGTATACCTATACATAAACATTAATTGCCATCACCAACCCCTGCCCCATCCCAGGACAATATTCATTCCAATTCAGTAAACACTTAACAAGCACCTATTATGTATCAGAGCTTCAAGGGGTTTTCTTTATACTGGTAATGTTGACCTTTATTTGGGTAGCACTTTAAGGTTATGTAGCAGATTTAAGGTTTTTGCTTCTCTTATAACAGGAAAAGAGCAAATGTATTATTATTACCCTTTTATAGCTAAACTGATACTCTGATATATTAAGGGTAGTCATTAGTGGAGTAGATGTGGTTACAGGCCAACCCCTGTTGTTTGTAATGGAACATGTAGAAAGCAGAAGAGTAAGAATTAATGTTTTGTTTGTTCAAGTTGATGCTGAATGATTATTCAACGTGATTGTGTGGAAACTAAGAGTAATAATTGTGAGTCAGTTGCATGTGTTTGTGGAGGTTTTTGAGGTGTGGCTCCTCAGTGTTTGTGGGGGATTTATTGTGTTGCAGATCCCTGGAAGTATTAGGTTTACCTCTAGGCTAAGATTTGATTTTTGCAAGTATGATGGAGGAGATCGAAAATAAAAGAACAGAGAAAGTTGCTCCGAACTTGGTGCCCCTCCAAAAAGCTCTAGTTCTTGCTGGATCCTATTATGAATCCTTACGGAATGATCCTTGCATTTGGTGATAACGACTCCTGAAAGATGGTACAGCTCTGAATCCTTCCCGTGGTATATGCATGGAAAGAAAAGGAACTCTTAGTGGGGGGAAGTGGCGTTCAAGTAGACCCTGAGACAGAGTGTCAAAGTGTGTGAGTGGGTGTGTGTCATAGATTACCTTTAATCATTCTAGTCTTGAATAGCATTTTTTTTCTACTTGACAAAACTTTAAAGGGCATTCAATTTTCAACAAAAATGACTATAACACTTAGATGGCAAAAGATGTTTTCATGTGGGGTGACAATTTGTCTTGTATCTTAACCTCCCATATATTATCGAACCAGGCTTTGATTGTGGGTGGATTTTCTGTCATATTGGCAGAGACACTTAACTTCTATTAGACTCTGTTTCTTGATCTGTAAATGGGGATGATACTTCTACTACCTACCTTACCGGGTAGTTGTCAGGAGCAAATGAGATTTTTTTTTCCTACTTGATATAATTTTAAAAGGCCATCCAATTTTCTATGAAATGACTATTGTACTTAGGTGGCAGAAGATGTTTTCATTTGGGATGCCAATTTGTCTTATATCATAACCTCCCATTTGTTACCAAGCCGGGGTTTGATTGTAGGTGGATTCTGTGTGATATTGGACAAATCATTTTACCTCTCTGAGGCTGTGTTTCATGATCTGCAAATAGAAATGATATAAATATTATTTTCTTTGCAGGGTATACTAGAGGATCAAATAGGATAATGTAGGGAAAATGCTTGATAACTATGGAAATGTGAGTTATTGTTATCACACCTTCATTTAGCTATGCAGAATTTTGCAGCTGTTACAGGCTTTAATGATGAGTGTGTTTCTTTGTTTACGTGGTATTATTTTAAATGGGTCTTAAAATGCTATTTACATGAAGATATTCTCTGCCCCCAGAAACTATTATCTTGGGACATAACTATATATATATATATATATATACACATATATATATATACATATATATATATATATATATATGACAAAATGAACCTTGTCCATTGTCTTTCCAGAAGATTGCTAAGACAGCAGGTGTGACCCTGTTCTGTTCTACACCATCAATTTAGTAACTTCGATGTAACTCTTTAACATTCAAAGATGACTTAGATATTGGACCAGGGGACTGAAATGTGTAGCAAAATGAGTTCATCTAACCAGTGATATATATTTCTGTTCCATTTTGCAATCCTGCCTCACATGTTTACTATTTATGTGACTTTTGTCAAGACACCCTCAACTCATTGATCCTTAGTTTCTTTCTCTATAATATGGTGACAATAATATACCCACCAATGACCTCATAGGGCTTTTTTTGAAGAAAGAATTTTGAAAACTTTAGACTACTAGAGAAATATGCATTATTGTTGTTAATATGTTTATGAGATGCTATATAGCTTAAGACATTGTGGATATTTGTAGAACTTAGACAGAAAAAAGGTTTGCATAATTTTAAAAAGCAAACCTTTTTCATTAAATTTCAAATTAAGACTCAAATGCCACCCATGATGAAAAACAGACCATTTTTAAAATGTGACTTGGGAGAAAGTGCTATCATTTCCTTCCTATTAATAGTATGTTTTAAATTCTGCTAAATATTGTGCTGAAGTGTTAGCTACAATAATGTGTTGACTGAGGTTTACATTTGATGGCAGCATTTGGGGAACTGGTGCTCAATTGCTGTTATTGGCATTGGTACATCCAATTTCCTAGGTACTGTGATGATCATTTACCCCTAAGAGCTCCC
The DNA here is from genome assembly GCF_900497805.2 of Vombatus ursinus. Lineage (NCBI taxonomy): Eukaryota > Metazoa > Chordata > Mammalia > Diprotodontia > Vombatidae > Vombatus > Vombatus ursinus. Next base: position 1,459,687 of record NW_020954608.1, on the reverse strand, counting down.
ATGAAGTATAATTTGTGTGCCTGTGAAACTTCAATAGACTATCAAGAGATGAAATCCCTTGGAAAGAGTTTGCTGTGGAATCCCAAGGCTTCTTTCTTCATTTTCTACTTAACTGCTGACTTTGGCTCCAGCACACTATGCAATTTATTTAGAACTTTACATATAAAATAAAAACAAATAATGTATTTATTATAATGTAACATTCATCAGAATTTTGTTTTTTAAACACACTCATCAATTTCAACTTCAAATGGACCGAAACATCACACAAATGGCTACTGCAGAACAAAAATCTTAATCAGTTTCATAAATCTGAACCAACCTTCACTCTGGTGTGAACAGTGTGAGTTTTATAATTATCATTATCATCATCTTCATCATCAATTGACATTTAGTGATTTACAAATGTTTGTACTTCTAATAATGTGAATAAAACTACATTGTATTGATTACTGAATTGATTATATGACTTCTCAGAGAGAGGACTCTAACAGTATAGCTATAAATGACTGAGATCCAAATGGTTCCAAATGGGCTAAAAACTTCAAAGTTTAAATTTCAGAGTCACATGGGCTTAGGAACCTTACCTGACTGCTCAGTTTGGCATTTAATGCAAATGCATTGAAACTTAGAGCGGACCTATTTTGGGTAAGCATGATGAATAAGTCTTGATTCACACACACAAACCCCCCCCATACACACACCCCTATCTATTTGATAAAATATGCAGATACCCTAGAACTGCTAGCTGTCAGCCATGATGACTCAGGGGTTTGTATGTTTGGCAATGAAGTCTTTCAATTGATTGTTGATCCTAAACTCCACGGAAAGACTAGAAAGGCAGCCTCTATCCATGAGGCCTCCTTTTCCTGCTGGCTTGGGAGGTGCATGGATTACTCTATGGAGCTGAACTCCCTTCCCTCTCCAATCCAACATCAGAAAAAGAATTTAAACAAACCATAAAGGAAGTCCCAAAGGGGAGAGGTTGGGAGAGATCCAGGACTAGATGAATGTACATGTAAACTCTCTCAAACATTGAAAGAAAAATTAATTTAAATTTTGCTAAGGTAAATCGTGGACCAAAAAAAGGGAGACACAGGATCTTACCAAACTCCTTCAATGATAAAATATGGTCTTAATACCAAAATCAGGAAAAGAGAAAGCAAAGAAAGGAAGTTATAGGCTAATATATCTAATAATATTAAGCAAAATATTAGTAAAGGGACTATAACAACATATTTGTGATGATCAGTTTGAATTTATCCCAGGAATGCAAGGTTGGTTAGGGAAATTATAATCATAATAGGCCATTTTATTAACAAAAACAATAAAAATAATGTAATTATAACAGATTTAGTAAAAGGTTTTGACAAATACAGTACTTCCTATATTAAGGTATTTTAAAAACTTGGGAATAATATGATAGATTGCATATACACATATACATATCCCACAGCAACTATTGTCTCAAATAGAAAAATGCTAGAGATTTTCCCAATAAAATCAAGGGCAGAATAAGGATGTCCATTAACACTACTGTTATTTGATAAAGCTCTAGAAAGGCTTGCTATGATAAGAAGAAAAAAAGTGAGTGAAGAAATGCAATTAAAGAGGAAAAAAATGCTTTTTGCAGGTGACATAACGGTTTACTTAGAGAATTCTTGAGTGTCAACTAAAATTATCTAAAACAATTAACAATAAGCAAAATAGAATATAAAGTAAAACCTGTATTTCTGTATAGTCTTTTTTTTAATGGCAGAAAGGGATAGAAAAGACAAAGACAGAGCTAAATATTTGAAGGGGGCAACTAGGTGGCACAGTAGATAAGAGTGCTGGGCCTAGAGTCTGTAAAACTCATCTACCTGAGTTCAAATCTGACTTCATGCACTTACTATCTGTGTTACCCTGGGCAAGCCACTTACCCTATTTGCCTCAGTTTCCTCATCTGTAAAATAAGCTGGAGAAGGAAAACTCCAATATCTTTGCCAAGAAAACCCCAAATGGGGTCACAAAAAATCAGACATCCAAGAAGGATCTGTGATTAAGTCGTGGAACTCTTGTTATGAGCATTCTTTCCACTAACCCCACTTATAACTAGCCTTCCAGGAGCTAAAAATTACCAATGGTTTATAGAACTTCTATAACCAAATTCATCTAGAAGAACAAAAGGTCGAGGATCTCAAGGCATATAATGGGAAAGGGGCAGGGGAGAGAAAGGAAGGGAGCTTACCAAAACCAAATCTTAACATATACTATAAAGTAACAATCCCAGAAGTAATAAACATATTAGCACAGGGAATGATAATTATTAGGAATCCAGCCACTGAGGAAGGGATTCATGATTTCTCAAAAATTTATTGGAAAGCTGGAAAGCAGTCTGGCAGATTTTATAGTAGATTTAGATGAACATCTCACAACACTTACCACAATAAGATCCAAATGGATACATGACTTAGATAGAAACAAAAAGGCCGTATAAATAAGTTAGAGGATCAAAAGACACCTTTTCCAACTGTGCTAAGGGAAGAATTTTCAACCAAAGAAAGGACAGAGACAGTCACAGGAGGAGGTTAACTGGACTATTTTGATTACTTAAAACAGAAAATGTTCTGCAGAAACAAAATCAATCAAAATACAATTAGAAGGGAAACAGTTAATTAGGGGGGGAAATCTTTGCAGCTAGTTTCTCTGACAAAAGTCTCATATCCATGACACAGAGAGAACTGATTCAAATTAATAAAAACAACAGCTACTATCCAATAGATAAATGGCTAAAAGATATGAGCATGGAGTCGTCAAAAGAAGAAAAAAATACGAACTATTGACAATCATATGAAAAATGCTCCAAATCACTAACAATAAGTGAAATATAAGGGGTAGCTAGGTGGTGCAGTGGATAGAGCACCGGCCCTGAAGTCAGGAGGACCTGAGTTCAAATCCAGTCTTAGGCCAGATACTTGACACTTACTAGCTGTGTGACCCTAGACAAGTCACTTAACCCCAATTGCCTTAAAAATAAAATAAATAAATGAAATATATTGAATAACTGTCTATGGGATCTTTAAGATCCCATAGACAGTCAGTTATTCAATATACATTTATTAAGCACCTACTATGTGCCAGGCAGTGTACACTGAGGATACAAAGAAAAGCAAAAGATCAGTCCCTGCTCTCAAGGAACATGTCATAGTCAGTCTTCTTTATCTTTCAATTAATCAATCAACAAGCATTTATTAAGTGCTTATTTTATTCCAGGCAGTACATTATGCAATGGAGATACAAAAATATAGATGAAATAGTCCCTACCCTCAAAGCACTTATATTCTATAGATGGAGACAACACAAGCATTTCCACAAAATGCAGAAAAAAATAAATGCAAGGTAATTTTTTAAAGGATAGGTACTACTAGTTGGGTGGGTCAGGAAAGACCTCATGTGGAAGAGCTATGCTTTGGAGGAAACTGGGCATTCTACAAGACAGATTGAGGAGAGAATAGTCTCCAAGCATGAGAAACAGCCTGTGCAAAGGGAGACAGAAGATGGAATGTTGTGTTTGTGTAAAAGCAAGAAAGCCAATTTGGCTTGAATATACGTGTATGAAAAGGAATAATGTATAAGGCTGAAAAGGGTGGTTGGATCCAGGTTGTGAAGGACTTTAATGCAAAAGGAGTTTATATAACTGGTCCTAAAAACAATAGGGAGCCAAAAGAGTGGTTATTTTTAAGCACATGGTCTGGTCTGTGCTTTAGGAATATCCCTTTGGCAGATACGTGCAGGATGGGTAGAAGAAGAGAGAAACTTGAGAAGAGAGACTAATTAGGAGACAATTGCAATAATCCAATCAAGAAGTAATGAGAGTCTGAATAGGGTGGTAGCTAAGCCAGTGGAGAGGAGACAGATTCAAGAGATATGTGGAAGAAGAATAAGCAAGACTTAGCAACTAACTAAAATAAAGGGCAGGGGAGAGGGAGCCTGGTTGCAGTTCCAAGGTGGAAAAGAGTGCTTGGTCATTCACACACCAAAGCACAGGCCAGGAAAGTAGTAAACATTCCTTTCCTTAAATCATACCAACTTGGAAGAACTGAAAGCTTACAAACTTCCAGAACTATCTATGAAAACAGCTGTACAAAAAACCTGAAACTTGGGACAGTATCCCCTCTACCTCGGGAGCAGAGCACAATTGTAAAATAAAGCTAAAAGTCGAGAAATAGGCTAGAAAAATGAGCAAACAACAAAGATCCTGATCATAGAAAGTTATTTTGGTGACAGGAAAGATCAAAACACAAACTCAGGAAAAGACAACAAAATCAAAATTGCTACATCCAAAGCCTCAAAGAAAAATGTGAATTGGTCTCAGGTTCTGAAAGAGCTCAAAAATGATTTTAAAAAACAAATAAGAGAGCTAGAGGAAAAAATGTGAAAAGAAATAACAACATGTAATAAAATCATGGGGGGGGGAAGAGTCAACAGCTTGATAAAGAAGGCACAAAAATAATGTAGAAAAAAACCTCAAAATTGTTTTTTTTTTTTGAAGAATACGCCAAATAGGCTCAATCAAGAAAATAATTCTTTAAAAATTAGAAATGGGCAAATGGAGGCTAATGACTCTATGAGATATCAAGAAGCAATAAAATAGCAAAAGAATGAAAAAAAGAAGAAAATGTGAAATATCTCATTGGAAAAACAACTGACTTGGAAAAAAGATCAAGGAGAGGGAATTTAAGAATTATTGGTCTACCAGAAAGCTATGATATTAAAAAAAAAACCTAGACATCATATTTCAAAAAATTAACAGCATGCCTCCAGGTCTGCCCTGGCAGCAGCCCTAGGCTCTTGGCCCCCTGGTTCGCAACAGGCTCCCAGATTGTAGGGTGGGCCACTGCACCCTGCCAGGGCCCCGACTTGGTTCAATCTAGCCCGAGTGCACCTAATAGCTTCCAAGATCTATATTGTACATGCTGGGAGCTTAGGCTGGCTGCTGCCATAGCAACCCAGTCGAAAGTCTCAATCCTCTCTGGCTGAATGCATCTGTCAAAACTCTAAGCCATTTCTTAATTGATGGACACCCACTTCATTTTCAGCTCTTTGCTACCACAAAGAATGCTGCTATCAATATTGTGGTCAGATTATGCATTGGGATAGTATCTTTGCAGAGAATCAGCCTAAGATTAAATCCAGACTTGGGATCCAAGAGCACCCTTCTGGCTTTGGGTTTCACACATATGCTACAAGGTAGGGAGAATAAGGCCCAGAGAGGTAAAGTGAATTGTCCAATGTCACATAGCTGGTAGTGACATGGCCAGAATTTGAACTCCAGATCCAGTATTCTTTCCAGGGTAGTATACTACTCCCTTGCAGGAGGGGTACCATTTCAACAGAGCAAGAAGGTTACCAGAATCAAGTCTGAAGACAAGTAAAATGACCATCAGCTTGGGTCAAATCTTACTGCAGAGAATCAATTCACTGGAAGGGATTCTTTCTAGAAGGCCAACACTTGACCTGGCTCAGAGGCAAACAGTATCAATGGTAAGACAAAGGATTTCAACTGGACATTTTTTTTTACTTTATACTCAATTGCTTTATTTTGTTAAATGAGATCTCACGTGGAGTAGAGATACACTAAAAATGTTTGAAATATATATTTTAAAAATCAATTAACATTTCAAAAAGAAACAGATTCATTTTCAAGATTTCAAATGATATTATAAATTAAGATTACTAAAGGGAAAAATGGGAAAAAAAGTTACAATTTTGAAGGAAAGACTTGGTAAGAGAATTAATAACTTAATATAAGAGATATAAAACCTTACTTCAGTAATAAACTCCTTGAAAATTAGAATGGAAAGAACAGAAGTTAATAACACCAAGAGAATATAAGAAAATTTAGAACAAGGTCAACAGACAAGCACCTTATATCAAAAACAATTTACCTTAAATAGATATCAAGAAGAGATTAATTTTATTTTTTTTAATTTTTGTTTTGTTTTCAACATTTACTTCCACAAGATTTTGAGTTCTAAATTTTCACCCCATCTCGCCCCTCCCCCCATCCCAAGATGGCATGCATTCTAAATACCCCTTCACCTAGTCTGCCTTCCCTTCTATCTCTCCCCCCCTTCTCTTATCCCCTTCCCTTTCAATTTTCCTGTAGGGTAGGATGGATTTCTGTACCCCATTTCCTGTATTTCTTATTTCCCAGTTGCATGTGAAAACATTATTTTTAAACATGTGTTTTTAAAACTTTGGGTTCCAAATTTTCTCCCTTCCCTGTCCCCACCCATCCTCATTGATAAGGCAAGCAACTAAATATAGGTTACATAGGTGCAGTTATGCAAAACACTTCCATAGTAGGCATGCTGTGAAAACCTAACTCTATTTCCCTTAATCCTATCCCACCCACCCATTTATTCTGTTCTTTCTTTTGACCCTGTCCCTCCTCAGAAGTATTTGCTTCTGATTACTCCCTTTCCCAATCTGCCCTCCTCTCTATCTTCCCCCCACTCTCTTGTCCCCTTTCCCCCTATTTTCCTGTAGGGTAAGACAGATTTCCACACCCAATTGAGTGTGTATATTATTCCCTCCTTAAGTCAAAATCTATGAGAATAAGATTCACTCATTCCCTCTCACCTTCCCCCGTTTCCCCTCTACTGTAAGAGCCTTTTCTTTTTTGTTTTGTTTTGTTTTTTTGTGGGATAATTTACCCCATTCTACCTCTCCCTTTCTCCTTCTCCTAGTATATTCTTCTCTCACCCCTTAATTTTATTCTCCAGATATGACCCCTTCATTTTCAACTCACCCTGTGCCCTCTATCTATCTATCTATATCTATATATATGTACATTTAATTTTTTCCCCTCCAACTACCCTAATACTGACAAAGGTCTCATGAGTTACAAATATCATCTTTCCATGCAGGAATGTAAACAGTTTGACCTTAATAAGTCTCTTATGATTTTCTCTTTCCTGTTTACCTCTTCATGTTCCACTTGAGTCTTGTATTTGAAAATCAAATTTTCTATTCAACTCTGGTCTTTTCATCAAGAATGCTTGAAAGTCTTCTATTTCACTGAATGACCATTTTTTCCCCTGCAGGATTATACTAAGTTTTGCTGGGTAGGTGATTCTTGGTTGTAATCCTATCTCCTTTGCTCTGCAGAATATTATATTCCATGCCCTGTGGTCCCTTAATGGAGAAGCAGCTAAAATCTTGTGTTATCCTGATTGTCTTTCCACAATACTTGAATTGTTTCTTTCTGATTGCTTGTAATATTTTCTCTTTGACCTGGGAACTCTGGAATTTGGCTACAATATTTCTAGGAGTTTTCCTTTGGGGATCTCTTTCAGGAGGAGATCGATGGATTCTTTCCATTCCTATTTTTCCCTCTGGTTCTAAAATATCAGGGCAGTTTTCCTGGATAATTTCTTGAAAGATGATGTCTAGGTTCTTTTTTTGATCATGGCTTTCAGATAGTCCAATCATTTTTAAATTCTCTCTCCTGGATCTATTTTCCAGGTCAGTTGTTTTTCCAATGAGATATTTCACATTGTTTTCTAATTTTTCATTCTTTTGGATTTCTTTTACAGTGTCTTGATTTCTCATAAAGTCACTAGCTTCCAATTGCTCTATTCTAATTTTTAAGGAAGTATTTTCTTCAGTAATCTTTTGGACTTCCTTTTGCATTTGGCCAATTTTGCTTTTTAGGGCATTCTTCTCCTCATTGGCTTTTTGCACCTCTTTTGCCATTTGGGTTAGGCTATTTTTTAAGGTGTTATTTTCTTCAGTATTTTTTTGGGTCTCCTTTAGCAAGCTGTTGACTTCTTTTTCATGATTTTCTTGCAAAACTCTCAGTTTTTCGTCTACTTCTCTTACTTGTTTCTCAAAATCCCTTTTGAGCTCTTCCAAGGCCTGGGACTGATTCATATTCTTCTTGGAGGCTTTGGATGTAGGAGCTTTGGCTTTGTTGTCTTCTTCTGGTTGTATGTTTTGATCTTCTTTGTCACCAAAGTAAGATAATATAGTCTGATTCTTTTTGCGCTGCTTACTCATGATCCCGGCCAATTACTTGAGTTTTAAACTCTTTGTTAAGGTAAAAGTCTGCTTCCAATGTGAAGAGTGTACTGTCCCAAGCTTCAGGGGTTTGTACAGCTGTTTTCAGAGGTACTTCTAGGGACCTGTAAATTTTCAGTTCTTCCAAGGTGGTATGATAAGGGGTGAGGTATTTTCTCTCCACCACCACAACAAGCTTCACCACACCAGTGTTCCTCCTCGCCCCAGGACCGCCTCTCAGAACTGTGACCCAGATCCAAGCACCGGTAAAGCAAGAGATTCCTGCCTCAGCACTGGCAAAGAGATTCCTGCAATCCCCGTCTGATCAGCCACTTGATTCCCCCTCAGTCTGTGGGCCAGAAGCTCAGGAAAAAGCTGTGGCCCCAGGCCATGCTCAAGACTTGAGGCTGAGACCTAGCTCCTCTCTCACCGCAGTCACAGACTTTTCCCACTGACCTTCTAAGTTGTCTTTGGCTTTCAGGGGTTGAGAAGTCTGGAAACCACCACAGCTGCCCGTGATTCAGTCCTCTGAGGTCTGCTCCAGGGTTGTTGAAGCCTGCACGCCCACACCGAACTGCGCTCCTCTACCACCCGGTGCAATAAACCTTTCTGATCAACCATCCAGGCTGTCTTTGGCTGGAAATTTGTTTCGCTCTGTCTTTTTGTGGGTTCTGCTGCTTTAGAATTTGTTCAGAGTCAGTTTTTTAGGTATTTGGAGGGCTTTGGGAGAGAGCTCAAGACAGTCACTGCTTTCCCTCCACCATCTTGGCTCTGCCCAAGTCAACTGGACATTTTGAAAGAGGCAAATGACAAGAGGAGCTGAGATACAGGATCCAGTAAAATGAAACAAACCAAGACAAAGTCCATTTCTGGGGCATGTTCTGGGGTCAGCACTGACTCAGCTCGATTCCCAGCCCTTTCAAGATCAACACTGACTGAATTAAATTGGAAGAACTGACTTTAAACGTGAAGACTCTCAAGCTGGCAGTGTTGTCTAAGTGGCCATGCTGGCAGAATGGGGGGCAGTCAGGGAGGATTGGAGGATGACTCAGGTCAACTCCTGAAGCATCACCCATCAGTAAGCATGACATTAGAGGAGTTGTGAATAAGAGCAAGGGGAAGCAGGCCAGTGCCTGCCCTGGAGCAGTAGGGATCAGGTTCATCAGGTTCATCCTTGCTCCTTAGCACTTCCTCATTTCCAGGTTCCTCAGTTTTATGGGCTTTTTTCAATCACTTAATACAATAATTTATTAAGCACCTGCTCTGTACCTGGCACCGCATATACAAAGACCATAAGCAAAACATTGCCAGCCCTCAGGGAGCTTACATTCTTTTAGGGAAGAAAACATGTCCAAATAAAAATGAATAACAGCTTAAAACTTCACTAAGACTACCTTTGGGCCCTGAAGTCAGGAGGACCTGAGTTCAAATCTGGCCTCAGACCAAACACTTGACATGTACTAGCTGTGTGACCTTGGGCAAGTCACTTAACCCCAATTGCCTCACTAAAAAAAAAAAAAAAGACTACCTTTGGAGCACCCTGAATACACACACACACACACACATGTTCACTATATATGTGAGTGTGTGTGTGTGTGTGTGTTTTTGTGGGGGTACTAGCAGCTGGGGAGGAGGGATCAAGAAAAGTCTCATATAGAAGGTGGTGCTTGAACTGAGTTTGAAATGTAACTCAGGATTCTAAAAGGTGGTACATTTATATATAATCTATATCAAATTACTTACATTTTAGGAAGAGAGGAGGGGAGGGAGGGAAAAAAATTTGGAACTTAAAAGCTTGAAAAAATGAATAATAAAAATGTGTTTAAATATAATTGGAAAAAAATAAAGTACTATTTTAAAAAATGAAATTATCAAGGAAAACTGCCTTGATAATATTCTATAACAAGAAGGTAAAATAGAAATTGAAAAAAAAATTCACTGATCACTTCCTGAAAGAGATCTCAAAATGAAAACTCCAAAGAACATTTTAGCCAAATTCCAGAGTTCCCAGGTCAAGGAGAAAATATTGTAAGCAGTCGGAAAGACATAATTCAAATATCATGGAGCCACAGTCAGGATAACACAAGATTTAGTTGCTTCTACATATGATATTCCAGAGGGCAAAAGAGATGGCTTACAACCAAGAATCACCTACCCAGTAAAACTGAGTATAATGCTTCAGGGATAAAAATGGAAATTCAATGAAACAGAGAACTGTCAAGTATTCTTGATGAAAAGCCCAGAGCTGAATAGATACAAGACTTAAAAGAAGCATAAAAAAGTAAACAGGAAAGGGAAATCATAAGGAATTCAATAAGGTTCAACTGTTTACATTCCTACATGGGAAGATGATACATGTAACGCCTAAAAACTTTCTTATTATTCAGGCAGTTAGAAGGAATATGCGTAGACAGACAGCACAGGTGTGAGTTTAATATGATGGGATGATACAAAAAATAAAATTAAGAAGTGAGAAAGATAAATGAGAGAAGGGGGAAGGAAGAAGTACAATGGGGTAAATTATCTCACATAAAAGAGGCACAAATGGGCTTTTACAGTGAAGGGGAAGATGGGGAAGGTACAAGGGACCACTTGAACCTTCCTCATTGGAATTGGCCTAAAGAAGGAATAACATCCACACTTAGTTGAGTATAGAAATCTATCCTACCGTATAGGAAAGTAGGAATGGAAGGGGAGTTGAGAAGGGGTGGGGACTGATAGAAGGGAGGGCAGATTGGGGAAGGGGGAAAAGTGGTAGTCAGAAGCTAAATATTTTTGAAGATGGACAGGGTGAAAGGAGAGAGAGCAGGATTAATGAGGGGGAAATAGGATGGAGGGAATACAGTTAATAATCATGACTGTGAAAAAAATTTACAGCAAGCATCTCTAACAAAGGCTTCATTTCACAAATATATAGAAAACTGAGTCAAATTTATAAAAATAGGAGCCATTTCCCAATTAATAAATAGTCAAAGGATATGAACAGGAAGTTTTCAAAGTAATCAAGCCTATCTATTGTCATATGAAAAGATGTTCTAAATCATTATTGATCACAGAAATGGAAATTAAAACAACTCTGACATGCCACCTCAGACCTATCAGATAGGCTAATGACAAATGTTGGAGGGGATGTGGGGAAATTTAAGACACTAATGCACTCCTAATGGAGTTGTGAACTAATCCAACCATTCTGGAGAGCAATTTGAAATTATGCCCAAAAGACTATAAAACTGTGCATGCCATTTGACCAGCAATACCATTGCTAGGTTTGTATCCCAAAGAGATAAAAAGCAAAAAGGAAAAGGACATATGTGTACAAAAATATTTATAGTAGCTCTTTTTGTGATGGCAAAGAATTGGAAATTGTGGGGATGCCCATCAATTGGGGAATGGCTGAACAAGTTGTGGTATAACATTGTGATGCAATACTATCGTGCTTTAAGAAATGATGAACAGGCCGACTTCAGAAAAACCTGGAAAGATTTGTGTAAACTGATGCAAAGTGAAGTGAGCAGAAGCAGGAGAACAGTATATACAGTGACAGCAATATTTTTTTCTTTTTGAATTTTTAAAAATTTATTTTTAGTTTTCAACATTCACTTTTATAAGGTTTTGAGTTCTAAATGTTTCCCCCTCCCTTCCTGCACCTTCCCCAAGACAGCCTGCAATCTGTTATAGGCTATACATATACAACCATATTAAACATATTTCCACATTAGTCATGCTGTGAAAGAAGAATAAGAACAAAAGGGAAAAACCATGAGAAAGAAAAAACAAACAAAAAAATAGTATGCTTCCATCTGCATTCAGACTCCATGATTCTTTCTCTGGATGTGGGCAGCATTTTCCATCGTGAGTCTTTTGGAATTGTCTTAGATCATTGCATTGCTGAGAAGAGCTAAGTATCAAAGTCGGTCATCGCATAGTGCTGCTGTTACTGTGTACAATGTTCTCCTGGTTCTGCTCACTTCACTCAGCATCAGTTCATGTAAGTCTTTCCAGGTTTTTCTGAAATCTGCCTGCTCATCATTTCTAATAGAGCAACAGTATTCCATTACATTCATATACAACTTGTTTAGTTGATCCTCGATTGATGGGCATCCCCTCAATTTCCAATTCTTTGACACCACAAAAAAGATGCTATAAATATGTTTGTACATGTGGGTCCTTTTCCCTTTTCTATGATCTCTTTGGGATATAGACCTAGAAGTGGTATTGCTGGGTCAAAAGGTACGCTCAATTTTATAGTTCCAAATTGCTCTCCAGAATGGTTGGATCAGTTCACAACTCCACCAAGAGTGCATTAGTGCGGTAACAGCAATATTATGCAATGATCAGCTATAAATGACTTAGTTATTCTCAGCAATACAATAATCTTAAGGACTTAAAATGAAGAATGCTATCCATCTCCAGAGAAAGAACTGATGGAGTTTGAATGCAGATCAAAGCATACTTTTTAAACTTTATATTGTTTTTTTTTTTATGGTCTGTTTTCTTTCACAATGTGCCTATTATGAAAATGTGTACTGCACGTGTGTAATTGATGTCAAATTACTTGCCTTCACAGGAGGAAGAGAATTTGGAATTCAAAAAAATTTTTAAACAATGTTAAAGATTATTTTTGCATGTAATTGGGGGGAAATAAAATATTAAGTACAAAAAAAGCAATTGTGTTCATATAGTTCCTGGGTTTGTCTTGGCAGGTATACTGCCAAGTACTTTATATTGTCTACAATTATTTTAAATGGAATTTCTGTTTCTATGTATTGCTGCTGGACTTTGTTAGTAATATATAGAAATGCCAATGAATTATGTGAGTTTGTTTTATGTCCTGCAACTTTGCTAAAGTTGTTAATTATTTCAACTGGTTTTTTAGTTGATTCTCTAGGATTCTCTGAATATACCATCATATCATCTGCATGATGATTTTATTTCTTCATTGCCTATTCTAATTCCTTCCATTTCTTTTTCTTCTCATTGCCATAACTAATATTTCTAGTACAATACTGAATAATAGTGGTGATAATAAGCATCTTTGCTTCAGACTTTATCTTATTGGGAAGGCTTCTAGCTTATCTCCATTACAGATAATGCTTGCTGATGGTGCTAGATAAACACTACTTATCATTTTAAGGAAAGCTCCATTTATTCCTATGCTCTCTATTGTTTTTTTAATAGGAATGAGTGTTGTATTTTATTAAGAACTTTCTCTGCATTGATAGAGATAATCATATGATTTCTGTGAATTTTGTTATTGACATGGTAAATTACGCTGATAGTTTTCCAAATATTGAACCACCCTTGCATTTGTGGTATAAATCTCATCTGATCATACTGTGTGATCTTTGTGATATATTGCTGTAATCTCCTTGCTAATATTTTATTTAAAATGTATGCAGCAATATTCACTAGCGAAACTGGTCTGTAGTTTTCTTTTTCTGTTTTCACTCTTCCTGGTTTAGGTATCAGGACCATATTTGTGTCATAAAAGGAATTTGGTAGGAAACCTTCTTCACTTATTTTTCCAAATACTTTATATAGGATTGAAATCAATTGTTCTTTAAATGTTTGGCATAATTCACTCGTGAGTTTATCTAGTCCTAGGGATTTTTTCGTAGGGAGCTCATTGATGGATTGTTCAATTTATTTTCCTGAGGTGGGGTTACTTAAATATTCTATTTTGTCTTCTGTTAATCTGGGTAGTTGATATTTTTGTAAATATTCATCCATTTCACTTAGATTGTCAGATTTATTGGCATATAGTTGGGTAAAATACCTCCTAAGTATTGTTTTAATTTCCTCCTCAGTGGTGGTAAATTAACCCTTTCATTTTTGATACTAGTGATTTTATTTTCTTCTTTTTTTAATTAAATTAACTAATGGTTTATCTACTTTATTATTTTTTTCATAAAACCAGCTCCTAGTTTGATTTATTGGTTCAATGGTTTCCTTCCTTTCAATTTTATTCATTTCTCCTTTAATTTTCAGGATTTCCAATTCATTGTTTAATTGGGGATTTTAAATTTGTTCTTTTTCTAGCTTTTTTTTTTTGTTGTATGCCCAGTTCATTGATTTGCCCTTTCTCCTTTTGTTGATGTAGGTATTTTAGAGATATAAAGTTTCCCCTAGGTACTACTTTGGCTGCATCCCATAAATTTAGGTATGTTGTCTCAATGTTGTCATTCTCTTTAATGACATTATTGATGGTTTCTATGCTTTGTTCTTTGCCCCACTCATTCTTTAGGATTAGCTTATTTAGTTTCCAATTAATGTAATTTTATGGCATTGTGATATGAAAAGGATGCATTTGATACTTCTGCTTTTTCTGTATTTCATTGTGAGATTTTTACACCCTATTATATGGTCAGTTTTTGTGTAGGTGCCATGTACCCTGAGAAAAAGGTATATTCCTTTCTATTCCCATTCAGTTTTCTCCAGAAGTCTATAATATTTGACTTTTCTAAACTTCTATCCATTTCCTTAACTTCTTTTTTATTTTTATTTTTTTTTGGTTAGATGTAGGTAGTGTTCAGAAGGGTACTACCCCCACACACACTAAAATAATTTTACTGTCTGTGTCTTCCTATAACTTATTCAACTTTTCCTTTAAGAATTTGGATGCTATACCATTTGGTGAATATGTGTACAGTATTGATATTACTTCAATGTCTATGATATCTTTTAGAAAGATATAGTTTCAGTGCTTTGCACTGAGTAGGTGCTTAATAAATGCTTTAATGAGAAGTACATCCAGATGTATTTTAAATAAATGAATTCATGCTTGCATCTATAAGCAGTGCTTTTAAAAATAATATCTGTGGATTTCTTTCATATTTTTCCACTAGACATGGAACTAAAAGAATCCTCCTTTAAAGCATCAAATGTTTAATAAAATAAATATTTATTTCAGCTTAAAGCAGTTTTAATGCATGTTGAAAGAAAGAATATCAAGTGGAGGAGGAATTTAAATGTGGTTTTTAAAAAGAATTTTGAGATCTACATATATAAAAGAGCTTTAAAAATACTTTGTATTTCAGGATTAAAACATGGTGAACCCAAATGCAATGCCCTTTCACTCCCTGCACCCCTATTTATTTGATTGATCCTTGTTGCAGAGTAAGATAAATTTCTGGAATTACATAGGACACATTTATTTAAATCTCTACTTAGCACAAATTGCAATTTAATATGGTAAATTTTCTCCCTAATTCTAAAAAAATGGGTTCATTTGAAGCTTCTATGTTCTGTGTACCATGATGTCTCCCCAATTTGCCAGGAGGAAACCTATAACGATGAGTCAGATACAGTCCTATTACTATGAATGTATCACCCCTAGAAAAGACCCCAGCTCTGCCTTCATATCAACCCTAGCTTTATATCAAACACTAAAAGCAAAAAAAAAAAAATCCTACTTACAGATGCTAGATTGGAATAATTCCTCTTAGGAAGCAAAATGTATCCTACCCCCCAGTTTATTAAAAAATACAAGTAAAGCTTTGAGAACAAGAGGCAATTTCCACTAAATGCAATGGATTATGAAAAGGGGAATTGTTTCTCATTGTGTCTTTTTTTTTTAAACAGCAATTTGGTCAGATGGGTTTTATTTTAAATGGTTCAAATTCAGAGAATTTTCTCCGAGTTGACACACTTCCAATCGAACTATTTTTAAAAGCCTTCACCACTAGGTGGCACCAAATAGCTATAGTTCATATCCTATCCCCACAGCCTGATTTTGCAAGTGCCATTTGCGAAGCATCCTTTTACATTTTCAGACTTTTCTTGTACTACTAATTATTTTTCAAATTAAAAGTTAGGAATGTTCCTTAAAGCAATAAGGGAACAATTTGTTAAAGAGAGCCAGGGATATGTAAATAAGTAAAATGGCTATTCTTTTTTTACTTATAAAGTTGAATGAATTCATATGAGCTGTTTACTAATTAACTTAATTTTTTTAAAACATGCTTCTTGAATTTAAATATTATTTCATTCTATAAATTCTACAACTTTGTGTTTGTCGATGCTTAGCAATATGCAATGTGATATTTGCAAAGAGCTCTTAAATTTCTCACAGGTCTAGATTTGCTAAGTATGGCCTCCCTCCTTCCTCTCTCTTTCTCTCTGTTTCTCTCTCCTTGTCCTTCTGTGTCTTTGTGCCTCTGTGCCTCTGTCTCTGACTCTCTCTGTCTCTCTCTTTGTCTATATGTGGATATGTGTATGTATTTATAAAACCACTATGTGCATTTCTTTTATTACTGAAATAATGGTCCAAAGATGCTTTTAGATTATGTTATAATGTCTGTGATAAGAGATGCTTCCTTCATATTTACATTTGTAAATTTTCTTCTTTAATACAGAACTCACTACACTACTTTCCTTTTTTGTCACCTCCAGACTCAACTCCTACAATGCCCTCTACTTTGGTTGACAGAGGGAGAGCCCTGGAATATTCAGTTCATACAGAATGTGACAGCTTGTCTGTCTAAGCAATGCCAGCCACACAGAGCACATTATCCTGATGTTCTGTGCACAGCTCTGGCTACCAACCATCATTCTAGGGGTTGATTTTAATTCAGAAACCCTCCATGGCCTAGAAATTCATAAGTAAGTTATATGACTTACTCTTATGCACTGTTCTTGCAGCTAAACATATTTTGTCAGATAGTTCCAAGATTAGATATAGAACTTGAAGACAGGGTATTCTCGATTAGGGGCCCTGGCTCCAAAGCACTTTAATAATCACAAACATATATAGCATGGGACAAATCAAGTAAATAAGCATTTATTAAGAACCTACTATGTACCAAGTAGTGTTCTAAGTCCCGGGGATACAAAGAAAAGGGAAAAAAAGCAGTCCCTGTTCTCAAGGAGCTCACAGTCTGACAAGGGAGACAGCATGCAAACAACTCTGTACAAAGAAGATGTGTAAAGGATACGATGAAGATAACCTTAGAGGAAAGATACTGAGATTAAACAGAACTGGGAAGATTTTATTTTGTAGGAAGTGGGACTTATTCTGATACTTACAGGAAGCCAGGAGGCAGAGATGAGGAGGGAGAGAGTTCCAAGTTGAGGGATTAGCCAGTAAAAAGACAAATATGTAGGAAATGGGATGTCATGTGAGAGGAACAGCAGTGAGAGGTCAGTGTCATTGATCACAGAGTACGGCTGATATTACCAATGATAGGAAGCCTGGCAGAGTGGACATAAGGCCAGCCCGGGAATCAGGAAACCTTGTTTTCAAATCCTGTTTGCAGTACATACTGGTTGTGTGAGGGGTAAGACTCTCAACCTCTCAGGACCACACTCTAAGACTGTAAGTTATCTATCTGAGTAAGATGTTTGCACATCAAGAGGAAGCAATCAAATTCTAAATTCGAACCAATTATTACTAAGATAGATATGTGCATATATGTGTACATATATGTGTACGTATGTACATATATGTGTACATACGTACACATGTGTGTATCCTGAAAAAATGCCTCAGTTGTATTGAATTTAAGCATGTGGCATAGGACTTCTTCGGAAAATATGGATAAATCCAATCTAATCCAGCAAATATTTTTTATACACTCCCTATGTAAAAGACACTAGGCTGGATGCAAGACTATAAAAACTAAACGAAAAACAAATTCCATTGGAAAATTCAACTGGGGAAAAATAAAAACGACCCCCCATAGCAACCCAATATAATAAAAATATTTAAATCTGAGGGTTACATAATACCTTTGTATAACAAGCTATATAACAACCAAGGAGAATTAAAACTTCTAGACACAAGCTTGATAGATTTTATTGGTTATCATTAGGTAGCCTAATAGAAAACATAAAAATTAAATTCAATCTGATTTAATGGCAGAAAGTAGCTGGTATTTCCTAGGTTTATTTTAAGAAAATATATACATGTATATTTATATTTATATGTATCTATATGCATACACACAGAGATATCTTATTTAAAAGCTGATTTTACTGCAATCAGAAAAAGAGATCCAAATTAAGACTAAGTAGCTGTTCTTCTTAGGATTTATATCTGTTCTGGATGCAGGGTTTTTAGCTCCTTTTTAAGTACTGTACAAGCAAAGCAGGTAAATTAAAAAATTACTTTCACTTGGCCTGACTCTAGCTTGTTTGGGAATAACTGCTATGATTTACTACTCCTAAGACATTACTAAATCTAGGACAAATATGAAAAGCCAAAAGGTATATATGTATATGTTACTTTGTTTAAATGGAACTAAAATTGTATTTTCTTTTGTTAGAGAAATAAAGAGGATAGATCTCATATAGCAGGTGTGCTTTTTGAACAACCAATGAGATGGTAACTTTTGCAATTATGCAGTTTTATAAATGGAATAAATAGCTGCAGATATTGCATATGCATGTATACATTAATTTCTAAATTTAATTTCCCTTGGTAATAAAACATGACAACAAGGATGATGTGTAATTGAAGAGATGTAGCCACGATCTTAGGCCCCTTCTGCGCAGATCCCATCTATCTTTGAGTAGCATTTGCCATTGTCTGCTACTCTTTTTTTTTGCCTTCAAGCTAGAATGATATTTTTCTCAGAATGCCCAAGTAAAAGGTGGGTGATAACTAGCTAGATGGCAGTTCATATTTTTAAAAAGACCTTAGATTTGTAGTAGACAGCAAGCTCAATCCAAGTCAACTTAATGTTATGGCAGTCCAAAAACTCAATGCAATCTTAAATGCATTAAGGGAGGTAATGATATCCTGGACCTGAGAGGGGATAATATTTCTGCAGCTAGGTGGCGCAGTGGATAGAGCACTGGGCTTGGAATCAGGAAGACTCATCTTCATGAGTTCAAATCTAGCCTCAGATACTTACTAGCTATGTGGCCCTGGGCAAGTCACTTTACTCTGCCTCAGTTCCTCATCTCCCAAATGACCTGGAGAAGGAAATGGCAAACCACTCTAGCGTCTTTGCCAAGAAGACTCCAGATGGGGTCATGAAGATCAATCAATTATAGTGCTCAAAGATTCGAAAATATGTATGGGTATTGTTATTCAGTTGTGTCTGACTCTGTGGCCCCATTTGGGGTTTCTTGGCAAAGATACTGGAAGGGTTTGCCATTTCCTTTTCCAGCTCATTTTATAGATCAAGAAACTGAGGCAGACAGGATTAAGTGACTTGCCCAGGTCATACAGCTAGTAAGTGTCTGAGACCATAATGGAACTCAGGTCTTCCTGACTCTAGGCCCAGCACTCTATACATTGCACCACCTAACTGCCCTCATATGTGCATATACACATTATATACATATATATATCTACATATACATGTATACACACATATGTGTGTGTTATATATGTGTGTGCATATATGCATATATGTGTATATAAAATGGAAAGGTAGAGAAAAATTGAGATAACTGATAATACCATGTCCAACCACCAATTATACTGCTTGAATATCTCAAAAAAGATATTATTAAATAATGTTTGTTTAGTGTTTTAAGGTTTGCAAAGCACTTTACAAATATTATTTCATTTGATCCTCACAACAATCATATAATAGGTAGGTAGTATTTTGCATGGAACTAGAATAATAGGCAATTCCATTGGTTCATAGAAACCAAGTCAGTCATTGGGGTGAACTTTACCAATGGGTGTTAGCCTATCCTCATTTTGTAGATGAAGAAACTGAGGCTCAGTGAGTTTAAGTGTCTCAGCTAGAGTCTCAAAGCCAGTAAATTCAGGTGTTTCTGGTTTTGAATGTGGCACTGCATCTGCTTTATTACCTAGCTCCAAAGTTTGACAAGAAGACAAAGAGGTTAGGAAGGTCTTAGCCCTTGTGGGAAGCTAAGGTTTTCTTTTAAATGACTGACTGTGATTTTAGGCTGTATGATAGATTTTTCTGGTGTAGGGTCTATACCCTACCTCTATCTTTTTCAGGCTGATTGGCAGCTCGTTGTGTTTTGCAGATTCTACAAAGTGATTTATGATCCACTCCCAGGACCAGTTATCAGCCTGTTTATAGTAACTAAATATCTGTCTAGGGTTGCCTAGAAGAGAAAAGCTTCCCAAAGAAGGAACTATGCACCTTCATATCCCCATCTAACTTATTTTCTAAAATCAATTTATTATTAATTTATTTTTAACATTCTTTAAAATGTTGAGTTCCAAATTCTTTCCCTCCCTTTCATTCCTCCTTCACCAAGTGAGAAGACAATAAAATGATATCAATTAAACATGTGAAATCATGCAAAACAGATTTCCATATTAGCCACATGGAAAGAATAAATAAAAAAGTAAAGTGAGAAAATTATACTTCAATTTGTACTCAGAATTTGTCACCTCTCTCTCTTGAGGTGGATAGGATTTATTCAAAATGAGCCTTTTGTAATTGTCTTGGATCATAGAATTGATTAGAATAGCAAAGTCTTTCACAGATGATCATCATTACAACATTGCTGTTATTGTGCACTATGATCTCCCAGTTCTTCTCAATTCACTTTGTATCAGTTCATGTAGGCCTTGCCCTATTTTTTCTAAAACCACTTCCCTCATCATTTCTTATAGAACGATATACTCCATCCTAATCATATGCCACAACTTGTTCAGCCATTCCCCAAATGATGAGCATACCCTCGATTTCCAGTTCTTTGCCACCACAAACAGAAGTACCATAAATATTTTTGTACATAGAGGGCTTTTCCTTTTTCTTTGACCTCTTTGGGGTACAGATTCAGTAATGATATTGCTAGAGTCAAGTAGTATGCAGAGTTTTATAGCTCTTTCTATACAGTTCCAAATTGTTCTCCAGAATGATTAGACCAGTTAAGAACTTCACCAACAGTTTGTGTACTTACTTCCCCTCATCACCTTGAGCATTTGTCATTTCTGATAGGCATAAGATGGTACCTCAGAGTTGTTTTAATTTGCATTTCTCTAATCAATAGTGGGTTAAGCATTTTTGTATGACTATAGTTAGTTTTAATTTATTCTTCTGAACCTGTTCATGGCTCTTAATTTTATTTTATAAATTTGACTCAATTCCTCATATATTTGAAAAATGAGGCCTTTATCAGAGAAACACGCTGTTGTCTAGTACCTTTTAGCAAAATGTAGTTTTCTTAATTATCTCTTTTCATGAGGTCTTTTTGATTTTGCTTTGGTTGAGATCATGATTGCTACCCCTGCCTTTTTTTCAGTTGAGCTAAAGCATAATAGATTCTGCTCCAGCCCTTTATTTTAACTCTGTATGTGTCTTTCTGTTTCAGTTGTATCTCTTGTAAACATCATATTGTTCAATTCTGGTTTCTAATTGATTCTGATTTCCACTTCTGTTTCATTGGTGATCTTATCCCATTCATATTCACCGTTGGGATTACTAACTGTGTATTTCTGCTCATTCTATTTTCTTCTGTTTATCCTTCTCTTTCTCTTTATCCTGTACCTCCTCCAAAATCTGGTTTGCTTCTGACCACTGCCTCCCTTAATCCACCCTCCCTTTGATCACCCACTCCTTATATCTCTTATAAGGATATATATCCTTATATATATATATATAATGGGTAAGATAGATTTCTATACCCAACTGAGTGTGTCTGTATATTCTTCCCTCTTTGAACCAATTCAGATGAGAGGTCCCAGCATTGCCCACCATCTCTCCCATTTTCCCCTCCACTGTAAAAGCTCTTCCTTGTCCACCCCTTTTATGTGAGGAAATTTTTCCCATTCTGCCTCTCCTTTCCTCCTTCTCCCAGTGCATCCCTCTTTCTCATTCCTTTTTTGTTTTTTTGAGATCATCCCAATCATCTACTCACATTCATGCCCCCTGTTAGACTCCTTCTAACTGCCCTAAAATGATAAAGTTAGGAGTTACATGTATCATTCCCATATAGGAATGTAAACAGTTTAATTTTATTAAGTCTCTTATGATTACTCTTTTATGTCTACCTTTTTATGCTTCTCTTGAGTCCTTGTTTGAAAGTCAAATTTTCTATTCAGCTCTAGTCTTTTCATCAGGAATACTTGAAAGTACTCTACTTTAACAAATGCTCATTTTTTTTCCCTCTGAAGAATTATGCTCAGTTTTGCTGGGTAAGTTATTCTTAATCCCAGCTCTTTTGCCTTCCAGAATATCATATTCTAAGCCTGCCACTATTTTTAATATGGAAGCTGCGAAATCTTGTGTGATCCTGACCGTGGCTCCATTATATTTGAGTTGCTTTTTTCTGGCTGCTTGCAATATTTCCTCTTTGACCTTTAGAGCTTTAGAATTTGGCTATACTATTTCTAGGAGTTTTAATTTTTAGATCTCTTTCAGGACATGATTGATGGATTTTTCCTATTTTTTTTCATAGTATT
Organism: Vombatus ursinus; assembly: GCF_900497805.2. Classification (NCBI taxonomy): domain Eukaryota; kingdom Metazoa; phylum Chordata; class Mammalia; order Diprotodontia; family Vombatidae; genus Vombatus; species Vombatus ursinus. The sequence goes on along the minus strand of NW_020954608.1, from coordinate 1,437,303 downwards.
TTTTCCCAACTATGTGTCCAAATAATTTTTAGGGTTCATTTATACAAGGTTTTGAGTTCCAAATTTTTCTCCCTCTCTCCTTCCCCTTCCCTCTTCTGTAGATGGTAGGCAATATGACATAGGTAATACATGTGCCCTCATGTAAAACATATTTCCATATCAGTCAGAGTTGTGAAAGAAGAAACATATCAAAAGGGAAAAGCTATGAAAAAGAATGAAGTCTATATTCAGGGTCCATCAGTCATTTATCTGAATATGGATAGCATTTTCCTTCCTGAGTCCTTTGTATTTGTCTTGGGATCATTGCATTACTGAGAAAAACTGAGTCACTTCATAGTTGATCATCACACAGTGTTGTTGATATTGGATACAATGTTTTCCTGATTCTGCTCATTTCCCGTTTCTTCATGTGTGGGTCCTTTTCACTTTTTTATGATCTCTTTGGAATACAGATTTAATGGTATTGCTGGATCAAAGACTAAGCACAGTTTGGTTGCCCTTTGGCCATAGTTCCAAATTGCTCTCCAGAATGGTTGGATCAGTTCACACCTCCCCCAACAGTGAATTAGTGTCCCAATTCTCCCACATCCTCTCCAACATTTATCATTTTCCTTTTTTGTCATATTAGCCAATCTGATTGGTGTGAGTTGGTATTTCAGAGTTGTTTTGACTTGCATTTCTTTAATCAAAAGTGATTTAGAGCACTTCTTCATAAGCTTATAGATATCTTTGATTTCTTCATCTGAAAACTGTCTGTCCACATCCTTTGACAATTTATCAATAGGGAAATGGCTTGCATTCTTATAAATTTGACTCAATTCTCTATATATTTGAGAAATGAGGCCTTTATCATAGACACTTGCTACAAAGATTATTTTCCAGATTTCTGCTTTCCTTCTAATATTGGTTGCATTGGTTTTGTTTATACAAATGCTTTTTAATTTAATATAATCAAAATTATCTATTTTACATTTTGTAATGCTTTCTATTGGGGCATGAATTCTTCCCTTCCCTATAGATCTGACAGGGACTATTCTTTGCTGTTCTAATTTGCTTGCACTGCCATCCTTCATGTCTAAATCATGCACCCATTTTGACCTTATCTTGGTATACAGTGTGAAATGACGGTCTATAGCTAGCTTGTATCCTATTCTTTCCTAGTTTTCCCAGCAGTTTTTGTCAAATAGTTAAGTTCTTATCACAAAAGCTGGGGTCTTTGCATTTATCAAACACTAGGTTACTATGGTTATTGACTACTGTGTCTTGTGGATCTAATCTATTCCACTGATTCACCACTCTATTTCTTAGCTGGTACCAAAGAGTTTTGATGATTACTGCTTAAAATATAGTTTGAGATCTGGTATTGCTAGGCCAGTTTCCTTCCTTCCTAGTTTTTTTTTTTTTCTTTTTTTTTTTTTGTTTTGTTTTTTTTTTTTAGTTGCAGGCCCAATTCATTGATCTGGTCTTTTCCCATTTTGTTGATTTAAGAATTTAGAGAAGTAATTTTACCCTAAGTACTGCTTTGGTTGTATCCCACAAGTTCTGGTGTATTGTCTCATTGTTGTCACTCTCTTTAATGAAATTATAGATTGTTTCTATGATTTGTTCTTTGACCCGCTTATTCTTTAGGATTACATTATTTAGTTTCCAATTAATTTTAACGTATCTTTCTACTGTCCTTTGTTGAATGTAACTTTATTGCATTATGATTCAAAAAGAATACATTTAATATTTCTGCCTTCCTATATTTGATTTTGAGGGTTTTATGCTCTATTACACGGTCAATTTTTGCGTAGTTGCAATGTGCTGCTGAGAAAGATATATTCCTTTCTGTTCCCATTCAGTTTTCTCCAAAGGTCTGTCATATCCAACTTTTCTAATATTCTATTTACCTCCTTAGTTTCTTTCTTGTTTATTTTTTGGTTGGATTTATCAAGTTCTAAGAGGGGACAGTTGAGGTCCCCCACTAGTATAATTTTGCTGACTATCTCTTCCTGTAACTCACTTAAATTTTCCTTTAAGAATTTGGATGCTATACCATTTGGTGCATATATGTTCAGCATTGATATTGATTCATTGTCTATGGTACCTTTTAGCAAGAAGTAGTTTCCTTCTTTTTCTCTTTTAATTGGGTATATTTTTGCTTTTTCACAGGCTTACAACAATGAGGTTGTTTGTATGCCTGTGAAGCCTAGACAATATACCAGTGCCATGTCAGGAAACTGAATCACTTCAATTTGAATTGTCTTAGGAAGATTCTGAAGATCACTTGGCAGGATAAGATACCAGACACTGAGGTCCTTTCTCAAACTAAACTACCAAGCATTCAAACTCTTCTGCAGAAAGCATATCTCTGATGGGCTGGCCATGTTGTTCAAATGCAAAATGTACATTTGCCAAAAACTATTTTATGGAGAACTCACACAGGGCAAGCACTCACATGGTGGTCAGATGAAGTGATACAAAGACATTCTCAAGATCTCTCTTAAGAACTTTGCAACTGATTGTGTGACATGGGAGACACTGGCATGAGACTGTCCAGCATGGTGTGCCCTCATCAGAGAAAGTGTTGTGCTCTATGAGCACAATTTTTTTTTAGAATTGAAGTAGCTCAAAAGAAACACAAGATGCATGAATTTAGAGAATTCACTCCAAATGTTCACAAATAGCTCAAGAACTATTCTATGGACTATGGCACAAATAGCTCAGAACATTCTGAGCTTGAATTGGTCTGATCAATTACAGTGAGACACACTGGAACTTGACTCTAGCATAGTGATGTCATTTTGATCCTCTTTGAGAATGAAGAACAACAACCAATCAACAATTTTTGCTTTTACTTTGTCTGAGATCAGGATTGCTACCCCTGCTCTTTTTGCTTCACCTGAAGCACAATAGATTCTGCTCCAATCCTTTACCTTTACTCTGTGTATGTCTCTCTGCTTCAAGTGTGTTTCTTATAAGCAACATATCATAGGATTCTGGTTTTTGATCCACTGTGCTATCCCCTTCTGTTTTATGGGAGAATTCATCCCATTCACATTCACAGTTATGATTACTCCCTGTGTATTTCTTCTGTTCTATTCTTCCTCCTGTTTGTCCTCTCTCTACTTTCACCCTTTCCCTCCTCACCAATGTTTTGCTTCTGCCTACCATTTCCCCTGATCTGCCCTCCCTCCCCTTTATTCAATCTCCTCACCTCCTTCTTCCCTGTTTGGTAAGATATATTTCTATATTCAGCTGATTGTATATATTATTCCCTCTTTGAGCCAATACTGATGAGAGTAAGGTTCAAGCGATGCCCATCACCCACCCTCCTACCTTCCCCTCCACTACAATAGGTCTTTCTCACCTCATCATGTGAGATAATTTGCCCCACTCTTCCTCTCCCTTCCTTCTGCACCCTTTGTACTCCTCTTTCTCATCCCTTAATTTTTTTTGTCATTCCCTTAAATTCACCTTATACCTGTGCCTTGTATCCATGTGTATTCCTTCTATCTATGCTGTTAGTGATACAATTTTTAAGTTACATCTTCCCATGTAAGGATGCAAATAGTTTAGCCCTATTGAATCCCTTATGTTTTCTTTTCCTTTTTTACCTGTTTATACTTCTCATTGGAGGTCAAATTTTTGGTTTAGTTCTGGTCTTCTCCCTATGAAAGCTTGAAATCCTTTCTTTCATTGAATGCCCATTTTTCTCCTTCATGTATTATGCTTAATTTTGCTGAGTAAGTGATTCTTGGTTGTAGTCCTAACTCCTTTGCCTTCCAGAATATCATGTTCCATGACTTCTAGTCCTTTAATGCTGCAGCTGCCAAGTCCTATATGATCCTGATTGTGACTCCCTGATATTTGAATTGTTTCTTTCTGGCTACTTGCAGTATGTTTTCCTCTACTTGATACTTCTGAAATTTGGCTATAATGTTCCTTGAGGTTATTAGTTTGGAATTTCTTTCCTGGGGTGATCAGTGGATTTTTTCAATGCCTATTTTGCCCTCTAGTTCCAGGACGCTAGGGCAGTTTCCCTTGATAATTTTTTGAAAGATACTGTCCAGGTCTTCCTTTTGATTATGGCTTTCAGGTAGTCCTGTGATTCTGATATTGTCTCTCCTGGATCTGTTTTCCAGGTCAGTTATTTTTTCCCATGAGGCATTTTACATTTTCTTCCATTTTTTCCATTCTTGTGAATTTGCTTACCCAATTCTAACTTTTAAGAAGTTTTTTTCCTCAATTAACCTTTGTACTTTCTTTTCCATTTGGCCAATTATACTCTTTAAGGAGTTGCTTTCTTCCATGGATTTTTGTATTTCCTTTTCCATTTGTCTAATTATACTTTTTAAGCAGTTTTCCGAGCTGTTGACTCTTTTTTCATAATTCTCTTGTATCACTCTCATTTCTTTCCCCAATTCCCAATTTTTCTTCTACCTCTCTTATATGATTTTAGAGCTCTTCCATGAGTTCTCTGGGCTTGAAACCACTTCCTGTTTTCCTTTGGGGTTTTCCCTTAGATGTTTTGACATTGTTGTCCTCTTCTGAGTTATGTCTTGATCTTCCCTGTCACCATAATAACTTTCTATGGTCAGATTATTTTTGTTGTTTTTTGCTCAACTTTTTTGACCTTTTTCCTTTCTTTTAAATTTGAGCTCTGCTCCCAAGGTGGAATGGGCACTCTTTCAGGCTTCTTGTGCCAGGGGCTGCAGGCACTGGCTATTAACTTGATGCTGCACTGATGTTGCCCTGAGACTCACAGGGGACCTTAGTGCCTGGGGCTGCACTGAGGGGGTGAGGTGGGTAGTGGCCGGCACTGCTAGAGGCCATAAGGGTCTGGAAGCTTACCTGGTGCTAAGCCACATCCTAGTGGTGCTGTGTGGTGTGTGCTGAGGTTGGTGGGGTGTTTCTGCATTTTCCCAGGTTACACTTAAACATGTGGATGTCTGGTCACCAGAGGTTGCCTGTTTGTCTAGGGCTACACTGAAACACATAGCAGGGGCCCAGCAGGGGCAGTTGCCTGTTTGCTTAGGCACCAGTAGAACTAACATCTACCTGTTTGACCAGGGCTACACTGAAGCTCGTGGAGTCTGGCTGCTGAAGGTTGCACTTTGCCTGGGGCTATGTTGAAACACATGCAGGCTCTCAGAGCTGGAGTTTGCCCATTTCCCTGGCTATACTGAGGCACGTGGGGGGTTCTGATGTTGGCATTTTCCTGCTCCATCACACTGAGGCTCAGGATTCATTACTGTGAGATGGGACTTGCCGCTGGTTTGCTGGGATGCTTCCTGTCCTGGACTGTGCTCCCCTCTACCCAAATGAGACAGACCTTTTCTGCCAATCTTCCAAGTTTCTGGGACTCAAAGATTGTTTCTCCCCATCTTTTTTTTTTTTTACTAGTTCTGCTGTCCCAGGATTTGTTTGGAGGAGCTATTTTATGGTTGTTTGGAAGCGAAAATGGGAGGATTAGGGTGATTTACTCCTTACTCTGCCATCTTGGCTCCTGGAAGTCTAAACCAATTTTTCCAATGTCTATTTTACTCTTTGGATATGAGATATCAGGGCAGTTTTCTTTGATAATTTCTTAAAATATGATATCTAGGCTCTTTCTTTGATCTTGGCTTCCAGGTAGTCCAATAATTTTTAAGTTATCTCTCCTCAATCTGATTTCCAGGTCAGTTGTTTTTCTGATGAGAAATTTTACATTTTTTTTCTTATTTTTTCATCCTTTTGATTTTGTTTTATTGTTTCTTGATGTCTCATGGAGTCATTAGCTTCCAGTTGCCCAATTCTAATTTTTAAGGAATTATTTCCTTCAGCGAGCTTTTATACCTGGAATTCTTTTTCTTCAGTGAATTTTTGTGCCTTTTTTTTGCCATTGTGCCAGTTCTGTTTTTAAGGTGTTATTTTCTTAAGTATTTTTTGTGCCTCTTTTATCAAGCTATTAATTCTCTCTTCATTATTTTCTTGCATCACTTTTATTTCTTTGCCCATTTTTTCCTCTATCACTCTTATCTCTTTCTTTAACTCTTCTAAGAATTGTTGTTGGGTTTGTGTCCAGTTAGCATTTTTCTTTGAGGCTTTGCTTATAGTTATTTTCATATTATTTTTTTCTTCTCAGTTTATATCTTCCTTGCCACCATAGTAGCTTTTTATGGTCAAGTTCCTTTGTTGTTGTTTGCTCATTCTTCCAGCCTATTTTTTGACTTTGTACTTTATATTAAAGTGCACCTGAGGGTGGGGAGGCATTATCCCAAGCTTCAAGGTTTTTCCATGCTTTTATTTTCAAAGATAGTTCTGGAGGGTCTGCAAGTTTTTAGTGTTTCCAAGGTAGTGTGATCTGGAGAGAAGGGTAGTCACTACTTCCCTGGTCTCCACTCTGATCTTTACCTAAGAAGGTCCCCTGCTCCCCCACAGCTGCAAGCACTAACACTCTTCTTGGGCCTGGAATTGTAACCAGGTCCTCTGCTCTCCTTCAACCATAAGTCCTAGTGCTCCTCTCTGCCTTGGAACTGCAACCAGGGACCCTGCTCCTTGTAACCAACCCACAGCAATTCTTTCTACCCTGGAACTGTGATCCAGAACTGCATATGACAATAGAGTTGCCAGTCAATGCCAGCTGCACCTAGTGCCAGCAAAGTGTCCCCTGTAATCTCCTTCTGACCGGTGGTCTGACTCCCTTACTATCTCTGGGCTGAGAGCCCCTGAAGCTGCTGCTGCTACCACCACTATCACAGCTACTTTGAAGGCCCACTACTTGAGCTGCTATGCTATGAGCTGGTGCCCGCCCTGCTGCCAAAGACCTCTCCTCCTGACCTCCTAAGTTGTCTTCAGTTAGGAAAAAAGTTCTCACTCTGATCTGTTGTCTGTTCTACTGGTCCAAAATTTGATTTGAGGTATTATATTAAAGTTGTTTGAAGGGGAATGTTGGAAGAGTTCATTTGGGATGTTGCCTGTATTTTGCCATCTTGGCTCCACCTCCATCCAACTTCTTAATACCCTAAATATAATCTAATATAATAGATGTTTCAGATTTATAGAGTAGGATTTTATGAAAACTAATAACTTTAAATGAATCCAAAAATAGTAACAATGAACAAGCCATTCTTTTATGGGTACTTTGAGGATGTTAGCACCATTGTTCAATTCAGCTCAACAAACATTTATTAAGTGCTAATTGTGTGTAGAACACTTTGGTACATGATGAGAGAGATAAAATTCTTCAAACTGGTCAATTCTACACATAAGGAAGATTAGAACAGCAGTGGTTTAGATAGGGCAGAGGCAACAAATATATGATTCACAGGTCATGTGTGCCTCACAATACTCCCATCAGGTTTGAAAACCAAAATAAATTTTATTGGGAAATATTTAACAAAAAAAAACCATAATAAAACATGGATAATGTTAATGTATGTTTTTCTTAAGTGAATATGCACCCCCAGAGATACTTATGTATAGTTTAATGGTCCCTGTTTCTATTTGAGCTTGAAACCACTGGTGTGGAAGATAGATTGAAATAAAAAGAGTAGATATGGGAAGATATATTAGTATAACACTTGGCTCAAAAGCTGTTTGCATAAGACTCCCTTCATTGGTGGAGATTGATTATTCAATGCTTCCAGCCTTTGTGAAGGACAAAGTTTGTGAGAACTAGAGAGAAGAGACATCCTGATCTTCCGGGGTCCAGCTCTGAGAGAGAAAATATGTAGTTACAATCTCTTTTCAGGTCCCAGGAAAAAGAAAAACACTCTTGGAAAAGTCAAACTTAATCAAAATGCTGGCTCTTTTGTATGTATGCTTCTAAAAGTCGTTGCAGCAGTCCATGTGGGTTGCAATTAGAACTTTTACTAAGAAAAATGTCTGTGAGAATAGATGTTATAGTGGTAGAATGAATGGGACGTGTTAATTGATATAAGAAGAGAGAGAAAAAAAAAGGAGTTGAAGAAAATACCAGGATTTCAAACACAAGAGATTGGATGAATAGTGACACCACCGACAATAAAGTGAAGCCTCAATGTAGTCTGTCAGTACAGAAGCTTAAATTTCTTTCCAGAAGGGGATTTAAATTCTCTTCCAAATAATCTTTTCTGCTTAAGGTTATTTCAGAATATTTATAAAGAATATGCTTACTGAAGCCGTTTTTAAGTTACTGGTTTCATTTTGTTGTTAGGATAGCTTGGCTGGGAGTGAGTTAAGTAAATAAATACTATATGCAAATTAACTTTGGAACCTCCCAGTTGAAAAGAAAAAGAAGGGCTGTTTCATTCATTTTTGAAAACTAAGACGGAAAGTTATCTCTTTCCATTTGAAGAAAAAAAGTCATAGTCTAGAGGTGAAGGATAAGAAGTGGCAGGATTTATTTATACTTTTCCTCCTACTGTACTGTGTAAGAGAGGAAAGAGGAGGTCTGAAAGAGGAACCCCAAATTTCCTGCAATATACATCAAAAGCTGGCTAAGAAAGCGAATGATCATAGGTAATATTATTTAAATTAATTTGCAGATTTATTGCTATATCAATTCAGCTATCAAGGGAGTACTTAATCGAGGGAAACAAAATAACAAAATTCATTTGGAGGAACTAAAGGTCTAAAATCTCAAGAGAAGTAAGGTAAAAAAGAAGTAGGAAGAAAAGGGGAATAACACATATACATATCAATTTATATTATGCAGCTAGTCAAACCAGGGCACAGGGACCCAGGATGTAAGTAGCATGGATATATTTATAGATTAGTCTGGATCTTTCAACTCCATATCTCCAAGAGAAACTACAACTGCCATCTTTGTGTAAGGCAGGAAAATTGCTATCACTGGGTTAACATCTCTTAGATCTCTTATCTTTATCATGCCAGAACTCTATTTATCTATTAAACATCATATATTTATGGTCTAGGGGTATTATTCTCTTTTGGGATTCTTAATAAAAACCATTTTCCCCAGATGGGGTAGAGCGGTCTTGCTCTAGAATGAAAGCTGAATACAATCACTGTCTACAAAGGTTCTCCCTCCTCATACAATGTAGGTTAGGCTAGATTTTTTTCTTAAAAGGCAACAAAGCTGTCCTAGGATATTATTGGCCTTTGGACCAAGGCTCAACTGTACTTCCATTAATACAGCTTCCTCATAGACTCTCGCCATATTGATATGAATTCCTTGTAGCCTAACAGCATAAAAAGGTCTATCAACATGGAGTCAAGGCCCTTCATACTTGGCAGATGTCTTAGTAACATACAAGTCACCATTCCCTACCCTGCTAACCAGATGTTTTTCCATATGAAGATGAAGAAATCTGCATGTAACCAAATTAAGTGGTGGAATATTCTTTTTGAATATCCTTTCTATGTTATGGCTAAATAAATCCCCATTTGTTAACTGTTTTATGACCTATAGTGCCTCATTGTGTTCTAACATATAACCTAAACTAAAAGGGTACCAGCCTGAGTTGGGTCCATCTTGAACAGTTTAGATCCCTTCCCACCAAATGATTAGTATGGAAAAAACAGTCATGGATAGCAAGCAAACATAGTCATCAAAGCAGCAGTTTAAAGCACCTGGGGAAATCATACAGATTGATTTAGGCAATAGCACACAGAAGAGTAAGGAGGTGCTATAATTCTGAAGCAAGATGGAATCACAGTTCACCAAGGAAAGGATGATCCAGTCCATTCTTAACAGTCTTTGCAGTGCAGACAGGCAGTGAAAATCAAGGTATATGTTTGGATTCCAGCTCCTCCCCTACATGTCTATGGCTCTGCAACCTTCTGTCTTAAATTTAAAGTACGAGCCTTCTTTCTTCTTGTCCATGTCTGTAATTTTCTGTGCTTTTTCCCAGAAGTCTCTCAGCAAATCAGAATTATCATCTCTCCCAGAAGTATGCATCATCATCGAGTTGTTTTTGAAAGGTCTAAGAAAACTCCACAGGCAAAAGTCTATTATAAAATCATAATCCCCAAGACTATTTTGTATGATTAAAGAAGTACAAAAGTGAAACAATGAAATTCACTAGGTAAGGAAGACTGACAATCAAATTCTAATAATCCAATGCTCAATAAACCTGAGAACATGTATCAATAAGGGAAGAATTACTTATTTGACAAGAACTGCTGGGAAGATTAGGAACAATTTGGCAGAAATTAAGTTTAGATGAACATTTTAAGCCATATACCATAATAACCCCAAAATAGGTATATAATATGAAAATTAATTCACACCACAAAAAAAGAAGCTAAAGCTATTGCTAGACAGAGAATCCTTAACCAAAATAACAATGTTATCACAAAAAAGTAGATAATTCTGATTACATGAAGTTGAAAAGCTTTTGAACAAACAAAATCAATGCAGCTCAAATAAGAAGGGAAATTATAGATTGGAGAAAAAGTCTTTCATCAGATATTTCTAGTATAAGTCTTAAATCCAAGTTATGTGGGGAACTAACACAAATAAATGAGTTCAAGAGTCATTACATAATTGAAAAGTAATAAAAGCACATGAACAAACAATTCTCAAAAGAATTTTTAACTATTAACAACCACAGAAAAGATTGCTCCAAATCACTAATAACAAGAGAAATGCAAATCAAATCAATCTGAGGCTTTTGCCTCATAACTCGTAAATTGTGAAAGATGACAAAAGACCAAAAGAGTTGCTGATGGAAGGATTGTCAAAAGGCTGACCTACTAATTCATTATTAATATTGCCCTCTATTGGTTCAAATATGCTATTAAAATGGAATTGTGCTAAAAATAAGTGATAAAGATGTCCATACTCTTTTACTCAGAATTTCTGCTGTTAAGCATATTCCCCCAAGGATATCAAAGAACAAAAGAAAAGTTCCATATATATACCACAAGATTCATAGAAGCACTTTTTTGGTAGTAAAGAACCACAAAGAAATTAGATGTTCATTAGCTATGAAGTAGTTAATCAAATTGTGGTACATAACTATAATAGAATATTACTGTGCCATAAAAGCAATGAATATGAAGGATTTGGAGAAATATGAGAAGACTTCTATGAACTTATAGGGAGTGAAGTAAACAGAACCAGGGAATCAAAATACTCAATGACAACAACAATGTAAATGACAAGAACAACAACCAAAAAAACCCCAACCCCTGAATGATGTAGAGTGATAACAACAAGCTTGGCCCTGGAAAAGAGATGAAAAAATTCATATCATAGGCATGATTTCCAAGATGAAATACTCAAGCCTAAGATACTAACATCCTGAAATTAAAGGACAAATATATGGGAAGAGTTTTTTTATTCCAAACCAAGTGAAGTGAGTTACAAAGGAACTGTATACAATATGAGGCTTAGAATAAGTTGATAATAACTGAGCTGCTTTCAAATGACCTGGGTTGGCATTTAGGCTTTGCCACTTATCATTTGTGTGGACCTGGGCAAAACTTTATTTCTCTTGACCTCAGTTTCCTTAGCGATATCATTTGGATGTTGGCCTAAATGTAATAGGGTCCTTCTAATTCTAAGTCCTATGATTTCATGATTAGATATTAGCAACTTAGAATTTGTCTTTTCTAAAATTTGCTCTAAAATAATTTTTCAGAATAATAATTAATGTTGCTTAAGTTTGACTGTTTTAATAAAGATGAACTTTAGTTAATGAAAACCAAATGGAAAGTTCATAAATCTCTCGGGATTTGAGCAAGGAACCCCACATGAATCTCAGGCAAAAATTGTGCCTTATAGTTCAAACTATGTCTAGTATATTGAAAAAAAAATCCATAGTAAGAGTCCATGTTTTTGATTGGTGAACAAACCTTCCATTAAATTTGAAACTGTATATGTAAAGTGATGTCACAACCAACATCATATACCTTAACTTAGAATTCTCTTCCTATTAACCTGCTAATAGCACTGTAAGGAGAGGAGATGTGAATCCCCCAGGTCTCCTGCTCTCCACACCTAGCTCAGTTGATATAGTCACAGAACACAGTCACACAAGATGAAGTTTAAATGCATAAATAGGATGGGCCTACATCCTAATTGCCTTTACAATGTATTCCTTTTATAATGAGAACTCCTTTCTCTGACTGAATTCAGTAAACATGATTACCTAAGTAAACAAATAGCCATGCTCCTAGGGGCATTATGTAGTTAAGCTTTGGAGAATAAGAATTAGTTAAGGTTTGGAGAAATTGTGGAGTGAGAAGGAAATTGGGAGAGAAGAGAATTTCTCTCTCTTCTTCTATATCATGGCATGGCATCTAATAGTGGATTAGGAGACACTATCTAGCAGTTCAAGATTTGGAGATATTGCAAGCTGAGGAAATACTTATAGGAGAGTAGAGAGAATTTCTCTCTCTTCCTCCAACCCCATCATCCATCTGGCTTTGAATGGGAGCTACTGGAACATACTGCATCCGGCAAGGAGCAGAGGTGTAATCTAGACAGACACGGATACAGAAAGAAAGTCACCCACAGGAGGAAGTAACTTTAAGAAATGGTATCTCTGGCAAAATATTGTCAAGATGAAGAGAGAAACAAACCCTGAGAACTAAGAATGAGAACTCTCATTCTTATTTATTTACTTAAATTTTTTTTGTTCCATTTTAAATTCCAAACTATCTCTCTTCCTCCTCCACATTATAAAAGGCCATCATTTAATACACACATATGTGTATATATGTTTATATATACATATATGCATATATATACACATGTAAAACCATACTATGCATACTTCAATTTATTAGTTCTTTCTTTGGAAGTGGATAGCATCTTCCTTCATAAGTCCTTTGTTGTTGATTTGAGTATTTATGATACTTGGAATAACTTAGTCATTAACAGTTATTCTTTGAACAATGCTGCTGTTACTGTATACAACACTCTCTTGGTTCTGCTCAATTCACTCTTCATTATTTCATGCAAGTCTTTCCATGTTTTTCTAAAATCTGAATTTCTTACAGCACAGTAGTATTCCATCACAATCATATACTACAACTTATTTAACCACTCCCAATTGATGGACTTCTCCTCAATTTCTAGTTCTTTGTTACCACAAAGAGAGCCACTATAAATATTTTAGAACATATAGGGTTTTTTTTTTCCTTTTTCCCTGATCACTTTGGGAAATAGACCTAATGGTGATATTGCTGAGTCAGAGAATATAAACAGTTATATAACTTTGGGCATAATTCCAGATTGCTCTCCAAAATAGTTGGATCAGTTCACAGTTCTACCAACAATGTATTAGTGTCCTAATTTATCTACATCCTTTCCAACATTTGTCACTTTCTCCTTCTATCATTTAGCCAGTCTGTTGGTGTTAGATGATATCTCGAAGTTGCTTTAATTTGCATTTTTCTAATCAGTAATGATTTAGAGTATTTTTATATGATGATATATAGCTTTGATTTCTTCATCCAAAGATGACCTTTTCATATCTTTTGACCATTTATCAACTGGGGAATGACTCCTATTCTCATTAATTTGTAAAAGTTCTCTATATATTTGAGATATGAAACCTTTGAGAAACTATCTGTAAAAATTTCCCCCAATTTTTCTGCTTTCTTTCTAATCTTGGCTATGTTATTTTTATTTGTACAAAACATTTTTTATTTCAGTGTAATCAAAATTATCCATTTTACATCTTATAATGCTCTCTATCTCTTGTTTATTCATAAATTCTTCTCCTATGCATAAGTAATAGGTAACATTTTCCATGTTCTTCTAATTTACCTATGATGTCTCCTTTTATATCTAGGTCATGTATCCAGTTTGACCTTAACTTGGTAAATAGTGTAAGATACTAGTCTATATCCAATTTCTGCCAGACTGCTTTCCAGTTTTCCCAAGAAGTTTTACAAAATAGTGAATTCTTATCACAAAAGCCTAAATCTTCACATTTGTCAAACACAGAGTTGCTATAACCATTCACTACTGTGTATTGTATGTCAGGTCGATTCCACTGATCCACCTTTCTAGTCCTTAGCCGGTACCAGGTAGTTTTGATAACTACTGCCTTGTAGTGTAGTTTAAGATCTAAGATGCTAAACCTCCTTTCTTTACATTTTTTCAATTGGTCCCTTTGATATTCTTGAACTTTTGCTCTTCCAAATGAAATTTGTTATTATGTTTTCTAGCTCAATAAAATATTTTTTGATAATTTAATTGGGATGAGATTAAAAAAGTGGATTAGCTTAAGTAGAATTGTCATTTCTATTATATTGGCTCTGCCCACCCATGAACAATTAATATTTCTCCAATTATTTAAATCTGACTTTATTTGTATAAAAGTGCTTTATAATTATGTTCATATAGTTCCTGGGTTTGTCTTGGCAGGTATACTCCCAGGTACTTTATGCTGTCTACTATTATTTTAAATGGAGTATCTCTTACTACCTCTTTTTTTTTTTAGTTTTCAACATTCACTTTTATAAGATTGTGAGTTCTAATTTTTTCTGTTTCTCTCCTCTCTTCTTCCCCAAGATGGCATGGAATCTGATATAGGCTATGCATGTGCAATCATATTAAACATATTTCCATATTAGTCATGTTGTGAAAGAAGAATCAGAACAAAAGGGAAAAACCATGAGAAAGAAAAAACGAACAAAAAAATAGTATGCTTCAATCTGCATTCAGATTCCATGGATCTTTTTCTGAATGTGGATAGTATTTTCCATCATGAGTCTATGGGAATTGTCTTAGATCATTGCATTGCTGAGAAAATAAGTCTATTAAAGTTGGTCATCGCACAATGTTGCTCTTTCTGTATTCAATGTTCTCCTGCTTCTGCTCACTTTACTCAGCATCAGTTCATGTAAGTCTTTCCAGATTTTTTCTGAAATCTGCCTGCTCATTATTTCTCATGGAACAATAGTATTCCATTACATTCATATACAGCAACTTGTTCAGCCATTCCCCAAATGATGGGCATCCCCTCAATTTTCAATTCTTTGCCACCACCAAAAGAGGTGCTATAAATATTTTTGTACACATGGGTCCTTTGCCCTTTTTTTCTGATCACTTTGGGATATAGACCTAGTAGTGGTATTGTTGGATCAAAAGGTATGCACAGTTTTATAGCCCTTTGGGTATAGCTAGAACTGGTTTTCCAGCATGGTTGGATCAGTTCACACCTTCACCAACAATGCATTAGTGTTCCAGTTTTCTCAGATCTTCCCCAACATTTATCATTTGCCTGTTTTGTTATGTTAACCAATCTGATAGGCTTGATACGGTACCTCAGAGTTTTAATTTCTCTAATTTTAATCAGAGAAATTAATTTGCACCAGAATCATGTGCCCCATGCCAAATCACAAGCAACCAAGATCCTAAAAAGAATACACACTATGACTTTTCACTGATAACTATCAGGAGACTCCTGATGCCCACCACTAAAAGTTCATGGCTTGAGGATTCTCTTGTCAAACCTTTCAAGACTCCAAAAGCGGCCTACTGAATAGTGATTTAGAGCATTTTTCATATGACTATTTACTACGTCTTCTTGCTTTTGTTGATGATATATAGAAATGCTGATGATTAATGTGGGTTCATTTTATATCCTGCTACTTTGCTAAAATTTTGTTTTAACTGGCTTTTTACTTAAATCTATATGATTTTTCAAGTATATTATCATATTGTCTGCCAGAAGTGATAGTTTTATTAGCTCATTCCTTATTCTGATTCCTTCTATTTCTTTTTTCTTCTCTTTTTGCTATTACTAGCCTTTCTAATACAGTATTGAGTAATGTTAGTGATAATGGTCATCCTTGTTTCACTCCTAATCTTATTGAGAAGGCTTCTAGCTTATCCCTATTACAAATAGTGCTTGCTGATGGTTTTAGGTAGAGGTTTTTTTTTTATCACTTTAAGGAAAAATCCCTTTATACTTCTGCTTTCAAGTATTTTTTAATATAAATGAGGCATATTTTATCAAAAGCTTTTTCTGCATCTATTAAGATAATCATATGATTTTTATTACTTTTGTTATTGTTATAGTCAATTATGTTAATAATTTTCCTTATCTTAAAGCATCCCCAGATTCCTGGTATAAATACCATTTGGTCAGAATGTACAATCTTTGTGATATAGTTTTGTAGTCTCCTAGATAGTATTTTATTTAGGATTTTTACATCTATATTCTTTAATGAAATCAGTATATAATTTCCTTTCTCCCCTTTTGCTCTTCCTGGTTTAGTTATCAGCACCATATCTTATTTTTTTCATAAAAGGAGTTTGGTAGGACTCCTTCTTTGCCTATTATTCCAAATAATTTATTTAATATTGGAATTAGTTGATCTTTAAATGTTTGGTAGAATTTACTTGTAGATCCTCTGGTCCTGATGCTTTTATTTTCTTTAGGAAGCTTGATAATGATAGTCTCCACTGTTTCTAACCTATAGTTATACTGATCTAGAAAAAAGTTTGGGGTATAGCTCTTCATTTTATTATTTGAAAAAGAGCACAGAGTTGGAGGCTTAGGCTACTGTAATCTAGCGATTAGTGAGAGCTGATATATTCTGACATCTGTGACACTGCATGGCTTGCCAAGATGATTGAAATGTTATTATTACTGGGAAACTCTATTTCTCATCAATTAAAGTTGACAAATGCTTCAATGGTATGGAAATTCAAAATTTTGGAAATGTTCAATTTAATTATAGACATAACATAAACTTGCCTAGAGGCAGCCAGTTGGAGTAGTGGATGCAGAAATGGTGTCTGGAAGACCTGAGTTCAAATACAACTTCAGACACTTACTAGCTATGTAACATTAGTTAAGTCACTTAACCTCTGTCTCAGTTTCTACATCTGTAAAATGAGGATGATAAGGACACCTAACTCCCAGGGTTATTATGAGGATAAAATGAGATGATATTTGTAAAGTATTCCACAAACCTTGAAGCACCCTTACTACTACTACTACTACTACTACTACTGCTGCTGCTGCTGCTGCTGCTGCTGCTGCTGCTGCTGCTGCGGCTAGTCCATCAGCTATTTATGATTTGCTGCTTATTGTGTATATATAGAAAATCTTTTGTTATCATCCACAAGGAACTACAGAATATTGACAGTACATTATTTTTCTCTATATTTCTCTAATGGGAGATTAAAAAAAGTTATTATGCACATAGGAGAAAAAAACATCTTTAAGGTTTTGAAACTTGTCCATTTTCCCCTCTAAATTTAATTTGCATGGCTCAATTTCCAAGAGGAAATACATCTTTTTAGAAGTGTGAACACAGACTTAATGATGTAATTCCATTGTGCCTCAGGGTTAAGAGCAGTGTGGGATATAGGATCATGGAGATTCCTCCATATTAGTAACTAGGTAAGCACTCAGCACATTTTGGTGTCCTAAAGTAGCAAGTGAATGGACATAAAAGTTTCATGCTGAACGTTTTGACTCTTAAAAGCCATAATAACTTGGGAAAATTTGTAATAATGCCTGAAGTAAATCCTGACCCATAGAGATTTATTCATCTCTTTAGTCAAGCTCAGAAATGATATAATAGAGATGTTGATGTTTAGATATGGAATGATCACTGGTTTTCTCACAATTGAAAGATCATAGAATCTCAAAGTTGAAAGGTATCCCAGTGGTCTTTCAATAAAATCCTATGCCACTGGGGCCAAGAAAAGCATATATAATCCTGCTTTTAGTAATGGTTTTTCCACTACTTAAACAGAGCTATCATGTCACTGCTTAGTCTTCTCTACTCCATATTAAAAATTCATAATTGCTTCCTTTGAAGTCCATGTGACTTGGACTTGAGATCCTTTACTATATTGATTATCTTCCTCTGACCACTCTTCAGTTTCTTAATGCCATTACTAAACTGCCATGATAAACAGAATACAATATCCCACATGTTATCTTACCATAGCAAAATAGAGTAGGATTATTTCTTCCCTGGCCCTGGCCCTTGACATGACATCTTTCTTCATGCAGCCTCAGATCATACTAGATTTTTGGCTGCCTTATAACAGCATGGCATAGTGAACAGAGAGATGGCCTCACAGTAAGGAAGACCTGGGCTCAAGTCCTACCTCTGACTCATAATGTGCCCTGGGAAAGTCACTTAACCCCTCAGTGCCGTAGACAATTCTCTAGGATTATAAGTTACAGAAAAGGGACAAACCTTCACTGGTAGAGGAAGTTCCCTACATCAGTGAAATCATAGGTCCAGTCCCTTTGCATACCACACTATTGGCTCATATTAAATTTATGGTCCAAAAAAACTATTAGATCTTTTTAGACGAGCTGGTACCTAATTTTACCTCTTTCATCTTATACTTGTAAAGTTGAGGTTTTTAACCTAAGTGGAATTTTGGGATTAATTTATCCTCATTAAATTTTAATCTTGATTTAGCCTATCCAGATAATTTTGAATCAATCCTACTTCTATCATATGATGTGTTAATTTTCCCTCCCAGCTTTGCCATCTGCAAGTTAGATAAGCATGTAATCTAGGACTTTAACAAGCATTATTTAAAATGTTAAACAGCATGGGGGTATTTCTCAGTCACTGAAAAACAAAGTATGCCATGGGCCTTATATCATAGAATATTAGAGCTTCTAGAAATAATCTATATAGTCCTCCACTTACTAATACATATACATATTAGCATTTTGTTTCAACAAACACATTGATTATGAAATGATCTATAAAGAGGGTACCTGCCAGTTCTAAAATTTTATAATTCTATGAAAAAGGAGTGCTGTATTACTTGCTCTTCATTACTTTATAGTATTCAGTGGGGGTAATGGCTATTCATTATGTATTTTTTTCTTTTGTCTCCATCCCACATTTTTGTTCTGTTCATGGATCATTCTTTGATCTTCTCTCTTTCATTTGCTAGAGTGATACGTGAAATGCCAAGCAGAATGGAAATCTGGTTACTGACACATGAAACAACACAGACACATATATTCTAGGTGATGTTCAAAACCCAGCTGTAGCTAAATATTTCATTCTTTGGGTAAATTTGATGGTTTTATGTAAAGATTTTGACCAATACAGACAAAACATCACCCAAAACAAGTACCAGAGAGAACAGATGGACTTTGAGGAAAGAATCCCATATCTAAATTAATTTCTTTGTGCAAAGATTCATGCAGCTCTTTTGATATGGGACATTCTTTTATTAGGTCACTTTTTATTTACTACTCCCATCAAAACCATCCATGCAGCACCAGGACCACACTGTTTTCCTAACATATCTGGATAACATGTTGTTACCAGATGACTCATTCAAGGATTCTTATACCGTAACAGGTTGAGAGCCATGCTCTTTAGTTACTTCAGTGCTACAAATATTTATAATGTATTATTAGAATAGTCTCTAGAAGACCATTTTGTTTTTGTGAGTTATAGATGAATAAAAGATTAAAATGTAGGTTATGTATCAATGACCAGTTAATTTTTTTAATCAGCCTAAAAATTTATTTTTAAAAAATCTAAAGAGATTAGAACAGAGAATAGGAGGCTCTCTCAGGTCCAGCTTTCCCCTCTGGAGAATCTATGCATTTTCAGTATTCTTCTGGAATAGAGAGGCTCATGTCTTAGTTGTCTAATCCAGAAGAATCTCATTAGATCTCAGGCCTGGAGAGGGTGGTATAGCACAACAGTTTATAACCGCAAGATCTATCTTAATGCAGGAGTAAGTCTGCAGCATTGCCCCCCAAATCATATTATCTGGGCTACAGCCTTTGAATAGGTCCCATTCTCAGGCCTACTTTACTACTCATAAGAAACATTCATCAAGCTAGGGTCTTGTACCCAGGCTGTCAGTGGCCCACCTTAATCTTGAAGATGTGTTTTTTATTAAAATACCATAGTCAAGTTATAATTGTTCCAAGTTAAAGCTGGCCGTGAGATGTTCAGGAGGAAAACCCAAAGTCCATTACTGTTGTTCAAATGGGCTATTTGTGGAGAATGTTCCATAATGGCAATGAGGTCATGGTCATATAAAATTTTTGCTTTTGTACACTATTTTTACCACTGACAATTTGTTTAGATTTGGTTCTGTGAGAGCTGCTAACAACATAAGACTGCTTTGCATGGTTCTCTTTATAGGCAAGCCAGTAAAAATGTACATACATAGTCTTGGAACCCATGTTATGTACAACAGATGCAGTCAGCACAAGTGAGTCAAGTCTAGAACCCATAGGCTACTCCATCTGGCTTCTGACCTCATCATTCTACCAAAACTTCTCTCCCAAGTTACCACTAATTTCTCATTGCCAAATCCAATGGCCTTTTCTCACTCCTCATTTTCCTTACAATCTTTAACACTGTTAATAATCCTTTTTTCCTTTATACTCTCTTTTCTCTAGATTTTTGGAATACCATCCTCTCCTGGCTCTCCAATTTATCTGACTGCTCCTTCTCTGTCTCCTTTGCTGGATGCTTATCCAAATCATACCTTCTAAACTCTGTCCCTCCGGGTTCTGTCCTGGGCCATCTTTTCTTCTACCTCTATACTGCTTCACATGGTGATCTCATCACTTCCCATGGATTTATTTACTATCTCTATGCTAATGATTTTTAGATCTTCCTGTCCTGCCCTAACCTCTCTATTGGCCTCTAACTGCCTGTTTCTGACATTTTTTTGACATTTCAAATTGGATGTTCAGTAGGTATCTTAAGCTCAACATGTCCAAAACCAAACTCATTATCTTTCCCCTTAAACCCTTCCTATCTCCTACCTTCCCTTTTACTGTACAGTACAACACCACCCTCCCAGTAAAATATGAAACAAGGTTCACAACTGAGATGGAGGAGAGGAAGGAAAATCCATGGGAGTTTTGAGGAGGAATGAAAAGGCTTGGAAGAGCCACTGTAGACAGCTGTATAGTTATTAGCATCTCTAGAACTATGTCAGTGGGGAGAGTAGACATCTTTGCTTCCCTCTGTATTTACTAGAAAAGGTTCTAGTGTATTCCCATTGCATATTATGCTTGCTTTGGGTTTTAGATAGATTTTTTGATGATATTAACAAAGGGTGCTTCTATGCCTACATATTTTAGGGCTATGGACATTATACATTGTCAAAGGCCTTTTCTGCATCTCTTTGGATTACATATGGTTTTGGATATTTTGGTTTTTAATATGATTAATTATGTTGATTATTTTCCAAATGTTGAACTCTCCTTGAAACACTGGTATAAATCCCACTTGGTAGGACTTCTAGTGCCAACATGACCTAGTAAAGAAGGAACTCCCTGGAGCCCTCCAAAATTCCCTTCTAAAAAACTTTGAAAAAATACTTCAGAACCAATTTAAGAGTGGGAGGTAACTTATCAGCACAGCAGGAAGAGTCTGCCTCACTGGGGTGAGAAGGGACCCTAGTAAACAAGCAGTAGCAGCAGGCTGCACTCAGAGGGCCTGCAGCAAGGCCTTGAGGACCATAGCAAGCCACCAGAGAGGCTCCACCCCCAAGGCAGGACAGCAGGTAGGCCCCTCTCCAGTGCAAGCCAACAAGTAGGCACTGCAGCCCAGTGAAAGCCAGCAGCAAGGCCCCAAACCCCAGCAAAAGATATTTAGGACAGTGCAAGAGCAGAGCTCAACTCTTACATAAAAGCACAAAGTTACAAAATAGGAAGAAAAAAGAGCAAAAAACAAAAACAAAAAAAGAACTTGACTGTAGAAAGTCACTATGGTGACAGGGAGGATCAAGGCAGAAACTTAGAAGACAATACGTTCAAAATGTCTACATGAGACGCCTCAAAGAAAAATTGAAATTGATCTCAAGCTCAAAAAGAACTCCTAGAAGAGCTTTAAAAAGATTTTTAAAAGCAAATAAAAGAAGTAGAAGAAAAATTTGGAAAAGAAATGAGAGTAATGCAAGAGAATCATAAAAAAAAGATTCAACAGCTTGGTAAAAGAAACATAAAAAATGGAAAAATATAAACAAAAATTCTCCAAAGAAAATAACTCCTTAAAAATAGAATTGGCCAAATGGGAAATAAGGTACAAAAGTTCATTGAAGAAAATAATTCCTTAAAAATTAGAATTGAGCAAGTGGAAGTTAATGGCTCCAAGAGACATCAAGAGATGATAAAACAAAATCAAAAGAAGAAAATGAGAGAAGTGTGAAATTTTCATTGGAAAAACAACTGACCTGGAAAATAGATGGAGGAGAGAGAATTTAAGAATTATTGTACCTCCTGAAAGCTACGATAAAAAAAGGGGCCTGGACCTCATATTTTAAGACATGTTAGAACCAGAGGGCAAAATAGAAATTTGAAAGAATCCAGCAATCATCACCTGAAAGAGATCCCAAAATTAAAATTCCCCGGAATATCATAACCAAATTCCATAGCTCTCAGGTCAAGGAGAAAATACTTCAAGCAGCCAGGAAGAAACAATTTAAATATTGTGGAGCTGCAATCAGATTTATGTATGATTTAGCAGCTTCTACATTAAAGAACATTAAAGATAGCTTGTAATATGATATCCTGGAAGGCAAAAGAGTTGGAATTAAAACCAACAATCACCTACCCAGCAAAATTCAGTATAATTCTTCAGGGGGGAAATGGATATTTAATGAAATAGAGGGCTTTCAAGCATTCCTAACTAAAACATCAAAGCTGAATTAAAAAATTATCTTCAAACACAAGAGTCAATACAAACATAAAAAGGTAAAAAAGAAAGAAAATAGAAGAGATTCAATAAGATTATCTATTTATATTCCTGTACAGCAAGTTTATATTTGTAACTCTTAAGAATTTTATCACTATAAAGGCAATTAGAAGGAATATACATAGACAGAGGGTGTGGATGTGAGATGACTATGATGACATGACACAAAAAAAACCCCACCAAAATTAATGGGTGAGAAAGAAGATTGCACTGGGAGAAGAAGGGAGGGGAGACAGAATGGGGTAAATTATCTCACATAAGAGAGGTGTGAAAGAGCTATTACAGTAGAGGGAAAGAGGGGTGGTGGTGGCAGACAACACTTGACCCTTATTCTCATCAAAATTATCTCAAAGGGGGAATAACATACACACTCAGTTGGATATAGAAATCTATCTTACCCTATTGGGAAGTTAAAAGGGACAGGGATAAAAGAAGCTGTGGGGAACTGATAGAAAGGAGGGCAGATTAGGGGAAACAGTGATCAGAAGCAAAAGACTTGTGAGGAGGGACAGGGTGAAAAGTATGATAGAGAGAAGGATAAACAAGGGAAAATACGATGGAGAGAAATGCACAGTTAGTCATCATAACTGTAAATGTGAATGGGATGAACTTACCCATAAGACAGAAGTAGATAGCAGAACGCATTAAAAAACCAGAATCCTACAACATTCTGTTTACAAGAAACACATTTGGAGCATAGAGACACACACAGAGTAATAATAAGGCACTGGAGCAAAATCTACTATACTTCAGCTGAAATTAAAAAAAAAAAAGAGCAATCATGACCTAAGACAAAGCAAAAATAGATTTAATTTAAAAAGATAAGGAAGGAAACTGTATCTTGCTAAAAAGGTACCAAAGACAATGAAGAAATATCAATAGTAAACATATATGCACCAAATAGTATGGCATCTAAATTTTTTAAGGAGAAATTATATCAGTTACAGGAGGAAACAGACAATAAAACAATACTAGTGGTAGACCTCAGCTTTCTCATCTCAGAACTAGATAAATCTGAGCAAAAAATAAACAAGAAAGACATTAAGAAGGTGAATAGAATTCTAGAAAAGTTAGATATGATAGATCTCTGGAGAAAACTGAATAGGAATACAAAGGAATATACTTTTTTTTCAGTGGTACATTGCACCTACACAAAAATTGACCATGTATTAGGGCACAAAAACTTCACAATCAAATGCAGAAAGGCAGAAATACTAAATGCATCCTTTTCAGATCATAATGCAATAAAATTACATTCAATAAAAAGACATGAAATAGAAAAAATTAATTGGAATCTAAATAAGCTAATCCTAAAGAGTGAGTGGGTCAAAGAATAAATCATAGAAACCATCAATAATTTCATCAAAGAGAATGACAACAATGTGACAATATACCAAAGTTTATATCATATTAGTTTGTTGCCTGTAGGTTTTTTCAGCATAATGCAGTTTCCTTGTTTATCTCTTTTTATTTTTTGAATGTTAAATTATGCTTTGTCAGATAGCATGATTATTACGCTTGAGTTTTTTGGATTCACTTGATGCATAGAGATTTATTTTCCCATCGCATCAGAATCATTTTGTGTGTGTCTTTGTTTTTTGTTTATTTCCTATAAACAAAAGATTGTAACATTTTGTTTTCTTTTTTTGTTTGTTTTTTGTTTGTTTGTTTGTTTTTTAGGCAATTGGGGTTAAGTGACTTGCTCAGGGTCACACAGCTAGTAAGTGTCAAGTGTTTGGTCTGAGGTCGGATTTCAACTCAGGTACTCCTGACTTCAGGGTCCGTGTGCTATCCAATGCGCCACCTAGCCACCCCTACATTTTGTTTTCTTATCCACTCTGTCATTCTTACACCCTTCCCTTTGGAGTTTCGCTTATTAAATCCTTTTTCTTTCCTGATTGTATATGGTTATTTCATTCTTCCCTTCTTATTTCCCTCTGTTAGTCAAGTAGATGCACCCTTCCTCCCCATTTTGTAATGTAGTCTCACCTAAAAACGTTGATAGGTTCTGTCCATAATACCCCAGGCCTGCTTTTCTACTTCTTCCCCCTTAGATCCAGCTGATTTCTGCCTTCCCCACTGTATCCTTGGGAATATTTAGAAAGAAGTCTCGGACGAGTTTCTCTTCTGCAATTCTGTTGCTATGACTGTTCTTGGCGGCTCCATTTGTTCACCCTCCCTGCATTTCGGTTGTCTGGGGCGCTTGAGAAGACAGGGTCTTCTTTCTAAAAATATTTCAAATGACTCTTTGTTGTTGAATATCCATCTTTTTTTTTTCATTTTTGGTTACATTTATAATTGCAGAGTGGGTTACCCTGGGCTGCATCCTGAATTCCATTGCTTTTTGGAACATGTTATTCCAATCACTTGGAATACTGGCCAAAACTGGCCCTAGCTGGATGCTGAGATCTTTTTCTCTGTGCAGTACCTCACAGTCCCCATCCCAACTCACCACATATACATGGTGTCCTGTCCCTGTATCCTCTCCTGTTCCCTCTTTTCTTCAGTTCTCTGTCCAAAGTCCAGAACAACGCAGTGCTGTTGCCATTGAAGCCTGAAATTATTTCTGTAATTTGGAGGTTGGGTCTCCAAGGCTCTGGGAGGAGGGTAGGGGGTGTTGTGGGATTAAGTTCTATTTCAAGCCAAATATATGTCCTACCCCTTTCATGCTTTTCATTTATTAATTCATGAATGATTATTGAATTGACCTTCTTTAATGATACTTTCATTCTTCAGAAGGTTAAACAAGGTTAAATTATTTATTGAACTTGATTCTCAACAATAAGAAGGAATTGCTTTCTGAGAGTGGGAGGGATAGGTTGATGGGAACCTTGGTATTAAGTGATTGTTTTATCATAGAACTTCATCATTTCTGCTCCTCTGCTCTCTGGCAGAGCTTTTTTTTTTTCCAGCACAGAATGATGCCATGGTGATACCACTGAGGTGCCAGCAAACTTCCACACTCTTGGTGCTGAATGTCTACAGCAAGAGAAAGAGAAGGGTGAGACCGGGGTGTGGGATGGGGTTTTGCTGTACACCCATGAGTTTAGTCCTTGGATCAGCTACTGTAGTCTCAATGTCAGTAGTGGTGGGCAGTGGGGGAGGGGGTACTGTGTAAGCTCAGGGTAGACATCATTTCATGTAGTTTTTTAAGCCTTATTTTTGGTTCTATATATCCTAGACAATGGAGATAGCTAAATTTGCTTTATCTTTGGTGCATAATTTCTATTCTGGAGTTTAAGCGGTCAAGAGGATTAAAGAAAATGTCTAGTCCTCCATCTTATTGGTCATATCTATAAGTATTTGTAAAAGCTAAGTTGGTCAATGAGTTTCCTTCACATCGTTCTACACCAATCTCTTTACCCTACTTCCTCGTAGTCCTCCTCATCAGAATCATTTCTCTTAGTGTCTTCAGAATTTTCATTACTGAGAAATTTTCAGCCCTGAGTTCTTTACAATTTTAACCAAATGTACCTACATATTCTTCTTCCAAACCCTCTGAAATCTGCTCTCTTAAAATGTAGGCTACCTGTCACACTGTGCCTTACTTTCTAGCTCTTTTCTTTCACAAATTCTATGATAAAGTGATCACTTAATACCAAGGTTCCCTTCTTCCCACCCCTCCCACTCCCAGAATCCAATTCCTCCTTTTTTTGAGAATCAAATCCATTAAATAATTTAACCTTGTTTAACCTTTTGAAAGATGAAATTATAATTAAGTAGGTCAATTCAATTTGATAATCATGAATGAATGAATGAATGAGTGAAAAGCATGAATGAAAAACCATTTTAGTACTTATTGTGAAGGCAGGAAGATGTAGTTCATAGAGAGTTGCCTTGGAGTCAGAAAGTCCTGTGTTCACTTCTAAAACATACTGGTTGTGTGGCCCTGGAGAAGTTATTTAATTTTTCAGTGCTATGGGGACTATCCACATTCAGGAGTTTCCTATGTAAGAGAAATCATCGTGCCAGTCCTTATCCCTAGCCTATGTGCCAAGCACTATGTTAAGTGTTGAAGATATAAATAGAAAAGTGAGAAATGTTTACACTCAAGAAGCTTACATTCTAATTGAGTGACTTAATATGTACTAGATTTCAACTGAAGGTAGAGCTAAAAGCTCAGTGGCCCAGGGGAAGTACTCTATCAACATACTTCTTTATACTAAGATTATGAACTGTTTCTAAAACTCCTCATCTATTTTCTTTTTGTCAAAATGGTCTATAGAACCACCCAATTATACTGCCACTTCTGTTTCTATCTCCATTTTCCTTTAGCCAAATGCTTTCAATCTTGATTTTCCACTCTGAATCCAGAATTTCCACAAGTGAGCATATCTTCATATGGCGCTAATCCATATAAGACACTCAACACCATCCCTTTAACTATCATCCTGTTTGTGAACAAGGTAAACCCTTCCAATGTAATCCTCCAATATTTATTTGTGTATAGACATCTAAGGTATTTTTTTTAATTTGTCTCAGTTCTCAGATTTTTGACTCCTGTGAGTTTCTGAGTATCTCTACTGCTATTCTCCTTATATGGTATTTATCTTCTGCAGTAACTAGCTTGGGGGATAAGAAGTTTTTCCCCTACCACTTCATTTTTGTTTAAAGTCCTTTTGATTAAATTTGCAAGACTATAAGCAAATTTAGTTTTACTTTCCCTTGTTAGGTTTACTCCAACTTTGGCCAGGAAATTTCCATTCTTCTCCTTTAATCTATGATCCTAAAATTCAAATCCTGACTTTTGAAATTTCTTAATCAGGTGTTCACTCCCCAAATCTGCCTTTGTCTTCTGAACTCGTGATCTTTAACTGACAGCATAATGAAAACAATACTTATGCTCCATGACAGCTTGATTAAAACAATTTCTGTGTTTCCATTTCTTAGTAGTGTTTATATATTATTTGTGTTCAAACAAATCAACATAAGTTGGCTGTAATCATCTACAAGTCTTTATTTATTTATATTTTTTGGCAATTGAAGTTAAGTGACTTGCGCAGAGGTCACACGGCTAAGTAAGTGTCAAGTGTTTGGTCTGAGGTCAGATTTGAACTCAGGTCCTCCTGACTTCAGGACTGGTGTTCTATCCACTGAGCTAACTAGTTGCCCCCATCTACAAGTCTTAAGAGATTGTTTATCTTGGATACATGGCCATGGAAGAGAGCAGACTTCTTCACTGTTATAATCAGGTTCAAAAAATTTTCTTTGTCAATACTCCTTAGCAGGGAGTCATAAACCACCACTATTCACCCCTTATTTCTCTGGCCTCTACTACCTGACTTCTCACCTGATAGCACCTGTTAATCAACATCACCATTGCTTGGAAGCCATGTAATAGTTTTTCTTTCAGGGGTTCCTCTCCCAGAATGAGCTTTGTATCTGTTACTTAGTTCCAAAAGTCATATTACCTAGCACTCCTATGTCATATCCTTCCGCTTTCTAATCTACTAATGCAGGTTAGTATTTCCTTGTGCCTTTTCAGTTCCTTTTTATTTGGTATTTTTACATTGAAGCCCTTGTATTTTTTTTAAGGAACTGTCAGAGAGCCTACTAAATGAAATCAGTCATATCAGACTAATTTAATTTCTTTTTTTGACAGTTACCAGATATAGAATGCCTGAATTTTATCAATCATTTGAAAAAGTCTCTTACAAGATGTAGAGATGATAATACAATTACTTGGCTATTGAACTGGTTGAATGGACAAACCCAAAGAGTGTTGATTAGTTATCAATGTTACTCTCAAGGGAGGTCTCAAATGGCATCCCATAGGATTCTGGTTTTTGTTTTCTTTAATATTTTTATCAATAAATTTCATTAAGATGCAGGAGGCATGCTTATCAGATTTTTAGGAATAGGAAATGGGAAGGGATAGCTAACTCTTGGATGAGAGAATTAGGATCCAGAAAGATCTTGACAGGATGAATTACTAGACTAAATACTGAGTAAGATTAAAGGCAGAATCCTAAAGTTAAGTTTTTAAAAAAATTCAAATGTACAAGTATAAGATAGGAAAGACACAGCCAGTGAATAAGAATTAGGAGTTTTAACAGAATGGAAGCTCAATGAGTCAATAGTATGATCTGGTAGCCATAAAAGCTAATGAAAACTCACACTGGATTAAAAGAAATATAGCAGACAGAACAAGGTAGTTATGTATCCTTAGCAGACAACATTTGGGTGCCACATTTCAGGAGGAACAAGTTTGAGTATGTCCAGAGGACTGATGACCAACATGGTGAGGAGACTTGAAATTGTTCCACACAATTTCAGTTAAAGATTTGGAGTTTTTACATTGTAGGAGAAAGGCTTAAGGGATGAGGGAGGGAATAAGCCTTTATTCCTACTATGTTCCAGGTCCTGTGCTAAGCGCTTTTACAAATATTATCTCATTTGATCCTCACAACAACCCTGCAAGGTAGGTGCTATTTTTATTATTCCCATTTTATAACTGAGGAAACTGAGGAAAATAGAGATTAAGTGACTTCCCCAGGGTCATATAGCTAGCAAATATCTGAGACTGGATTTAAATTTCAGGTCTTTTTAACTCCAGGCCCAGCACTCTATGCACAATGCCACTGGCTGGGTGAATAACGTGATTATTGTTTTAATATATTTTGAAGGGTTTTTATATGGCTAAATGAATAAATTTATTCTGATTCACTTCATGGAACAAAAGTAGGATGAATGGGTAGAAGTTATAAGAATGCAATTTTGAGCTCAGCGCAAAGAATTCAAATGAATTAGAGCTGTCCAAAAATGGAATGTGTTTCCTAGATTGCTAGAAACTTCCAGTCACTGGTAGTTCTCAAGAGGGGACAAGATACATTGCCTCTTATTTAGGATTTTATGTGACTCTTCCTGATCCTCTTTGGGGTTTTCTTGGCAAGGATACTGGAGTAGTTTGCTATTTCCTTCTCCAGTTCATTTTACAGATGTGGAAACTGAGGCAAAAACTGACTTGCCCAGGGTCACACAGCTTGTAAGTGTCTGAGGCCAGGTCCTGATTCCAAGCCTAGTGTTTTATCCACTGTGCAATCTAGCTGCCTAGATGAAATTAACAATGTAAAAATTTAAGACCAATTCTATGATAATTATTATTATTAGCAATTACATAGTGCATTAAGGTTTGCAAAGTACTTTACATAACTTAACTCGTTTGATTCTCACAACAACCCTGCAAGGTAGATGCTATAATTTTTCCCATTTTGCAAATGAGGAAATTGAGGTTAGGTGACTTGCTCTAGATCACACATCTAGGAAATGATTCAAACTCAGGTCTTCCTGACTCCAAGTCCTAGCATTCTATCCACTGTGGTCCATATCTGCCACATTTACTCAACCCCAAATGCCAATTATCTGGTGAAATCCGATTTAGAGTTTTAAGGGACCTTTGAGACCATTTAGTCCACACTTGTCATTTTAAAGATGATAAACTGAGGTCCCCAGAGTCACACAGTAAGTGTCTTGGGTGGGATTTAAACTAAAGACTTCCTGATTCTAAGTCCAATATTCTCTCCATTACACCATATCATCTCTACACTGTGGTAGTTGGTCAGTTTGAATATTTTAGGAACAAAAATAAATGTTTTTTGCCTGGGTAGCAGGTGATTTTGCTTGATATATATACATGTATGTATATGTATATGTGTGTACCTGGTCAAGGAAACACTTATTTAATGGCCAATTAACAGGATTTCTCACAATTTACATTATTTTCACCTCTGTATAGCAACTATTTTCTCATAATATCTTGAAAAATATACTCAGCTAGTTTTGTTTTGCAAATTTAGGAGGATGAGATTTTTCTACAGACCTCAAGAAACAATGTGTGCATCTTGGATTTTGCTTATTACATATATTTTGGAAATGTAATGCTAAAAAATTTAATTGATCACAAGTTGTTCAAACTCATTTAAAATCTAGTTATGACATTTATAACAAAATTTTCCATAGTTGAGAATTCCAAAGGTTGGCTTCACATTGTGTGAAGAAGTATTTCTTTTTATTGGTTTTAAATTTATATGCCACTAATTTCATCTAGTGACCCCTTTTCCACATATTATCGACCCTGTACAAAGAAGACACTAATCAGTTTTTACTACATCTTTCGTAATGTTAATTATTTTCTCTTGACTTCTCCTTTGTAAGGCTAAGTAACCTTAGCTTCTTTATTTTCTCATCATACTGAATGTGAATTCTACATACCTCTAACCATATTCCTCTCCCTCCTCTGGACCTTTATATTTTCAGTTTCATACTTAAAGTAAAATGAAAAAAACTGAGGCCTGGTCTTGCCTACCTAATAAGATTGGACTAATTCATAGCCTGGGGTGATTTGGTTTGCTAACTTTTTCAAAAGGAAGAGTACTAGTTAGTCACCTTTCAGGGTTCTGGTAAAAAAGAGAAATCTGAAAAATATATCCACTGTAGTTTTGGAACCGGGCTTTCAAAAAAAAAAAAACAACTGGACTCCAAATGAATATTAATTCAATAATTAATGAGCAGAAAGCAGAATGATTTTAAAAGACCTTCCAAAAGACTCCCAATACATCTTGCATTTTCTACAATTCTCAAATCTTTAATTTGTATAAAGTATGTGTCATCACACTTCAAATTAGTCTAGATTCAGTGTAGCATTATAAATGTTTCTTTTTCATTAATATTGCCTAAAAGGTATACAGCCACTAAGGTAAAAAATAAGCTTACAGGAATCTCTGTGAGACCCAGCTAAACTAGTCATCCTTAAAGCATTTGGAGATCAAACTTTAAGAAGGACCACAAAAAGAAGATTGCTGACATTTTGTCTTTCTCTATCAGTAAAGCAGAATAACCACATTTGGATCCAAGTACTTGAAGTCATGAAGAGCTGCTAAACCTGATGAAATACAGAAAGGCCAAATTTGTGCTGAAGTTATAACTGTTGTTTTCATTTAGGTAGTGATTTTGTACAACGTTCTTATTTCTGCTTACTTTACACCATTTTCTGTCTTCTGAAAGTTCCCTGATAACCTCATGTTTGCAATGTCTTTTGGCTTAATAATGTTCAATTATAATTTATCACAATTTATTTGGCCAGCTGCCAATGAATGGGCACCCACTTTGTTTCTAGCATTTTTGCTACTGCAAAAGTAATATTATGGATATTCGGGCCCATATGGAACATTTCTTTCTGTCTTTGACCTCCTTGGTCACTTCTCCTACCCCTATTCTGGAAGTATATGGGCCAAAGGGTAAGAACATCTTAGATTTTCTCAGATAAATTCCAAGTCATTTTCCAAAAGTGACTGGAATACTCACAGTGTCTGTTTTCCCATCTATGTGCCCTATTTCCATTATTTATCGTTTTCATCACTTTAAGGAGTGTGAGGTTATACTTCAGAGTTGCCTTAATTTGAATTTCTCTTATCATTACTGATTTGGAGTCACCTTTCACATGGGTCTTGATAGCTTACAATTCTTAATTTGAAAACTGTTTATGAGGAAATGACATATATTTGTGTCTGTATTTGTGTTAATTTCCTATAAATCTTGGGTATTAGATTCCTGTCAGAGTCATCTGATGCAATTTTTTTTC
Organism: Vombatus ursinus; assembly: GCF_900497805.2. Lineage (NCBI taxonomy): Eukaryota > Metazoa > Chordata > Mammalia > Diprotodontia > Vombatidae > Vombatus > Vombatus ursinus. The sequence goes on along the minus strand of NW_020954608.1, from coordinate 1,405,121 downwards.
CATTTGAGTCTTTTAATATTCTAATTGTACTGTTTTGTTTGTATAAAAACCTTTTAATTTTATCTAATAAAAATTCTATATTTTGTAATTTCTAACCTTTTTGTTTAGTTATGAAAATTTATCTTAGCCATAGTCATAATTTTCCAACTTTTTCAAAATGCTGTGACCTTTTATATTTAAAATAAAAAACATCTGATATTCATTAAAATAGAAAATTAGATCAATAGCATTGATTAGATAAGGAAGATTTTTTAAAATAATGCAACTCAATATACCAGTGTTCAATAAACCTGAAAACACAAATTACTTATAAAAGAACCTACTCTTTGATAAGAACATGAGAAAACTGAGAAGCAGGGAGGCAGAAGTTAGGCTTAAACCAACCTCTTATACCACATACCACAATAAATTCAACATGTATACATGCTTTGAATATTAAAGATCACACCACTAAAATGTTAGAACAGAAATATTGTATATCTTTACCAGCTATGAGTATGTGTGCGCAGGGATGGGGTGGGATCGGAGGAATCTTAAGCAATAGAGATGACTATGAAAGAAAAAATAGATAATTTTGATTACTTGAAATTAAAAGAAAACTTGTAAAAATAAAATTAATGCATCTAATATAAGAAGGAAACAGTTAACTAGGAATACATCTTCGTATTAAATATTTCTGATAAGGGTTTGTTACCTGAGATATATAGACAATTAAAACAAACATGTCAGTCCAAAATCCATTCCCCTGTAGAGATCAAAAGAAAGGAACAAACAATTCTCAAAATAATAGTTCTGGACTATTAACGAGCATATTAAAGAATATTCCAAATCATTGATAAAATATATACAAAACTAAACAACCCTGAGGTTGTACCTCAGGTACAGCAAATTGCCAAACAACAAAAGACAGGAATAGTGTTGGAGAACTGTGGAGACACAGAATTACTAATACATTTTGGTGTAGTTGTGAATTGGCCCAAACATTCTGAGGAACAATTTGGAATTATGCATACAAAGTGACTAAATTGTCTAGGGTTTCTAATATTAAGCAACTATATAGCCCAAGGAGGTCGCTGACAAAAAGGAAGGCTCCATATATACCGAAGTATTTGTTTGTGATAGCAAAAATAAAAACAAAAACTGGAAACAAAGTAGGTGCCCCAATTTGGGGGAGTGGTTCAATAAAATGGTGATACATGAATGTAAAGGAATATTACTGTTATAAGGAATGATGAATGGGACAAATTTAGTTAAGTAAGGACATTACTTTTATATATACATGCATACATATATATATTTGTATACATAAACTGATACAAGGTGAAGTAAGTGGAGCCAGGAAAACAGTATGCACAATGACTACAGCAACTTAAATGTAAAGAATGACAGACATAAAATAATTGAAAAATGAATGGTGTGAAATTATAATAACCAACCTTGGCACCAAAAATATGAGAAGACATCTACCCCAGCTTCTTTGCAGAGCTTACGATCCACAGCTACATAATAATGTATTTATTAGACTTCATAAATGTCTGGATCAGTTTTGCTGATTTTTTTTTCTTTATTTGCTTCAGTCCTTTCTTGTCCAGCACTGTTCTGATATAATTTCTATAGTCCCTTTTCTCTGTCCTTCTCCCAGACAACTTAGTAATGCTGAGGTCCACCCCAGGCATTCTCTCTCTCTCCTCTTTCTAATGTCTCTCCACATAAGGTAGAGGCTTGAATTTAAAAGTATTTTCCACTGACATTTCTTTAGTCTTACCCTGGCTATGATTCCTATCGGATCCCTTTCTTCAGGGCAAGAAGAATATCTCTCAGCTTAATCACCATTGCTCATTCCATACCAGTGTACGCTATGTCAGGGTACTAATAACCATGTCACAAACAGTGTACACACACATACCTATACATTTATGTGAAAGAATTCCATGGCTAGCCACATGGAAGCTGAAAGTACCAGTCTTCTGCATTTATTCACTCTGTATTATCATGCCAAAATGTAATATCTCACTCTCCATTGCTACTGCCTTTCTTTACATGCTCCTGTACTCACCTGAACCCAGCCAACTTTCAACCATCCAAGTGACATATATTCTCACAAGGTGACTACTTACTGACACTCCTAAATATCTCCTTCAGGATTATAATCAATAGTTTCTCTTTCCAGTGGCCCTGAAAAAGTGAGAACGGAAACATTTGTTCCTGTTTTTCTTTCTCATTCTCATTGCATCCTAATCATCTAATATTTTGGAAACTTTTCCTTCAGCACGTTCTTTGAAGAGAAAAGTTATTAAGGGTTGGTTTCTAAAAGAAAGATGGAAGGTGGTATGTAAGCTACTTCACTTCATTATCACAGTTTCTTTCCCTAATAATCACTTTCTCTGTAACAAAGATATGGAGTTGGACCAGTTGCACCGTTTGTAGGATTTAGGAGAATAGAATTGAAAGAGTATGCTAATTTCCCTTTCAAATGATAACAAATAATGCAATCTTTGGGTACTTCTGTTTGATGCTGGTTTAAGAAATATAATGTTCTATATGATATGCTCTTGGAGCATTTAATCTTTCATGATGGGCATCAGTAAAATTTCATTCCTTCTAAAGTTTTAACATTTGATCAGCACATTTTCTTGTTAAATCTTATCTAGTTAGACCATATTCTACTACTTATATTTATTAGGTAGAGTTGGTCTCAGTAGACAAATTCTGAATCTCCTTGTCTATAATAACACTATGACTCAACAAATAGTTGTTACCATTTTATTACCTCAAATCAAATTATAGAACCTTGGAATACTGAACATTGATTTTTGCTTAAGAGAACATCTTATTTTTCCGAGCTAAAATGTTTTATGATTCTTAATGATCCAGTTATTTGAAACACTGTGAAAAGTATCAATGAATTTTTCCAACTGGTTAAAATATCATACATTTCTTTCACCAGTTCAGATATCTTTGTCTTTGATCTTTGCTCATAGAATTTAGTGAGGAGGTGGAAAAGACGATTGTTATAGAAGATGAATCAACAACATGATGGACAAAAGATCACATAGAGTAATAAAAAGATTTTTTTACTTCAAAAAAAACTCAGAAAAAGTAGGAATCTTTAGATAAGAACTTTAAAAATCTCTTTTAGCAGAATTCTTCCTAACTCACATGATGTTATTAGAAAAGCAAGCATACCTACTTGCATGTACACAACGATTAATACAGTATAAGATAAAGTCAATTGAAGTGAAATCAGTAATAAACTTAGGGTCCACAGTTACTTTAGAGACAATAATATATTTAAATTAGTTAAAATCATTTGAAGTATCAAAATTACTAATATCTTATTATTTTTAACCATATGAAGAGTTTATCAATTTTATTTTATTCTATTTAAGAGAAAAAACTGGAAGAAAGCATAAAATATTATGCACACAAAGCTGAGAACTGAACAGGAGAAAGAGGGTGGGTAAGATTGCCTTTGGGAAATTGTGTGGTGTTTGAATGAACCAAAGCTTCTTTCCGAAACAAGGGCTCATCTTTTGACCAAAATTACTATATTGATAATAATAACTATAACAACAATGGGTATCTATATTTTGAACTGAATCCAGTGAGAAAATTTTTCACCAGTGCTTTGTAACTTAAGAGTTTTGGGAGTTGTGGCAGTGAGAGTTTAAGTGACTTGTTCAGATTCAGACTAGCCAGTATGTATTGGAGGAAGGAACATAAACATTCTCTCTCTCTCTCTCTCTCTTTTACACATACACACACACACACACACACACACACACACACACACATTTTATGTAATACAGAGAAGTAATAGAGAGTATAAAGCATCATCTTCTGAGGTGGAAGAAAAGACTTAGTAGAGAAGAGTTGTATTCTTTGCTTCCTAGTGCTAGCCACCAGGTGGTGTAGTTATCCTAGGAGAAAATCCTGCTTACCTTTCTGAAGGGAGGGGATTAGAGAGTAAAGAATGTTCCTCGGGGGATCAATGAAGGGAGGAAGGCAGAGCAACTTCACATGAATAGGGGAAGAAGTTCATATATATAAAATATTCATAACTTAGTTATTCATAATTCAAGGAGTGCCTTTAAAAGGTGTGTTAACAATATCTGTCCTCTTTTCTCTATCAATAAAACAATTTTCTACTGGTTTGAGTATGCTACTCTGATAAATGGGAACTCATATGTTAGCCAGATCCTAATTAGTGCGAATAATGAATTCCCTGAAGTGTTCATATGTATTTGAATTTGTACTATTCAAAGTTATAATTATGCATAAATATGGTAATTTTTTCTAGCCCAGTGGAAATATGTAGTATGAATTCGAATAATCCAACCACTTTAGGAGATTCAGTATTTTTACTAATGATGGACCTAGTTTAATAAATGTATTTTAGCCTTAAAACACTAATAATTTGAGATATGATGATTTAAAGACTTTTTGTCAATCTAAAGCTAGTCTTTGATATTAGCAACAGATAAGATCTTTCTACTACTACTTCATGGATTTGTTTGTGTAAATTAAGTTCTTCTTACTGGGGCAGCTAATTGGTCATAGCAGGCAAAGATATCACTGGATTTTGCTTTTCTTCAACTAATTTAAACTAATCACCACAACTCATGTCAAATAGGGACACATAAAAGTTCTCTAAGAAATCATGAAAAAATAGACATTTGGGAACTTTAATGCCATCTGGTGTATAACTTGTACCCATTTTCTAAACTTCCACCTGAGAGGTGATAAAAATGAAAGGAATAGCATCATTACATGGATGGTTGGACTTGGGCAAAAACAGACAAAAAGATCATGCAACAAATTTTGAAAATGGCACAGAATTGAAGGCTAACAATGTACCTTTCTTTTTTAAGGCTCTGTATCACTCTGTTTCTAAAGGTTGCATATGAAATTCAGAAGTCATACCTGATTTTTTTACTATTGAACAAGTTGATGCATTCTAAACATTCATTGACTACGGGATGACAATAAATAGCTATCAAGTTCTGAACAAAAGTAAAAATCTGTCTTGCTAAGCCTTCTTTAAAAATGTGGGAACTTAGGCTGGTTAAAAATTTTTTAAAGTAAATCATTAGAACAAGTCTATTGATAGAGAGGAATCACAAATAACTGAACTCAATAACAATGACCAAAAAACTTGAGGACAAAAATTGCATGAGGAAGAACTCCCTTTTTGACAAGAATTGTTAGAAGAATTGGAAAGATATATGGCAGAAATTAGGTTTAGACCAACATCTTATACCATCTGCTGCAGTAAGTGGAAAATAAATATAAATATCCTGAATACGAAATCTCCTGAATTATCTTACCATAAACAAATTAGAAAAGAACTACATTAGGTGTCTTTCCCAGCTATAGCTAAGGTGATGGTAGTTAATAAAAAAAAAAGGGAGAGTTGGTAACAAAGAATAAAATAGATCATTTTGATTACATAAAATTGAAAAGCTTTAGCAATAATAAAACTAGTACAAGTAAGATAAAAAGGGCAGTTGATTGGGGGAAAATCTTAGCATCAATTATTTCTGACAAGGATCTGATATCGAAGATATATAGACAACTAACGGAAATATTAAGACCAAAAGCTATTTCTTAGTAGATAAGTAGTCAAGGGATGCAAATAAACAGTTCTAAAAGAATTGCAAGCTATTAATAACTATAATAATATAAGAAATGTAAAGCAAAATAATTTTAATGCTTTATTTCACAATCAGTAAGTTGGCAAAGATGACAAAAGAAGGAAGGTCAATATTGCAGAAGTTGTGGAAATAAAGGCAAACTAATACCTTGTTTGTGAAACTGTAGTTAGTCTGGAAAGGACTTTGGAATTATGTTGAGAGTGATGAAAATATCCTTGGATTTTGACCCTTAAAGTACTCTATAAGGCATATACCCTAAAGAGGACAAATCATTACATGGATGATCTTTGTTATAAGGGTCAAGTCTCTAGGAGGGGAACAGATATTTTCAGAGATTTAAAAATAAAAGCTACTTATGAAATTTTTCAAAAGAATATGGGAGTTCCTTTTGTAGTGGCAGAGAATTGGAAATTGAGGGGATGCCCATCAATTGGGGGATGGCTGAACAAATTGTAGTATATGGTTATAATGGAATATTACTGTGCTATAAGAAATAATGAGCAGGCTGATTTCAGAAAAACATGGAAAAACTAATATGAACTGATGCAAAGTGAATTGAGAAGAACCAGGAGAACATTGTACACAGTAACACCAATATGGCACAATGATCAACTGTGCATGGCTTTGCTGTTCTCAGGAATACAGTGATCCAAGGTAATTTCAAAGGACTCATGATGAAAAATGTTACCCACCTCCAGAGAAAGAATTGATGGAGACTGAATGCATATCAAACCATACTATTTTTCACTTTCAGTTTTTTTTCCTTTGGGTCTGTGTCATCTTTCACAACATGACTAATATGGTAATATGTTGCATGATTGAACATGTATAACCTATATCAAATTGCTTACCATCTCAGGGGGGGAGGAGGTGAGACAAGGAGAAAGAAAATTTGGAACTCAAAATTTTAAAAAAGCGAATGTTAAAAAATTTTTTTATCTTTAAATGAGGAAATATAAAATACTATTTTAAAAAAGAAATGGGAGCATAATTGGTTGCTGTTACATTCACCTACTAGACATTTTTTTGTCAATTGCATCTACCTGGAAAATTAGGAAGCGAAACTATTTTTGTTATTGTATATAACTGGGTATCTAGCATTTTCTGAAAGCACAAGACCAATGAAGAGGATGTGATTTTTGTCTCCTATGAACCCCTAAAGACAATTTAAAATGCTGAAAGGAATTATAAATTGTGGATAGGGCTAACATCCATTGTTCATTTCTCAATGATGAATATTTACATTCAGCATTTAGGTGCCACTTTAGTACCTGTTGTAAATATATATATATGTGCATATATACATTTATACACATATATATATATTTATAGACAAAGATAGACTTCCACAGTGAACAAGTCATCGGGAATATATCCCCTATCTATTCTGCTGGATGCCACATGACAGTTAAGCATCTTTAATACTGTACTGACATCCAGAAGTACTGTCACCACTCAGCTATCACATCCATAACTCCATAGCTCCATTGGAATGGCAGAGAATGGAAGATAGCAAAATATTTGCTGGGAAGTAATTAATTTTACTGGGAAAATAATTTATTTATTTAAAAAGAAATTATTCAACCACTGAATACCTAAGACAATACAGTATTCAATCAATCACCAGACATTTATTAGGTGCTAACTATATGCTAAGCACAGGGGATAGAAAGGCAAAAACAGTACTAACCCTCAAGGAACTTACATTCTAACTGGGGAATTTTGGTAAACACATCAAAGGGGCTCACAAAAGATTTTGGCCATGTGAATCTCAGGGGTGAGGTAGATCAGTATTATCAAATTTAAGATCATAAAAGCACTAGGCTGAATTATAAGGTCAGGGAAATCCATACATTTAATTCATAGATGGCATCAATTAGAAAGTATACCATAACCATACTCATTATTGTTACAAATGAATCACTACTCATATTTGAATCTGTTGTCAGTCAGTATGGTATGAATGAAGATCCACTGAACACCAGAGCGATGTTCCAATATTTCCATTTCTGTCCAGATTTTCAGAACATTGGCTTATCTCATTAAGTTTTCAGTCTCCAAGTTGGCCATTTGTAATTTTATCAGATCAATTCTTAGTGAAGTTGTCTATCTGGGATCTAGAAAGCCTCTATTGGATTTAAGATTCAGCTAAGTGTCAGGAAACTCTGAATTCTAGTAATATATTTTTTTCTTTTGCTCAGTGTGTTACCATGAGGCAAATCATTAAACTTCTAAAAATTTAAATTTCGTATTTTATAAAAAAAGGATTTTATAGTCTGCTACCAAACTCAGAGGAATGTCAAGAAAGCTAGCCATTTAATACTTTGTTGTGCTTTGAGTTCCTCTGAAGAGACACTCTAAAATTAGAACGTACCATAAATACAAACTGTCTCAGTAAGTTCTTTTTCTCTTTTCCTTCACTCTCACCCTTTTTTCTTCCCTCCTTCCTTCTTTGCCTCCTTCCTTCCTTCTTTCTTTGCTTCCTTGCTTGCTTCCTTCCTTCCTTTCTTCTACCAAGCTTAAGGGAGACTTGTGAGGTAGTGCTGGAATTCTTTATTCAGTAGTAGCTATATCTCTATATTCTTTCAGATAAAGGTTTCCTTGGTGTTGAATCTACTGATCCTGCAAGATTCTTTCTCAGAATAATTGATCTTTGTCTCTATAGCAAGATTAACTAGTACTAGAACCTGATAACTGCCTTTTCAATCAATTTCTTTTTTTAGACACTCACAGGCAGCCTCTTAGGAGAGATATGCTGCGTTTACATGTTTCAAGATTAGATATACTAACAAAGAACTAGGTTACATTCTAGAGAGAATTAAGAGTCTATTATTTACTCCAGGCTACTGGTGGCCCCTGTAGTCTAGTTTCCATTGTTCATATCAGCAGCCTACTAGAGGGAGGGAGAAGAAAAAGAAAACAAAAAACCTGAGGCCCATAGCACATTTGAAAAGACATTACTGAAGGCTAGCAGATGTGGGGCATTCTTTATTTACTTCTGCTTACAGGGAAATTAGAGTAACTCTCTACAATTGCAACTTTCTCAAACAAATATTTACCTTCAAGATCTAGACTGTAGGCCAACTTACATTTTTTAAAAAATTTATAGTCTGGCCTACATAAAAAAGAAGTTGGCAAAACTCATTAAGATTTATTATGTCCCAAATTTTGTAGTCCCAAAGCTTAACGACAGATGGTGGTGTAACTCCACCAATTTTGCAACTTCTGCACTCAATTTGATGTAATATAGATTAGCCCTTGATTTGACTTCGGCAAACCAGTATTTTCTTCCCTTTCTAAACTCTAAAAGGCAGGGGAAATATGTGTGTGGGGGGGGAGGGGAAGAGGGTTAGGAGGTTGAGAAGGTAGTGGGGGTAGTCACTTGTGTTTAAGAGCAGTCTGTTTGTTTCTCTTTCTGCAAACAGTAGTCATGAAAAATAGAAACCTGATCTGTGCACAGTTCTGTGATCCGAAAGGAAAAACACATTACAATAATTAAAAGACGTTCGATAAAGGGTTATCTGAAGCGAGTAATACAATACAACTTTGCAGATGGTAGCTCTAACAGGAAAGTGGGAATAAACAACCACTTGACTAAATCTTTTCTATCCCCTCCTCTTAATATCTCAACCATATTTTTAAAAATTAAGAACAGTAACATTAATAAAAGGCATTCGTAGAAAAATGTAGTTAATATTTGACTGGAAAATTTTCTAAAGACAACACTTCAGCATCAAAAGAATCGTACAATTTTGTGGCAAAGCAATTAAATAGAAGCAGGGGAACAAAAAAGTGCTGTGAATGAAGTACCATTAAACAATACAGATGTTTCTACTATGTGTCATTCACAGAGATTTCCTTCCTCCTCGCCTGAGTGTCTCACTTGCGTTGCTCCATTTCCCGCAAGAAGTACTGGCAAAGACTATATCAAACGAACTTAACTGGTACCTGGCTCTCTGATGGCGCACTGTCACGGATTTTGTTGTTTGGAGGATTTTTTGTCCAACAAACACTACATCATATATTTCTTTAAGAGGGACGTTTGGGGGTTACATTCAGTGAAAGATCTTTTGTTTCAGAGTAACGCAGTTCAAGTTTCGCCCGAATTACCTTTGAATGACGGGCTGACCAACGTGATAGAATTGAATGGACACCAGACCTATGCAACAGGAGCAACCAGGGACGCAATCCTAGAAACAGGTTTCGGCTTTCCTCCCCCTTCCCCAATGTATTGCTTTTCGTTTAAAAGGCTATAGTGAGCTGTTGAATAACTCTTGGCTCGTGGAAAAGACAAGTATTCGTTCGCTTTTTGCCCTTCCAGAGTTTCCCTGAGCCTCGGAAAGCCGGCTTGTCAATTGTGATTTCAACTTTCTTGAATTCTGTTAGAACTGCGCCCTTCAAGCCTGTTCCAGTAACCAACCAACGTGAAACAAAGCGTTTAGTGTTTAGCTACCATGATGGGGGAGTTAAAAGAGTAGCGAGTAACCAAATAAATATACTTTATGGCCACCCATCAACACAGAACATGCCACCGTGGCAGTGAATGGTAGCGTGTATGTACGTAATGTGTGGAGAGGGAGGAAAGAGGAGAAAAGAGGGAGGGTGGGGAAGAAAGTAGAGGAAAAGGGTGAAGAGAGAGGTAGAGAGAGAAGTGGGGGAAAGAAGGTAAAGAAGGAGGGAGTACAGAAGGAGAGAGAAGTCAGAGACAGAGAGAATAAAGAGGGAGAATAGAGGAGAGAGAGAGAGAGAGAGAGAGGGAGAGAGAGGGAGAGAGAGGGAGAGAGAGGGAGAGAGAGGGAGAGAGAGGGAGAGAGAGGGAGAGAGAGGGAGAGAGAGGGAGAGCAAGAGCGAGCCCTGGTGCTGAACTTTCACCTCTCGAACCCGGGCTAACCCTGTTGGTTGAGAGTTAGGAATCAGAGAAGCAGCTGAGTATTTCTGCTTCAGTACAACCTGCAATTCTCACCTCGCCCTCCTTGTTCCCTGGGGGGATGGGGTAGTGGTAGTGCTACTTGGCCTCAGAAGAAATATATGCAGGTTTATAAAGATAATGACTCGAAGTACAAAGAGAAGCGTAACAGAGATTGATTAGTAGTAAGATTATCCCCTCACTCTAAGATAGGCAACTCAAGCTGCAACTTCCTTTTTTACACCTTTTATCTCTTGGCTACTTTCACACACAGCAAAGAAACTTAAGAGGTTAACAAATTTCGCAAAAACATGTGTTTATGTACAGAAAGGGCGGAAGGTGAAAGCCTAACTAAATCTATTTCTCTTAAGAGTCTCCAGCTTCTTTTCCCCTTTGTCTTTTTTGGAACCTGAACTGTACTGTCAGGTTGACCCCAGCTCCTTTATATGAGCTCCCTCCCTCCTTTCCCTCCTCAGAACACCAAGTGAGAAAGAGAATACAGTTAAGCACGGGAAAGGGGTGGGGGTGGGGAGAAAAAGAGAGTAGCAATCTGTCAGCTCTGTGACCGCTAAGCTACCTTCATTCATAAACCTAGAGAAAAGAGAATGCAACCAGCTTTCCCCGGATTTATTATCATTTTTTCCCTTTGTTTTTCGAATTGGTTTTTTGTCAATTCTGACTGGCATCCACGTATGATTCAGGTCTGTTAGCCTCAGAGGAATGCACTTACACTGGACGCAAAATTATCCCCAGGATTCTGAGGGCCAGGAGATAAGTCTAATTTTGATCAGGAGAGTCCGAAACATAAAAGAAATTTTCTTTTGGTATTGTTAAATGTCGGCTAGCCCTCTAGCAGTTAAGGCAACATTTCTGGACAGTAAATATTAAGGAGGGCACTTAATGCCTAGGTAGAATTTAAAATTCATCCAGAAAGTGAAACAATTAGAACTGTATTGGAAGCAAAGCCCACTCTCCTCCATTCCTAGCTCCATTCAATGAAAGGGCTGACTTGCTTGGACGTGTAGTCTAGCTTCCTAATATATTAAATTGGTTTTAAAGGAAAATGTGATGATATGTTTACAAATGTGGGTGCCAGGGGTTGATACTTCCCAGAGATAACTTGCGATTTTGGTGGGAAAGAGGAGTGCGAACTGTGAATGAACTCACTCCTTCCTTTTTGGAAAAAGGGTTCTGTTGCTCTTTGCGGAAATGAAAGACATTCGAACGCAGAAGTTAACGCCTGTCTAGTCTCTTGAATCACTTTGCCTGCCACCCGAGACTTTAAAACTTAGAAGTTTTGTTCTCCGAGGAGGGGTGGGGAGCGACGAAGAGCCGGGCTTTGCTTACACGAGCCTCCCAGTGCCTGGAGATATTTGGACTAAAGTTTCAACGCCTTTTTGGAAAACAGTCTTTACAACTGAGGCGAGTGCAAGGAAATGACTGTACAGTGTGGGTGATCAGTGCGGTCGTATAAACCCGAAGGGAAGGAGTACAGAGCAGGGCTTGGAGGACTGCGCCCAGAGCTAGCAAGGAGAAGCAGAGCACGGACCGCTACCAGCAGTTGGGGGTGGGGGGAGTAATTGTACTTATCTCCCCACCTCTGTCACTGGCTAGAATGAAGTGGGCCGAGATTCCAGAAGAGTCCTCTCTCCAGATTGCCCTTCCTATCTCCTTTACTTCCTCCTCCACTCCCTGACCCTTTAAGCCCAGTGCAGACCCTTTTGCACACCCGGAGGAGCAGGGTTCAAGGGAGTATCCACCCTGACTGCAACATGTGCGAGCTCCTGCTGCTTCTCCTTCCTCCGCTGCGCTCTTTGAAGTGCATACTCAGAGCAGGATACTTGCAAGACTGTTTTCTTTCATACATGTTACTTTTTGCTCCCCATCCATCAGTAGATAGGCTATGTCACGGAAGGATTCGGAACCCTGAAAGGCCAGACTGGTACCCCTCTTCCGAGCTTTCCCCCCACCCCGCCCATTTCCCCACGCACGCTCACTTTTACCAGGTCGTCTTCCATCCCTACCCACTCCTCCAATCTTCCAAGTGTAGAACACTTACAGGGGCTATCGTAATTGTGGGGAAGTCAAAGTAAAACAACTGCTAGGACTGTGCCCAGAAAAAAAAAAATTAAAAACAAAGTCAATCTCACCCCACCCCAGGTAGTAGATGCACAAAAACAAAAAGAGAAATCAGAATCTTAGCCAACATTTTAGAATTTCCCCTTCTCTGACTACATTGTGCTTTTCAGCTCCCTTCTACTGGTGGCTTTGGATCCCTTCAAGGCTTTTTGCACTTCACATGGAATCCCCTGTTTCATTTGCCAGCAATTCGGTCTGCATAGGACTGTACTTTGGGGACTGCCAAGAAGCTGCAGACACCGTTCAGCATTGCCAATACAGCATAAGGTTTTGTTCTTCCTCCTCCCGCCCCCACTCTTAATGCCCCACCCCCCACTCCGCCACCCCACTCCCAAGCCCTAACCCCAAACCTACACTCCAGGTCTAAGTGGAACAGGAGGAGTTGGAAGAGGCGTGGCGGGGGAGGGGAGGAAGGGTGGGGAGGGGGGTGTAGAAGAAAGATCAGGAGAAGAACAAACAACTTCTCCCAACTATTTGTTTACATAGCAGGTGGACTTGACGTCAGCTAGGACGCTTTACAGAAAATCATAACAATATCCTGCTCCGCGTTTACTAGGAAAGAGGCTGGGAGGGAAGGGAACAGAATCTAGTCCCAAAACACTTTTTATGGAGGTGAGGTGGGGGGATGTTCTCCCCTTCTATTTTTTGGGGGGTGGTGGTAAACCATAATAAACAATCCCCACCCAGCAGCCTGAGTAATCCCAGGGAGGAGTCCATTGACCCCCCCATGTTCCCCGCCCCCCCCAACCTCTGGAAAGCAGCGAGTGGTATGTGTACATTTCACATTGCCAATAACACACACACACACACACGCTCTCGTGTGCGCGCGCGCGCACATACACACATACACTCCGCACACATACACACAGACTTGGGGAGAGGGGAGAGAGGAGAGACAGCGCGAGACAGCGCGAGCCTCCGAGAAAGCGCGAGACACGCCGGCGCGTGTAGCCGCCGCCGCCGCCGCCGCCGCTGCAGCCGCCGCCGCCGACTCCGACTCGGAGCTCCCGCGCTGCCCAGCGCCGCCAGCGGAGGAGCAGTCCCAGTTATTTATGCCGCTGCTACGTCCGCTGCTTGTAGTTCAGTCCGACCCCCCTAGTGACTCCCGCGGCCGTCCCCTCTCCTCCGCGCGCGCGCGCACACGCACACACACACACACACACACAACACACACACACACACACAACACACGCGCACGCACGCCCAGATACACTCTCCCCTCTACCCCCCCCATTCCAGACGGCAGCTGCAAAGACTTTGTGCACCGTTGTGTGGGCTGGGGCTTTCGGCAGGTCCTCTCCTCTTCGGGGGTCACCTCCTCTGGACGCCCCGCTCCGCGTCTCGCTTTTCTTGGTAAGTTTCTTCTCCTTCACTTTTTCTTAACCCTCTCCCCTCCCCTCTCCTCCACCTTTTCTTAACCCCCCACCTCTTCCAACCCTCCCTGCCATCCCCCTCGCGCACCCCCCCATACCATCCACCTCCAGCTCCAGACTCCAGGCTGGACTTGACTTTCATCCTCTCTTGCAGGAAAGTTTCACCCCAGCGGCTGCTCTCAGCGCCGCGGTGCAAATGTGACATGTGTCAGATTTCGGCTTGGCATCTGGTTCGCGTTCCTGCTTGCCTTCACATCACCACTTGTTGTTGTCTTTTTAAAATTTTTTATTTGTGATTTGAGGATGGGAGGAGGGATTCGCTGCCGTTGTCTTATTTATTTAGTTAGTTAGTTTTGCATGGATTTTAGCTTTAAGTATGCAAAATGTTGCCTTGCCTGGAGAGACTGTGTTTGAGGAAAGTATGTGTCGAAACACCAGATGTGGGTGTTTACCAGGGTTTGGGGAGGGGAGGGGGGTTTGAATGTTGTTTGTTGCTTCTCTCTTCCTATTCCTCATTTCTCTCTTCTTCCCCCTCTCTCTCGTGAAAAACCAAACTAACAAACATCTGGTGTTTAGAAGCACACACTTTATGGATCCATTTGTTGACCCTTATTTACTAAATTGCACAAAGTGCATGCTTCTCATTATAAGTTAGGAAAACTTCAGCTTTTATTTAAAAGTACTACTCTAGAAATTTAAAAAGAAAGAGCATAGAAGGAGAGGGAAGGACATTTCTTCCTATCTCAGGAAACCTTGTTTTAAGTTGAATACAGAAATTACCTTCCCAACCCAGGAAGCTTTGGGATAACAGCATTTCACAATGACTGGCTCTTAACATTCTTTACCTTTTCCTAACGGCCCACTTTCTCCCTTCTACTGCCTTTTTTTTTTTTCTTTTTCCTCTTTGTAAATTTCTCCGTTTAATTCCTTGTTTACTTGGGGGTTGGGGTAGTGTTGCTAAATAAATTCCCCCTCCGTTCTTTTACCAGGTCATCAGAGAGAGAAGTGAAACCCCCTTCCTGTGTTTATTTTTGGATGTTGGTGAATAGGAAAGAGAGGGGAGAGAATTAAGTTGTGGCATACATCTTGCGGTTGGTACTTTTGTATCCTTAGCCCCCTTCGCATCTCATCTGATGCACGTGCAAATGATGGCGTTCGCCACCCACTCTCACTGGCCAGGGGAGGTTACTGCACTGTATTCACGCCGCCTCTAAACGCTTAGCTGTAGCAGGTCCTTAGCCTGTGCCACAGCTGTTCTCTCAGCGCACTAATGGAGACTGCTAACTTTGATCCAAATGCCCCAAACAATACACTGATAAGTGGTATGTGACACCCAGGGAATTTCTGAGGACAGTTAAGTATTGTTAAGGGTAGCTGTATTGACATTTACTTGAAATTCAGAAGTTGGAAGACACTCTGGTGGGGGGAGGCAAGGATTATTGAAAATATATATGTTGTGGGGCAGGGAGGCTGAAAGTATTATTCTGAGATTCCGAAATTTTTGTAAGTCACTTTTGGGTTTGGTGTTTCCTGACTGAAACAGATAGTAAAATTGTAAAGTTTGAGGTTTTCTGTAAGCAGAAGCAAGCCTAGAGATGATTCAACAGTTGTAGACGTTAGTCATAGTTAGGGAAAATGTATAGAATAGAGCATAATCTAGGAACTAGAACAATCTTAGTTTTCATTAAGCATTCTCTCCACAGATTTGAAACAATTAATGGACAGCTGCTCTCTACTATATATATATATATATATATATATATAAAATTTTTTTTTTTACAGACTCTCCACATGTTGAGTTTCAATCAGTTTCTGAAGGATTACACTTTAAAAAAAAAGATACTAGTTTCCTAACAGGTGGTAAGCCAATCAAAAAAAAAATGAGGTCCTTTTTGACCTTTCCTGACATTTCATAATGGAGCTGTTTTGAGAGAGGAACAGAGCGCATGAAAGGAGTTTGGGTATAGTTGAATTAGGACACATATATGTGGGTGGGTGGGGGTGGTGTTTGTCTAAATATATAGTTGCTGTGGAAATCAGATTTTTTTTTTCCACGGTGGGATACCTTTTGGTGAAAAGAGGTACAAAATACTCTCACTCTGTCAGGAAGATGAAGGCAGAAACAGCAGGTCAACAGGAGGTAGAAAATGAGTATGAGCATGTTAAGTGGCAGAAGTGGAAGTTTTCCAGCTGGAAGTATTCAGAGAGCTTTACTTTTTGAAAGCAAAAGTTTGCCTGGAAGGCATACTTTTTTTTTTTTTTTGACTTGCTCTTGTAGCTCTATTAATTTGATTAAAGAGTAGAAACTAGGTGTGTATAATAGTGTGTCTGTGGTATTTGTCAAAATTAAGACAAAAAAAGATTAGTTTGGAGATACTTTGCTCTTGAAGTTTGGCACTGTAGCAGACAGTAAAGCTAAGGTCTTCTATTTTATCAAAAATCCTATTTATCATTACTGTCACTGAGAGTTTTGGAAAAGCTGTTTTGTCTCATTGTGGCAACTTTGGAATTTAAAAAACTTAATATTTGTGTAACATTGCTAAACACATCATATCACAGACTTCTAGGTTAGTATTATGTACCATAATTGACTATACTACTGGCTAGATGAATAAGCTATGTTCGCTAAGAAATGTAATTTGGATTTTTAGATATTTAGATTTTTTTTTTTAAGAAAAGATACCAGGGGTTCCAGTTTCATAGCATTCCTGAAAGGAATGAGTATTGAACTGTTATTACTTAAAGTTGAGCAAAAGGAATGTCTCATATTTTAGGTTACATTAAGGTCACTAAATCTTAAACAGAAGACAGAAAGCTGATCACACATCCTTCTGGAAGGTAAGTGGAAAAGGGGACACTATTCAGTTTTTTTTTTGAAGAGGTTATTCCAAAAGTATACTTTCAGGCACTATGGTAACAGACTTTTTAGGTGGACAATGAAAAAAAAAATCCACTACCTAAATGCAATGACATTTTTGTGCCGATATTATTAAAATGTTAATAAAATACATTTAATTTATAATAAAAATAAATTTAAGAAAAACTACAGATTGATAGGTCAGGAAAAGGATTTACGTAACTGTTGTAGACTGTTTAAAATAGATTGTTTTATTTTGCCTTCTAAGGTGATATGTAAGCTGGAACTGAACATCATTTTTAAATAGACTACACAACCTGAAGTGCATGCTGGGGGGGCCTTTAGTTACAT
Source organism: Vombatus ursinus (assembly GCF_900497805.2). NCBI lineage: Eukaryota > Metazoa > Chordata > Mammalia > Diprotodontia > Vombatidae > Vombatus > Vombatus ursinus. The sequence goes on along the minus strand of NW_020954608.1, from coordinate 1,387,841 downwards.
TATGCTTAGTTGTGTTCCTGTGGAAAAGTAATGTTAGTACATGAGTTTTGCTTCCTTACACTGATAATATACTGGTTTTACTGAGGGATTAGGAGGTGGAAGGGAATTTGTGTTGTGTTTTGTTTTTTTTTTTCCTTCTGGACACATCAGGGGAAAAATTGTTGACTGAGGAGCTAGTATAGAAATAATACAAATTCTTTTTATAGAAAATTGTGAATACTGTTGCACTATTAGAGCTAGTGTATACTGATCTATTCCACTGAAAGGTTTCAATCCCTTTGTAGGAAGGAGATTTTTTTTTTTACACAGAAACATAAACAATTATGTGTAATGTAGCCTAATTACAATTATTTCTCATAAGAAGCACATTTAAATATGCGAAAATAGATGTTGTTTCATACTAGAAAATACTATGTTTTATTGTATTGAGAAACATGGAATAACCATGGCAATGTAATGAATGTAGCAAGTCATCTTTACTGAGTATTCAGTTATTTTTCTTCTCCGAGAGGATAGGAGCAGGGTACAAAATTTTAATTATGTTAAAAGACAATTACATGTGATCTTAAAGGATTTATATTTAGTGCCCTATCACCCTGGCATATTTTCTGTGTTGACAGGCTTGTGTTAGAATAGCTGTGTTCCACTGCTAGTAGAAAACTGAGTGATGCAAGTCTCCATGTGTTTTCTGCTTCTCAAAATGAAATGATGAAGAGGTCACTTACTTGTATGAAGAAGTGAATTAGGACTTAGGTCACTAAGAAGTATTCATTGTGTGCTTGCTAATAGAGAGAATTGCAAATCAGAGTTAAATTTGTAAATGGTATCAGTTCCATTGCAAAAACTGAATACTAATTTTTAGTATTCTCAGCCTCTACTTGATTATTTTCTCAATTTGGTGATAGCTACTAATGCTAGTCATGTAAAGAATCTCAACTGTTTAATCCCATATTGATGGTTAACTCACTGTCCCTTGTTTTTGGGAAAAAAATAGTATTCATATCATTTAGATTGGACCATGTAGTAATAGGATCATAAAATAAGAACAGGCTTTAACTACAACCTAGTCTTATACATATATCTAGTGAATCCATACAGTTCAAATGAAACTTCACCAAACCCATTACAGAAAGATAATTATCTATATACTTAAAGGTCTTTGGGGAAGGCAGACTATCTTAAATGTGTTTGAAAAACACTCTAGTGTCTCCCTCACAATCCATAAACGTCCTAATTCCTTCCCTAAGTTACTTGTTCTATAAGTTGCTTTTATTTTTCTTCTGTTCTTAATGGAAAGAAAGCAGTTTATTGTCTATTTCTGTATCTCTTAATATACTTGGATTCTTGTAGTATCTCGTCTTATATCCTTTTCTTCCCTGGGTAATACGACTTGAGTTTCTTTGCATTTTCATAGGGTTGAAATAATTTTTGTTGTTGTCTTATGGAACTTCCCACAGAGTCTCGCTTCTCTGTTTCAGGACCTCAGGTTGGACTTTTGCAAAAGTCTTAGTGTTGGATGAAATGATAATGAAACGGCAATTTTACACTTCTTACTATATTCCTTTAGCATAGGTGAGCAGAAACTGATGTACAGAAATTCATTATCATGGAATTTATGAACCTAGAAGTTGTATTTTATGAAAAATCATATTAGAGATTTTCCACTTAACTTCATGTTACAAAAAATGTATTCTTCAGCTTGTTAGTTTATTCCTGCCTTTTGATTCATTGCCTCTGCTGTGTTTCTACATGTCTTCTGCTGATCTGTCCAGATCAACCTACGTTTCTAAAAATGTGCAAGTTCCACACAGTTTAAGGAAATGGATCTGAACATTATTTTTTATATGATATTGTGGAGCAGTCTTCAAAGAAGTTGAGTGATTCTTCAATTTAATGTGTTGTCAGTATTTTTTCTTGAAATCTTTTTAACTTTTGTGACAAACATAAAAGTATGTTCAACTACTTTATATTTAAATATAAAGACATTATGAATAATTTAATATGGAAAAACAATTTTATAACAAGTATTTGATTTTAAAAATACTTGCTGCATTTTAAAATGTCATTTTATCAAATATTGGCCTTAGTTATTTTGAGGAGACTGTAACTCCAATTTTACAATGTAAGCCAATAAAAATGAGTTTACTATACAGAAATATTCTGTCTAGTCAATTCATTTGTTCATTCCCTAAATATTTGACTGCTTTATGCCTAGCATTGTACCAAACATGGGAGGGGGATGCAAACACAAACGCAATCTTGCCCTCTAGGAACTTACAGTCTAGTTGGGGAGATAAGAAATAGAAATGAAATAGTTGTGCGCACAAAAAATCACATAATTAAATGCCAAAATAGTTGATAAAGAAAATGCTATATGATAAAGGAGAAATAGTTACTAGCAAAGCTGGCTGTCATGTAAAAAGAACTAGCATCACCTTTCCCCCTTCCTCTTATATAGTTGATGGTTGGTTATGAATCTTAATCCTGACACATTTTGAATTTGTGGAGTTTGTTTATGCATTGTCAATTAATAGACTTGTTAACATTTACAATTTATAATAGTTATTTTGAAAGCTAGACTTCCTGCCTTAGTGAGAAAATGCATTCCTCTATCATGTAGAACTTTAAAGGGAATGTAGTTTGGTGGAAAGTACACTGAAGTAGCAGTCAGGAGACCTGGGTTCTAGTCTGGACAGTGTTGCTAATTGTTTCTTGGGCAGGTCATTTCTTTTCTAAAATGAGGGGGTAAGACTTTTCCAGCTCGCAAGTTTCCATTTTTCTTAAAAATGTTAAACAGTACCCATTCCAGGATCATTTATGAAATTATACACTGTATGTTCTCTTACATTTATCTATTGATGACACAGGCTTCCCCCATCCATACAACTGGCATTGTTGAGATAAATCATAGTTTCTTGGTACTTTGAGGGATATGAGCATGTTCTGATTTTGACATTTCTTGAATTCGGGATTGTACATTTATTTTCAGTAGCATGACAAAGAAATTTATATGTTAGAAAAGTATGTTGCTAAGGAAATGAAAACCTCAGAATTTAAAAGCTTTCAACATTATTAAGTTATTAACAGTCTTCATTTTCTTCCAATTTGTCTTTGAAGGAATATTTTAGATTTTTTCATAGAATTCTAAGATTTTTTTTTAGTGTTTTTGTTTTAAAACTTCTCTAAGCAGAAGTCTCAGTTAAGTGAGAATATTCCATCAAAATTTTGTTAAAACTTTTTATTATTTTATGGAACTTTTATTTGAATGCCTTAAAATGATGCTGCATGACTGATGCTGCGGTTTAGACTTTATTGATAATACATTGGTTTTTATTTCTTTTCTCAGTCATTTTATCTTTTTTGTATTATCTTTAATGACCTATTTTTCATCAGTTTAGGAGAATTTCAAACACAAAATTTTTTGCTGTACAGTTTTCAACCCTAAGAAGGAATCAGAGACATGAGTAGGAGAAAAATCATTGGTATGTGTATCTGAAGGAAAGATATTTGTAATTTTTCAGTAGTAGATGTCTGGAGAAAGAGCTTTCTGATTTGAATATTCAAACTAACAAAAAACGCTTCAGGTTTTTTCCCTTTTCATAAGATTTTTACCCCTCCACTAAAGTCTTAATCTCATGACTTCTCATGGCTTGCAAATGACCCTCGGTTTTTGAAGGATTTGCCAGCAATGCATAGATTCTGCTAGGACTAACCAAGCTGAAAAGACTTTGAGTATGGGCTCAATGATGAGTTCTGTATCAGGTGTGTGTCAGGATCAGCCAAGCTAAGGTCAGAGGCTCATCTTTAGGTTAGCTGCAGGGTGACAAATTTTTCCAGGAACTTATGAAAGCTGTCTACTGTAACTTTTTATATCAGTGGAAGGAGTTACCCACACTGACAAAGTAACAGAAGCTTGAGAAGTAATGTCCCTAAGAATCCTCTTCCTAGTCCTATTCCTCATTATTTCCACATCTAAATTTTTTATCCTAAGTGATTTTAATTTTTCAGTCTTTTTCAATTGTCCTTTGCTCTCACCCATTTACCTTCTTCATTCTCTCCAAAGTTCATTTCAAAATAACCTCTTTGTCACATACTTTTAACTAGCTTTTGTTTTAATTCTCTGTGATCATGGCCTGTCATGAAGGAAGCTTCCCGTCAGAGTTGTGGGTTCAAGTCTTGTATCTGACAGATACACTGGTTGTTTGAACTTGGGCAAGTCACTTAGCATCTCAGTGGAGACAGTTCTCAGCTACTTTAGGTTGCAGAGAAAGTAGAAACTTGTTTTGGTCCAGGAATTTACTCACTTGGTAGAGTTCTCTGTCTAGTGAAATCATAGCTCCCACCCCTTCCCATGTCCTAACTTACTGCCCTCACTGATTTCTTACTACTGTTAGTAAAAGATTCAGTTCGTTCTTGATTTAAAGCCCATCCATTAATGAATCTGTACTGCCACCTTTATCACCCATAGTGATGAGTAGTTGGCTTGTTTTTTTTTTTTCTTCCTCTGCCTCTTTTCATTATATCTTTTTTTTTTTTTTGGTGGTGGTGGTGGTGGTGGTAGAGAACCAAAACTTCATTTCACGCTGGCCATGTTACCTCCTTTTAGCTTCCAATAGTTACTTAAAATCCCATTTCATCCAGGAAATACCACCTAACTAGTTGGTCAGAGTAGGGATTTTCTTCTTTCAGAATCAGTGTTCTAACTTAAAAACAACTCCCCCCCCCAAACAAAACCCCAAAACTATGAATGGACAGTTATACTCTATGAGCAGCAAAAAAGGAAACTTAAGTGTGTAAACATTTTAGTGTTGTCACCAAACAAAATTTGCAGCAAAGCTAATTTGACACATCCAATGATACACATAATTACTGTTGCCCTTCATTGTAATTAAGTATAAATTGTAAATCTTGTAGATGAATCTAATCAGGGTTAACTTTATAGAGTTGTAGGGAAGAGATCATTCCATTCTTGATGGACAGAATGAATATAGGAGGTATTCTGCTACCTCTCTTGATGTTACCTGGATCCATTATCCAGGAAAATTATATAGCTCTTCTGCAGGGTACAGACATGTTTAGTCAAAAGATTTTGGGGAGGTGGGTCTTATAAATTCCTTTTCCCTTACCCGGGATGTAAATTGCCCTGGTCTCTATTCTTAAGTTGGAATTCCTACCCATCTCAACCAAAACTTCCATTCTCTTTGGGTAGATGACTAATCATTTTCCTTCTTTAACACCTGTCACTAAGATATAGTTGACTTATAGGTATTATTTCCCCCTTCTTTTCCCAACCATCTTTGGGAGGTGTTTGATCAAATGAATATCTTATTAAAGGCATTTCAGTTACTAGTGTTAGGAGAGATAGATAATGAAGATTTTGGTGGCAAAATGACAGATGGTTTGTCTTCTGAGGAGAGAAGGGAAGGAGGAAGAGCAGGCAAGATTTTAAAATGCAGATCTTCTGGTGCCCTTACACCTTTTTTTCTTGTTGTTTGTTTATTTCTTTCCATATTATGCTCCTCCCTAACCCCCTTCCTGCCTTCTTACAGAGCAATATCAAAGCTGTGAAGGATCTTAGCTACCGCCCAATTTAACATACTTCTTTTACAGATGAATAAAGTAAGGAAAGGATGGGCTTTGCTCAATGTCATTTAGCTCCTAAGTGGGAAAGCCAGGATTGAAACCCAGATTTTCTAACTATGTGTTCAGTACCCTGCCTTTGTGAATTATAGCAGACCTTGAGGGTTGAGCTCTTAAAGGTGCTTGGATTAAGGAAATAATACTACTGTGCTTTGCTGTGCTGTTAATACTTCTTCCACTTTTTCTCAATGTTTTTTCCATAGGTGGAAGACTGGGGAAAATGTCATATTTGTGACCATCCATACTAGTTCTGATCAATTTATGCCAGGATGCTATACTTTTAAAGCATTGAAATGAAATAAAATTTGTCATCTCTATTTCAGAACCTTTACAAAAATCAGCTCTTTCCTTATTTCCTTTTGTCTCTCCAGACACAATGTTTTTTACATAATGAGAATATTCCTTTGACACTCCTGCAGACCTTCCCTCTTCCCAAATGTTTGCTTTTCTTCTTTTCCCTTAAAATTTCTCTTCTCTGAATGCACAGTAACATATAAGTGTTAAGGGCACTAACAGGATATAGCCATTCACACTAAGGTGTGGATTATCCTTCATTCTCGCGGTGGCTGTTCATTTATCGAAGTAAATGAAGCTCTACTTGGTGAATTTATTTGGAAGATATTTGTGATTGAGCCTCCTTTCCTTCCATAGTTTGTCAGGATTTAAAACTGTAACATTATCCACCTCTCTCCCCAACATGCATACTTTTGGGAAGTAATCCATAAACTCCAGTTAAGACAAAGACTTTGTCTTAACAGTTTCCATAGGCATGGATTTCGTATTTCATGCAAACTTTCCCAATTCATGAAAACAGAATTGAGGAGGGGACTCACATATTTTAATAGTGTTATTGGAGTGACGAAGTGACAAGATTGGAGACAGGCAACTTGACTCAATTGATACATGTAGAGACTTGGAGATCTCCCTATACTTGGGAAGAACAAAAGGGTTCAAAAGCTTATTGTGTAAGTATAGACCTTAGTGAAATTATATACTCTGAAGTAAACTTGATTGTTGGAATTTCCTTTCCCTAAATAATGTTTTATAGTTTTATTTCACAGATTTCATTGGTTTTCCAATGACTGAAGACAGCTATCATGATCTCAAATCTTTTTTGCAGATTAAAATTACCTAGATCCTTCAACCAGTGCTCATATGGCGTGGTTTCCATTTGCTTCAAAATTTTGGTTGTCCTCTCAAATAGAATCCTTTCTAAAATATAATCTGTACTGAATGCGTTGTTTTAGATGTGATCTGTCTAGGGCATGATACGGTAAAACTATCACCACCTTCATTCTGGATTTTACACTTCTCTTTATGCTTCCTACAGTAGCCCTTCTGGCTACCATGTCATATTATTGACTTGTTTTGAGTCTACTAAAACTTCCAAGTCTTTTAACAAGAATTTTTGTTTAGCCACCACCATACTATAGCCCTCGTATGGTTGATAACTTTAAACCTAAGTCAAGGATATTACATTAAAACCTTCCACTGTATTTTTGGATCTTGGTTCTTTCCATCTAATGTGTTAGGTATCCCAACTAGTTTTAAATCATTTGATGATTGGATAAGTATGCCATCATGTCTTTGTCCAAAACATTGTTTAAAATGTTGAACAGTACAGTGTCAAGCAGAGATTCTTTTGTTATATTACTGGATAGATTCTTTCTGAGTTTTTGTCTACCTCTTAAAGACTACTTTTTGGGTGTGGTCATTCACTCCATTCTGAATCCAGCTAATTTTATTTTGTTAAAGAGAACAACATAATAAAATTTGCCAAGTGCCTTGATGAAATTCAAGTATGTTGCCTCACAGACATTTTCTGGATCTGTTTGTCTAGCAGCCCTGTTGTACAGAGGAATAAATTTAGTTTCTCATAGCTTGTCCTCATTGAGGTCATGCTGGCTCTTAGTGACAATTACTTCTCTGTCTAAATGATTACAAATTATTTCTCTAATAATGTTATAGAATTTTGTGAGAAGAAAAGTTGCACTCACTGGCCATACTTTATAGATACTACCTTTCATCTATTTTTGGAGAGAGAGGAAGGTGGAATCAGGACACTTGTCCTGATTGTACTGCTATTGTACTTCTCATTGTGTTGGAGCTAGTTGCTTTTTGCTACCTGTCTCCTCACTTATTTTAGGTTTTAACTCCTGTTAACCCTTTCAAAAAATCTACCTTTCCTCCAAAGGTCATCTTATTTCTTGTCAAAGAAAATAGAATCAAAATAAGAATTGAATAGTTCTACCTTCTTTCCATTGTTCATTGTTTTATAAAGGAAACAAGCCCAACTGGCAACAGTAGTATTGCTGTATCAGTTCTGTGTTTCATTTAACATGTTACAAATAATTCATCTTTCCATAACATTTATCTTGATAAGCTTATCTCATGCCTTTTGTTCCTGGTTGTTTTAAACTATAGAACTCAGTGTGGTGTTAGGTTATATATTTGGGAAAGTTTGTTTTTAAAAGCTGACCTCCACCCTAACTCCCAGACTCCCTCCTTTCCACTCCCATGAATCTCATGGATAGGTCTAATCCTGTTAGATTGTGAGATTCTTGAGGGCAGGGACTCCCTTTTGCCTTTTTTTTGTATCTCTAGCACTTAGCACAGTGCCTGGCACTCAGTATATGTTTAATAAATGTTGATTGATTGATTGATGTAGGCTGACTGCATTAATGGGGATTGGAGTTCAATTCTACTTGACAGTGCAGTATTGAGTTGCAATTCCAGCAGGGATGGGTAAACTTTTCAAATTTTACATATTGTTTGACTTTACAAACTATACTTTCTTTATCAGTTATGAATACTATGTTTCCAAGGAAGGCCATTTTCCTTCCTTCCTTTCTTCTTTCCTTCCTTCCTTCTTTCCTTCCTTCTTTACCTTTCCATCTTCTATCACATGTGCTTTCAAATGCTATTTTATATGTTAACCCTTGCTCTTTTTTGGGGGGGGGGTTAGGCAGTGGGGTTAAGTGACTTGCCCAGGGTCACACAGCTAGTGAGGGTTATGTTCTGAGGCCGGATTTGAACTCAGGTCCTCCTGAATCCAGTGCTCTATCCACTGTGCCACCTAGCTGCCCCATCTTGCTCTTTTTTTTAAAAAAGACTTTTTTCCGAGCTTGCTTTCTCATACTTATTACAACCATAATTTTGTAATCCAAGGAAGAAACAGAGCCCATTACAAAGATACTATATTATTACCCTGTGTTATTGGTTTTCACTGAACTATCATCTTTGATCTGCTCCCTAATTGTTCTTTGAATGCCTTTCCATTAGTATTACATTCCCAGTGGGCAGGAATCATGCCAGATTCTGTATTATGAATGTTATGGTACTGAAGAAATATTTACTTTTATTTCTGTATTTATAAGGACATCATTATTATTCAGTCTCTTACATGTATCTGGGCCACACTGATCCAAAAAGTGTATTTTTCTTAATTTAGAAAGTTTCTTCAGTTAAAGATTTTTAATAAGCACAACTTAATACATTTAGTATGTGCTAAAAATTTAGTAGAATAACATATAACTACTCAAATATGTTAAAATTAACATATTTGTTTTACATAGTAATTTGGTTGATATCATTGGAAATAATATTTTTATTCAAATAGGTTACCACTTAAAAGTAGAATGTGAGTGACTCATCTTTTGTTTGTTAAATATTTATGAAATAATAAAAAAGTAAAAAGTTTAATGTCTGCATAAATTTATGTTTTTATATATTTATGATATTTGTGTTTTTAAGATACTTCCTTTTTATTGTTGAGTGTTGATTCCTTCTCTCTAGAAATAAGGCTCGATATTTTTGAATGTCAAATTTTTTATTTTGGATTATTAATTACATGTCATCTTAATTATACTCTGACTTCTTCTTAAAGTGGGTGTAACCTCTTCATCTTTTGGAACATATTTCAGTCTTTTTTTAAAGACAACTACTTTAAAAATACTTATTTGTGTCATAATTCCTTGGGGAGATAATTTAGAACTAGAGCTGTCACTTCTTTTAAACAAAATTTTACATGCCTCTCAACTTTGTTTTGGTGTAGAAAGAGATGCAAATTCCACACACAAAAAAATGAGAGACATTTTTAGATATTGATCCATTAAAATTAATATTTGGTTCCTCCCCATTGTTTAGTTTCCTTATTGTCTTGTCTATCTTTCCTAACTCCACCCCCCCCAATCCCCTTTTTACTACCTTGGAATTGTGCAATTTTTTTTCTTCTTAATTATCACCTGTTTTATTGACTGAGGGAAGAAGAAGTCAATAGACATTTATTAAGTGCTTATGAGTGTTTGGCATGTACTGTGCTAAGTGCATAGGGTAAAAAATAGGGCAAAAAAGTCTCTGCCCTTAAGGAGGTTAAATTTATATGGTATTTGTTTTTTAATTACAAAGATTTTTAAGTACTTTTCCCCACTTGATCCTCATTACAGCCCTGTATGGTTGTAAAGTAGTGGAAGTAAGAGAGTTAAGACTTGAACTCAGATATTTCTATCCATTCAGATTCTGATGGAGTAGTTGCTGTAGTAGTAGTGGGAGGAGGAGAAGTAATAGGGGTAGTAGTAGCAGGAAGAGCAGGAGTAGGAGGAGTAACCCATTGGACTGATGGTCATGGTAGTGAGGGCTGTGCATTAAATGAAAGATATATGTGTATATGTATATGTATATGTATTGGTGAAGCAGTTGAGGTTAAGTGACTTGGCCAGAGTCATACAGGTAGTGAGTGTTAGGTGTCTGAGGCTGGATTTGAACTCAGGTGCTCCTGACTCCAGGGGTGGTGCTATATCCACTGCGCCACCTACCTGGCCCAGAAAGCTGTATTCTTTAACTGACCTTTTGTTACTTGGCCTGCATAAGCCAGTCTGTGTGCCAAACGCTATGCTAAGCACTGGGGATATAAAGAATGGCAAAAGCATTGCCTTTGCTCTCAAGGAACTCCCCCCTCTACAAGGAAAGAAAAGATGCAAGTAATTGTGTACATCTAAGACATATACTCTGTAAACAAGAGGAAATCTTAGAGGGAAGAGTTGACCTGAGGACAGAGAAAAGTCTCCTGAAGATCTGTGAGATCCGCCCAACCTTGAGGGAAGTTTGGAGTTAGAGTTGAGGAGGGAGAGCTTTCCAGGTATGGAAATGCCAAATGCCCAATGCCCAGAGCCTGGACAGAAAGTGTCTTTAGGAACTGTAAGTAGGTCAGTATAGCTGGATTGTAGAGTTCCTGGAAAGGAGTACAGTATAAAAAGTCTGGGAAAGGTAGAAAGGGCCAGAGTGTGAAGAGACTTAAATGTCAAACAGGTCATTTCAGGAAGATGATTTTGACAGCCAAGTGGAAGGTGGATTGTAGTAGGGAGACACTTAAAGGAGGGAGACCAAGAAGAAGGCTATTGTAATAATTCTGGCAAGAGGCGATGAGACACCTTGAATTAGGGCGATGGCTAATTAGGGAGATGGAATAGGGAGAAGGGGGATATACTGATGTTGTGAAGGTAAAAACGAAAAGATTTGACTACTTGCCTTAGACGCCTATAAATAGGAAATAGAGAAGAATAATGATGTAAATTAAAGGTGTGGTGGGATAAACAGAGGGCTTAAATAGTTGTTTTCATGTTTCATGGCTGAAAGGATAGAGGAAGGTGAGAAAGAAAGTGTGGACTAAAAGAAAAACTATATCAAGGAGCACCACCTCAGGGAATAATGATCATATAGAGAAGATGCTAATTCTTTGAAATGGAGCTCCTTTTCTTCCAAATAGTGATCTCTAAAGTCAGGACTGTGGCCTTGACACCAAGGGAAGTGTGATAAACCAATGAGAGGATGAGAAGATATATCAGATCTCACCCATGATAGCCAGTCATGGGCTTGTTTTCAGGACAGCTCTACCACCCCCTTTATGTATTAACCTCATCACTAAAGAGTGCTTCGCCCTTTCCAGGTGGTTATAACGATCTCAGTCCAGGCACCTGCTGTAACAGTGCAGGCAGAGTTCCCATTCCCTGCTATCTCAAGGCTGCTGCAGGTACCTCTCAGAGGGTGGGCTTGGAACTCTGGGGCAGTGGCAGGTGAGTAAGACCTCCACACACACTCCCCTTCTCCATTTTGAAGTTTTTTGTTTTTTTTTTTTACTTTTATTAGTGGAAAAGAGTGAGTAGCACAAGATGAACAGGAATGGATGTCATGAGATGGGCATTGATGATCTTATTACATTATCTTTCCCCAAACACTCTTCCTTATGTCTAGGGAGAGAACCACTATTTTCCCAAGCTCCATCAACCTCATCTTTATTCTTAACTCCTCACTCAACTGAAATCACTCTCTTCAAAGTTACCAATGGTATCTTGATTGTCAAATATAATGGCCCTTTCTCAGTCTTCATCATTCTTGACCACTGCAGCAAACTGGTGAACACTCTCTCTTTCTAGGACACTTAACACTCCTCTCCCTCAGTTGCTGAAAATGATGTGTTGCCTACAAAAACTGATATTTGCACACTTAAACTTGGAAACAGATTTTTCTAAACTGTATAAAAGTCTCCTAAAGAAGTGTTTCAGTGAAATTTAAACCCATTTGTTCAATACGAACACCTCCCTGTTAGTTTTCAGGAACAAATGATTGACTTCAGAGAAGATGGAACTTTTAAAAAACCCAAGTAAAACTTTTACGTAATTGGTGGATGTGATTGAAAAATGATGAGTATTTAACACAGTTATGTATTTCTTTCATTTGTAGATATACATCTTTGTGATGCATTTTTCATAGTATGACAACTATTAAAATCCAATTTTTTACCCAGTTTTTGCTTGATGACTTCTACTGAAAGAGATCTCACTCTGAAGACAATTCCACTTTTCCACATTTATGATTATTGAAAAGTTTTTCCCATATAACTAACCTATGAATACCTCTCTAATTTCTACTCCATTGGTCTTAGTTATAACTTTGGGGACAAGCAGAAGAAATCTAGTCTTTGTTCTATATGATAGCCTTTCAGATGGCTAAAGATAGTTTCATGTTCTCCCTGAATCTTTTCTTCATTAGGGCAACATTTTCTGGGGAAAAATCACTCAACTTGAAGTCAGAAAATTTGACTTCGATGCTGTCTGCCACTGTCTCCCTGTAACGTGGAATAAACTTTTGAACTTTGGTAGGCCTCACCTTCTTCATCTGTTAAATGAGGTAGTTGGACTAAATTCATCATTAAAGTCTTTAAGAATGTTAAGTTTTAAACATTCTGTGAGTCAGTTCTTTAAACTCATCCTCTTATCGCATGGTTTCAAGTTCTCTCACCAAGCTAGATCCTGCCATGCTTTTAACATCCTTCTAAAAATGATATACTTGGAGGCTGAGCCAAGATGGAGGAGTGAAAGCAGTGACTTGCTTGAGTTCTCCCCCAGACCCCTCCAAGTACTGTAAAAATGGTTCTAAACAAATTCTAAAGCAGCAGGACCCACACAAGACAGAATGAAACAAATTTCCAGCCCAAGGCAGCTTGGATAGTTGTTTGGAAAGGTATATCATGCAGGGTGGGGAGAGGAGCACAGTTCAGCATAGGTGCACAGGCAAAATGTGCCTCAGTGAACCTGGAGCAGGCCTCAGAGGAATGAATCATGGGTAGCTGTGACGGTTTCCAGATTTCTAAACCCACGAACGCCAAAGACAACTTATGTCAGTGGGAAAAGTCTGTCTCTGTGGTGAGAGAGAGAAGTGCGGTGGTCTCAGCCTCAGTGCCAGAGCGTGGCCACGGGGCAGCAACTGCCTTCAGAGCTTCCCGCCCACAGACTAAGGGAGAATCAAGTGGCTGATCAGAGGGGGATTGCAGGGATCTCTTTGCTGGTGCTGAGGCAGCATTCTCTTGCTTTGCCTGTGCTTGGATCTGGGTCACAGTTCTGGGTGGCAGTCCTGGAGTGAGGAGGAGTGCTGGCATGATGGAGCTTGTAGTGGTGGTGGAGAGGAAATCCTCCTCATAGTTCCAAGGCAGGAAAGAGTGCTTGTGGTCATTCATAAACCAGATCACAGGCCAGGAGTAAACACCTCACCCCTTATCATACCACTTTGGAAGAACTAAAAATTTACAGGTCCCTAGAAGTATCTGAAAACAGCTGCACAAAACCCCCAAAGCTGGGGACAGTACATTCTCCACACTGGAAACAGACTCCTACCTTAACAAAGAGTTTAAAACTCAAGTAATTGACTGGGATCATGACCAAGCCTCACAAAAAAAGTCATCCATAGAATCTTTCTTTGGCAACAAAGAAAATCAAAACATGCAACCAGAAAAAGTCAACAAAGTCAAAGCTCCTACATCCAAAGCCTCCAAGAAAAATATGAATTGGTCCCAGGCCATAGAAGAGCTCAAAAAGGATTTTGAGAAATAAGTAAGAGAAGTGGAGGAAAAACTGGGAAGAGAAATGAGTGATGCAAGAAAATCATGAAAAACAAGTCAACAGCTTGCTAAAGGAGACCCAAAAAATATTGAAGAAAATAACACCTTAAAAAATAGCCTAACCCAAATTGGAAAAGAAATCCAAAAAGCCAACGAGGAGAAGAATGCCTTAAAAAGCAAAATTGGCCAAATGGAAAAGGAAGTCCAAAAGCTAACTGAAGAAAATACTTCCTTAAATACTAGAATGGAGCAATTGGAAGCTAGTGACTTTGTGAGAAATCAAGACACTATAAAACAAACCCAAAACAATGAAAAATTAGAAAACAATGTGAAATATCTCATTGGAAAAACAGTTGACCTGGAAAATAGATCCAGGAGAGAGAATTTAAGAATGATTGGACTATTTGAAAGCCATGATCAAAAAAAGAGCCTAGACATCATCTTTCAAGAAATTACCAAGGAAAATTGCCCTGATATTTTAGAACCAGAGGGCAAAATAGAAATGGAAAGAATCCACCGATCACCTCCTGAAAGGGATCCCCAAAGGAAAACTCCTAGGAATATTGTAGCCAAATTCCAGAGTTCCCAGGTCAAGGAGAAAATATTATAAGCAGCCAGAAAGAAGCAGTTCAAGTATTGTGGAAACACAATCAGGATAACACAAGATTTAGCAGCTTCTACATTAAGAGACCACAGGGCATGGAATATAATATTCCGGAGGTCAAAGGCTATAGGATTACAACCAAGAATCACCTACCCAGCAAAACTGAATATAATACTTCAGGGGAAAAATGCACATTCAGTGAAATAGAAGACTTTCAAGCATTTTTGATGAAAAGACCAGCGCTGAATAGAAAATCTGACTTTCAAATACAAGACTCAAGTGAAACATGAAGAGGTAAACAGGAAAGAGAAATCATAAGAGACTTATTAAGGTTGAACTGTGTCCTGCATGGAAAGATAATATTTGAAACTCATGAGTCCTTTGTCAGTATTAGGGTAGTTGGAGGGAAAAAATTATATGTATGTGTATAGATAGATAGACATATAGAGGGCACAGGGTGAGTTGAAGATGAAGGAGTGACATCTGGAGAATAAAATTAAGGGGTGAGAGAGGATTTTACTGGGAGGAGAAAGGAAAAGGTAGAGTGGGGTAAATTATCTCACATAAAACAGACAAGAAAAGGCTTTTACAGTGGAGGGCTAGTGGGGGAAGGTGAGAGGGAATGAGTGAATCTTATTCTCATACGATTTGACTTAAGAAGGGAATAACATACACACTCATTTGGGTATGGAAATCTATCTTACCCTACAGGAAAATAGGAGGGGAAGGGGACAAGAGAGCTAGGGGGATGATAGAGGGGAGAGTATATTGGGGCAGGGGGTAATCAAAAGCAAACACCTCTGAGGAGGGACAAGGTCCAGAGAGAATAGAATGATTGGGGGGGCAGGATAGGATTAAGGGAAATTTAGTTAGTTTTTCACAACATGTCTACTATGGAAGTGTTTTGCATAACTACACATGTATAACTTGTATGGAGTTGCTTGCCTTTTCAGTGAAGGTGGGTGGGGAGAGAGGAAGGGAGAAAATTTTGAACCCAAAGTTTTAAAAACACATGTTAAAAAAATTATTTTCACATGTAACTGGGAAATAAGAAATACAGGAAATGGGGTATAGAAATCTATCTTGTCCCATAGGAAAATAGAAGGGGAAGGGGATAAGAGAAGGGGGGAGAGATAGAAGGGAGGTCAGATTAGGGGAAGGGGTATTCAGAATGCATGCCGTGTTGGGGTGGTGGGAGGGGCAAGATGGGGAGAAAAAATAATAAAAATAATTAAAATGACATACTCAGAAGTTAATACAGTATTTCATGAAGGGGCACATGAGGACAATGGGATTGTCACCTCCCTTATATTGTACCTTATGCTTCTGTTAATATGGATTATATTCATGTTAGCCTTTTTTTTTCCCCAGGCAATTGGGGTTAAATGACTTGCCCAGAGTCACACAGCTAGTAAGTGTTAAGTGTTTGGTTTGAGGCTGGATTTGAACTCAGGTCCTCCTGACTTCACGGCTGGTGCTCTATCCACTGTGCCACCTAGCTGCCCCTCATGTTAGCTTTATTACATTGCCATTTTACATCGTCTTCTCATGTTGAGTTTGCAGACTGCTAAGTTATGCTCTTTTTCTTCTGCACAGAATGCTGTGTACTCTTACCTTCCCTGTTGTGTACATGTGAAGCTAGATTTTAATCCCTGTAGAGGTTCACATTGTTAAATTCAGCCCATCGTCACTACTCATCAGTATCCTTTTGGATTCTGATTCTGCCAAAAACAAATTTGCAATTCCTCCCAGATTTGTGTTATCCACAAATTTGGTAGACATACCATTTTCACATACCATTTTCCCCTTCATTAAAGTCCCAGAAGCTGTAAGTTGGATGATTGGGTTTAGGTGACCTTTAGGAAGAAGTAGGCAGCAGCTTTGCTCTATAGCTTCACCCCTTTGCAGTGACTAGCTTAGAACTAAGCTAAATGGATTATGTGTTCATCAAAGGGACATTGTTTGAAATTTAACTTGGAAATTCCCACTTCCAAATTAATGTAAAACCTAAGATCTATAGAAATGCCTTTTCCTGTTTGGCTTTGCCACAACCCACTGCCATATTGAGGAGCTCACTAATCACACAGCTGGCTGGTACAATTGGGTTTAGAGTTCTGGCCTTTTGTCATTAGGCCTTTACTAAGGGAGACCTTGTGATGTAATGTAAAGAACAACAGATAGGTGTCCAAAGACCTGGCTTCAAAGCTTAGTTCTGCCTTTATCTGTATGACCTTGGGCAAGTCATTTATCTGGATCATAATTTTTCAGCTGTAAAATAAGAATATAAAATATCAACATGAAGGACCAGCAACTCTAAGACTGTGAGGCGATTTTGGTACTGAAAACTTTACATCGCTCTGAGCTTTTTATGTTTTCCAGTAGGAGAAGAACCAGTTCCAGTGTATGTGCATCCTGGAGCTCATAGAGCAGAGTGAAGTAATAGACTTGGCTGGAAGAGGGGGAATGAATGAGTGGCATTCAGAGGCTGATGAAAGCTCTCTGTCATATAAAGACCATATCCTTGTAAACTTACAATTCTAGTCCTCCACGAGGTTCAGATTTTAGATGCCATATCGTTTAGGATTTTTCCACCTCTGGTTAAAAAAAGATGGCTCTAACAACAATTCTTTTTTTTTTTTTTTTTTTTTTTTTTGAGGCAATCAGTGTTAAGTGACTTGCCTGGTCACACAGTTAGTGAATATCGTGTCTGAGGCCAGATTTGAACTCAGGTCCTCCTGACTTCAGGGCCAGTGCTCTATGCATTATGCCATCTAGCTGCCCCCTAAGAACAATTCTGCAACAAGTTTTTCTGGTGAATGCTTCTAGTTGCTAAGCTGGAGCATGTAGGATATATGAATGAAAAGGTGAAGAACCCCAAGAATAGAGGGAGCTCATTTCCTTGTGTTCTCTTCTTTCTTGGTTTGGGAAGAACAATAATACACACCTAGAAGCCTATTTTCCTTTTTTTTTTTAAATTTCAGAGTCTTGGTCTTTTCTTTTTTCACTCTTAAGTTTGTTTCTAGGCTCCCTTATGACCTCTCTGATGGGAAGAACTATTAGGCTATCCCTTTTCTTTAAGAAAAAAAAATAGGGGCAGCTAGATGGCACAGTGGATAGAGCAGCAGCCCTGGATTTAGGAGGACCTGCGTTCAAATATGACCTCAGACACATAACACTTACTAGCTGTGTGACCCTGGGCAAGTCACTTAACCCCATTGCCTAACCAAAAAAACAAACAAACAAAAAAAGAAGAAAATAGAAGTCACTCCCTTTCCTTTTTACTGCTTCTCTTCTTGGTTTAAACATCTATGACTCACAATTCCTCTTTTGTTTCTTTTTAAAAAATGTAATCCCTTCCTATTCTCATCATTTTGATTTCTTTTTTATATATGTGTGTGTGTGTGTGTGTGTGTGTATTAGTTACATGTCTCAGAGGGGACATTTTATATGAAATCTATCCTTTATAATTTTGGGGCTTAATAAGATTCATTAGTTGTTTGAGTTTATATTTAATTTATATTTGAATCATTAAAAAAAATTGGTTGTGCCGTTGAATTGTCATTTGGGGGAATGTTAGCTCTTTTTATTGTATGACACTGCTGTGTCACTTTGTTAGAAAGTCAGGACCACTCAGGCTTTGGGGAGGCAGAAAAAAAGTTTAAAACTAAGCATTTATGAAAAACACAGGCTAATCTCTTTTAGCATTAAGACAACATGAATTGAAATATTTATGATTCAGGGCATAGCCATATGAGAGAACCCAGACAGGCCTGTGGTTTCATTACAGTACTTACAGTATTTGCATGACCCCCAGAAAGGAAAAGTACAAGAGATCTAATGTAGTCAGGTGTGCAGATGCTGTTGAGATGTGCATAGCTCATGAACTGTTATGTTTTGCCTCAGAACCAAGAAGTTCTCAATTATTTGTGTGAAAGTATTAAAAGTGGATGAGTGAATACAGATAAAGAGAAAACTAGTGATTATCATATGTAAAGTATAGGAAATGTCATGTAGATGATGTTGAGTAAAGGAAATTGAAAACAGGAAAACAATTTTATAAGACTTAGTCTTGCTTCATTTCTCTAGTCTTTTCCCCTTTTGATCTATTCTTCTTAAAGCTGCCAAAAAAATCTTCTTAAATGCTTAGGTTTGACCATGCCACCCTTTTTGCACAAATGCCCTTAGTATCTGCCTGTTGTTTATTTTAGCTGGAATTTAAAGAGCACTTTAAGTTTTGCAGTGTACTTCACATATATTATTGCATTTTATACTTACAGCAGTCCTGGCGGGTTCTTTTCTTTTACCTCCATTTTACAGATGAGGAAACCAAGTCCCAGAGAGACTAAATGACTGTCAAGGGTCACACACAGAGTATGTGAGGTAGGATTCAAACTCAGGTCTTCCTGACTCCAAATCTTGCACTCTATCCACTGTGCCACCTAGTTTCTTTGCATAGAATACATAGAATAGAGTACAATATATTTTCTCCTCATCTATGCCTTTTGATCCCTTTGTCCTTCCTAGGCTCAACTTAGATGTCATTCTCTTTGGAAAACCATCCCTGATTCTTCCATCTAAAAGTAATTTCTCCCTTTTCAAATTTTCTTAAATCAGGTGTTCTTAACCTGGTTCAATGAACTTAAAAATAATATATATTTTGGTAGATATATTTCAATATAATTGGCTTCCTTTGTGATCCTATGTATTTTATTTTATGCATTTAAAAATATGATTCTGAGAAAGGGTTCATAGTCTCCAACAGACTGCCAAAGGGATCCATTATACCAAAAAGACCCAGAACCCTTGTCTTAGAGATTTTTGTGTTGTTCCCTTTTTTGCCCCATTGTATTATATCTTATATAATAATTATTTTTCCATTATTTTGTTGTCTCTCTTTAATAAATCTTGCAGGTTTCTTGAACTTAGGTATAGTGTGATTTTTCATCTTTGTATTTCTAGTACCTACCATAGTGCCTTCTACATTATTGGTGATACTGAATGTTGCTGAATTCGTATATATGTATAGATATTTTTAAAACATGGAGTTATTAAAGGATTAACTTGCCAAAAAATTAAATTGCCAGGAAAGGTCAAATTTATTTTTTAAAAAGTTTTGATATTGTTTATTTTTACAACACAATAATTATTCTACAGAACACCCTCCCCTGCCCTGAATCTGCCCTTATAACACCAAAAAGAAAAACAGGCAAAAACCACCATTAAAACAATCACATTCTGCACCTATTGGTCCCTTGTGTGTTCTGTGAAACCTGAGCTGATCATCACACATAAACTGAGTTTGGCTGCCTTTTTGAAAGATGTTGGGTTTTTTTCTCTTCCTGTTTTGTAGTTATTGTGTGCTCTGCATGATCAGCTCATTCATATTTTCTCAGTTTCTTTGTATTACTCATATTTATAATTTCTTATGGCACAATAGTATTCCATTGTATTGTACTTTGTTCAGCCAGAATCTAGTTGATAGACATCCACTTTGTTCCCAGTATTTTGCTACCACAAAAAGAACTGCTGCAGATATTTTGGCATGACTGGGACCTCTCTTACTGTCTTTCACATCCTTGGGCTATATAATATATCCAGTAGTGGGAAAGCAGAGCCCACTGTTACAAACTGTGTATTGACTTTCGAACATAGTTACAGATTATTAGCAGCTCTTAAGTTAAATTTAAATAAAATAATGATGCCTGGAAAGTTGAATTTCCTATACTTTCTGAGATATATGCTAATGAGACAATAATATAAACTGAAATGTCTGACCTTCCTATTTTTGTCCTTGATTTCTTATTTACTTGCTACTTTCTCTGTGCAGTGTTTCCTGATCTCCCTTGGTCAATAACAACCTTGGCCCACGGACCTCACATAGCACTTTGTTTTGGAATTCACTAATGCACTTATGTAATATTGAATATTAGAATTATCTGTGTTTTATGTCACTAATAAAATATAAATGATAGTATGAAGCATGATATAATAATAACATCATTTATACAGATAGCACTTTTAAGGTTTGAAAAGTGTTTTCCAAATATCTCATTTTATCCTCACAACAACCATGGGAGGTAGGTTTTATTATTGTGCTCAGTGCCCCCTTTATTTTTTTAATCAGATGATCAAACTGAAACGTATAGAGAGTAAATGATTTGATCAAAGTCCCACAGTGAGTAGTTGTTTGAGGCCAAATTTGAACTTGGGTATTGAGGTCTTGAGACTCCCCCCTCCGTGCTATACACTCTGTCACCTAGTTGCCTCTGTACAGCATTAAGAAAATTTGTGAAGCATTTCACCTGTGTTATCATTCTGAGGTAGCTGCTATTATTATCATCATCCCCATTTTATAGAGAAGGAGACTGAAATTGATAGAGGTTATTTGACTTGACAAGGATCAAACATCTAGTGACTTTATGGGGTGTGATGTGAACTTGTCTTTGTTGACTCCAGGTCCAGTATTCTATCTACTTATGTCACCTGTTCTTGACAAAAAGGGCTCAATTAGTTGGTATCCAGGGCAGGTAGGCGGTGTAGTGGATAGAGCACCACCCCTGGAGTCAGGAGGACCTGAGTTCAAATGTGACCTCAGACACATGGTACTCACTAGCTGTGTGACCCTGGGCACCCCAATTGCCTGGTGCAAAAAAAAAAGTTGGCATCTACCCTGGTGGATACAGAAATGACTTAATGAATGTTGTGAATATTTCTTGTTGTTGTTTAGTTGTTTCAGTCATATATGATGCTTTGTGGCCCCATTTGGGATTTTCTTGGCAAAGATACTGGAGTAGTTTGACATTTCCTTCTCCAGCTCATCTTTCAGATGAGGAAAGGAGGCTAACAGCATTACGTGACTTGTCCAGGGTCACAAAGCTTTACGTGTCTGAGGCCAGATTTGAACTCAGAAAGAAGAATCTTCCTGACTCCAGATCCAGCACTCCATCCACTGTGCCACCGACTTGCTTATTGTTGCGTAAATGAAAGTATAAAGAGTTTTAAAAGACAATTTTATGAATGAAATGAATTCTTTAAATTGATGTAATTATCCCACTACTAGAAAAAAATAGTTTGTACATTTAAATTTGTCTTATAATCTAAATAAATATTTGTTTTAATATGCATATTAAAATAAGAAGATAAACATTCATGTGGCAAAAACCTGAGCCAATTTCTAACATTTTTCAAGTGGTTCTGTATAGAAACTCTAAAAAAGATCTTTAAAGTTCTAAGCAATTGGGAAAAAAAAAACTTTTATGTATTAAAGTGGAATTAGTATAGTATCCCAGTGCCTAGAATAGTCCCTGCCAAGAGGAGGTGCTTAATCAGTGTTTACTCCATTTAATTAAGTTAATATGAATGATGCTTTGAAAAATATATAGGTAAATTTCTTTAATTTCTCAAATGCTCTCTGTATAATTTGTATGTAAAATATGAAACTGGGCAGCTAGGTGGTGCAGTGGATAGAGTGCAGGGCATGGAGTCAGGGAGACTCATCTTCCTGAGTTCAAATTTGGCCTCAGACACTTACTAGTTAGATGACCCTTGGCAAGTCACATTACCCTCTTTACCTCAGTTTCCTCATCAGTAAAATGAGCTGGGGAAGGAAATGGCAAACCACTCTAGTATTCTTTGCTAATCATAGTAAATAACAGTATACATGTACTGAAGAGACATGGACTAAAAGGAACAGCTTACTAGAGTGGAGTCAGGGATGAAAGGGCATGACATCATGAACTGAGAATTGGCCTTGGACCCAGGAAGACCTGGATTTAAGTCCTGCCTCTGATACTGCCTGTGTGACCCTCAATGAGTCACTTTTGCTCTCAGTGGTCAAGGCAACTCTAACACTATACGTTGCAGGGAAGGTGCAGACCTGCATTGATTCTGCATTGTTAGAGGGAGTTTCCTGATCTAGGAAGGCCCTTTAATCAGCGAAATCACAGGTCCAGTTCCTATCACCTGTTAATGATCTGTGGGATTGGAAGGAGTAGATGGTGCATATGGCAAAAGTAAAGTGCCAATTAAAGGGCCAAAATAATTATTATTAACCAAATAGCCTCAATAATCCTAACAAGATTGACGAAGCTTGTCTTCAGGGTCCTGATCACTTCTAAAACTGCTCTTGCCATTTCCCTCTGACCTTTGGATATTTAGATTTATAGCGCTCTCCCATGTCTTTCCTTCTGTACTACCACCTAACCCTTTCTTTAGAGGCTGGAATGGCTGGGACAGGCTTCTTAAAGGGAGTGGAATGTGAGCTGATCTATTAATGGATAGGCTATGGATCAGTCAGGGATGTGGGAGTTGTATTGGGGGTAAGGCCAGGACAGTAAAGATGAAAACATTAGCATAGGGGCAGAGATGAAAGCATTTAGGACTATGAATATGTAGACAGGAGGCAAGATGTTATAGTAGAAAGAGTACTGGGTTTGGAATCTTTTGCTTGGGGTTTGAATCCTACTTCTACTTGAATCCTGCTTCTTACTTAATAAACGTTTATTAAGCCTACTATGTGTGAGTGCTAAAGTACTACTTACCACATTTGTGACCTTGGCTAATTGACTAAAAATCTCTTTGCCTCAGTTCTCCTTATCCATAAAATGAAGACGTTGTACTAGACCAGGGATTCTTAACCATTTTCATGTTGTTCGACCCTTTGGTGGTCAGGTGAAGCTTATGACCCCTTTTCTAAAGAATGTTTTTAAATAACTGAAGGAAATGCAAATTTTAAGTTAAGGGTTAATGAAAATAAAGAGAATTATTTTTTTCCAATGCAAGTTCATAGATCCTCTCCCCCCAGTCTGTCCCATAGATTCTTTGGTAGTCTGTGGACTCCAGGTTAAGAACTCCTGGATTGGATGGTCTCTAAGGCACATAGTTTGTTACAAGCAGCAAAGCAACTGATATTTGTAAGTCGTGTTTGCTATAAGTTGCAAAGTTCCACAAGGCACTTGGCCCATATGATACTGTCTCAGCCCTCAAGAGGTTTATATTTCCCTGGATTTCATTAGTAACCAGAATAAAATACAAAGTTACAGGTTAATATTCATACCATACCTAAAAGTAAAAAACAAAACAAAACCAGTCTTCTGCAGAAAAACAGATTACAAAGGGTCAGTTCATTTTTAGTGTGCCAGGAGTCATGAGCAGGGACTTATGCTTGTTAATTGTGCCTGTAGATTAAAAACAGCACTGGACTGGGAGTCACAAGACCTTAGTTCTAGTCTTGGCTTGACCCTGTTAACTAAGATCAAGAGAGATCATCATTTATCCTGTGTCACAAATAGCTAGCTACAGAATTGGAATTTGGACCACTGTATTGCCAATTCCTGTCCACTGCTCTTTCTGCTGCATCATGTTCTTCACTGTTTTTATACACAGAAGAGAGTGGAAGAAGAGTTTCTGTTGAATTAACTGGTGTTTCTAAAATTCATGAGTTTTATTATTCATATCTTCTGATAAATCTTTGTGTAAGAAATTATCCAAATTATGTCATTAATGATAATTTTGGTCATTTAACTACCGGATTCCTTCTTCATTTTCTCAGTGTAGAATCCACCCCTCCCTGAATAATTCTAATTAGCTTCCTTTTTCTCCTTAGTCTGTGGTTTTGGTGTTCTACCTCCAGACCTGTAATCCTAGTTTCAGATCATCCCCAACATGTGTTATATTTTGTCCCGTAACCTCACCTTTCTCTTTCCTTGATCATCTGGGAAAATTAAGGTTCAACTCTTTCCCCCACATTTTAGGATATACATCATTGTGGGGGAGGGAGGGTGGAGAAGAGAAGGACTTGGGGAACTGTATGATTGAAAGGGAGGCACAGAACAACGGAGCACAGCTGAAGGATAACATTTGTAGTACATCATTATCAGAAGCTCCTTGAATGGAGCATCAGCTCTGGAGGAGGGGGACAAAGATCCTAGTTAAGAGAAGAGAGGACATCTAAATATGGTGGTTCCATTGGGCTTTCTGACAGATCCCCCTGCTCCTACCTGGATTGTAAATAACTGTCTTGACCTGTAGATGGATCCTGGTCATGGAAGTCTCCAGGGTTGCGACTTCCAGAAAGGAGGCAGGCAAAAAGCATTTTAAATCCTTTTCTTAGAGGTTAGGGCCTTTAAAGCATCTTTTATGCGCTATGGTTGTATAATATTCATAAACACAGTGTTGGAGGATTGGACAAAGTGTCTGGTTTTACCACAGCATCAATGACACATATCTGACCCTCATGGTTCTTTGAACTAGGTAGGCAAGGGAAACACATATATCTGTCCTGTCAAAGGCTAATAAATATTGTTTCTTATTCCTTTTCTCCTCATCTCAGGAAATTAAAACACTAAGATCTGACCTAGAGGAATTTTTTGCTTAATTCAAATACACACTATATACACTCTAATAATAAATAATAACAACATTAATACTAGCTATAATTTATGCACATTAAGGTTTGCAAAACACTTTTACACATATCTCATTTGACATGAGAGAAATGTTATCAAATAAGATAACATACACCACTTTGGAAACCATAAAATATTATATTATTATGATGAAACAGGTATTCTTAAACCTTTTTTAATGGATCCCTTTGGCCTTAAAGTGAAAATTATGGATCTCTACTTAGGATATTGTTTTAAATGCATGAAATAAAATAACAAGATTACAAAGATTATATTGAAATAATAGTTTTAAAAATAGTTTTTAAAAATTCATGGATCCTAGATTAAGCACTCCCAATCTGAAGGAAGATCTTCCTTCGGAGGCTGTGTGTTCTGGTCTGATAGCTTGAGTACTACAGGAATTAGATATTGATTGCTGTGTGAACCAATATATATTTGACTCATGTGAACCTTGAAAATTAATTTTGAATTTTAAGTTTGTGGTATTTGCAATTACAATTCTTTATTTATGAAGTTCTCTAAAGCTATTAGGTGTGGGCAAAACTAGAAGTCGGCCTGGCTATTTTAAAATTCTCTAAATTTGCCTAAGTTTCTTTTTGGCTTATTGAAAGGCCTTAGGGCATGCTTATTGATTACATTGAGCACAAAGTTTTTTAAAATAATAAAGTCGAAGTGACAGCTCATTATCTTGAGAAAAACATTTTAGAAAAGTTTCAATAACCACCTGAAAGGTACTTGTTGATCAGTAGTAGTGATTACCGTCATTGTTTCCTCTCCTGTTGGTATTTAAAATGTCTACCAGTAATGGAACTAAATAAAATGTTTTCCTTTTTATTTCCTCTAGTTTCTTAGGTAACTCCTGTATGGTTGGTGTTTTTCTGTTATAAATTTTGGGCCTGTTAGTAATAGGGTTTTCTTATTTTTCAGTTGATTTTGCTTGGAGATTAGTGAATATTACCACCAGCTTTGACATTAACTTTCTGTTTACTTAACTGAGAATACTTAGAAAAGTAGCACCCCCTTTTGGAGTACCTTCCTAACTTACACTTAAACCGGTTAGCTGAAGGTTGGATCCTCGGGGGTGGTGACTGTCGTAAGAGTTCAAAAGATAGTCTGGGCATTTGAACTTAAAAACTAAAGCTCACAATTCCCTCTAAATTTGCCTTTAATAGTAAGCTGAAACAATTAGCTTAAAAGAAAGGCATCTAATAATATAGCATAGTAAAAATGGTAGCTATAAAATACTCAATATGCCTGAGGTATACTCTCCCTCAGATACAGCACCCATGGGAAAACAGGCAAAAGCAAGAGTATGATGGTAGAGAGGCATATATGTAGAGAATACTTGTGACCAAGGCAACTCACTTCCCCAGTATTGCAGTGCCCTGACATCCTTTCTCTTCTTATGGAGTCCTCATGTTGCTCTCCATGATTCTACTTTAACAAGTACATATTCTGCCATATTTGGACTTTTCTCTGTGCCTAAGAGCCCAATAACCCCAGTCCGTCTTATTTGGGATGTGAATTGTCAGTGCTATGATATTTGGCATATTTTACACCTACCAGATTGGCTAAAATGATAGAAGGGGAAAGTGACAAATGTTGGAGAGGATGTAGGGAAAATGGGACACTAATTCATTGTTGGTGGAATTGTGAACTGATCCAACCATTTTGGAGAGCAGTCTGGAATAATGCCCAGAGAGTTATTAAACTACCTACGCTCTTTGACCCAGCAATACCACTACTTCATCTTTTTCTAAAGTTGATTAAGGAAAAAGGAAAAGAACCTGTATGTTCTAGAATTTTTATAGCAGCTCTCTTTGTGTTGGTAGAGAATTGGAAATTGCAGGGATGCCCATCAATTGGGGAATGGCTGAATAAGTTGTGGTCTATGATTGTGATAGAATACAACTGTGCTGTAAAAAATTATGAGCTCAGTGATTTTAGAAAAAAAAAACATGGAAAGACTTGCATGAAATAATGAAAAGCCAAATGAACAGAACCAAGACAACATTATATACAGTAACAGCAATATTGCTTTAAGAACAACTTTGAGTGAAAAAAGGTACTTTGTTAAATATAAATACCCAAAATAACTATAAAGGACACATGAAGAAAGATGCTATCTGTATCCAGAGAAAGACTGATAAATAGAAGTATGTATGGAATAATTTTACATACACACACATACATACACCTATTTGTATCTAATGGTAGCCATCTCTAGGGTGGAAGGCAGGTAAGAAATTTACATGATAATTTTGTTGTATATTTGAAAGGAATAGCAAGTTGTGCATGGTAGTTTTGCAGTTTCATGTACAATCATCTTTTTTATTGTACTGTGTTATGGAAATGCTTGTCTTATTCCATAAATTAAAAATAAAATTATAAAAAGACTATCATTATATGTGTGCATTGGCAAAATGATGTTGCAAAATTCAGTTTTGAGTGAAAATTATAGGAATAAGTTGCTAGGTGTACATTCAAGGCTTTCCAGAGTCAGGCTTAAGCCTATATTTATAGGCTGATCTTACACTGTTTCCATTGTGTGTCCTACATGCCAACTAAGCTGAATTATTTACAATTCCAAGAACTCAACCCATTCTTTTCTGCCTATTCATGCTGCTCCCTAAGCCTAGAATTACCTTTCCCTTTACTCCATTAACACCTGTTGAAGTTCCACTGGCCTTTCAAGACTCCACTCAAATGCCTGCTTGTGCGTGAAGCATTGGTCAGGCTGTTGGGAAATAATGACTCTTATCTTCAGAACTTTGATAACATCTCTCATTTTGCTTTTTTATGGTACTTACCACATTCTAGTTTGTATTATAGTAATTTATGTACACGTCTTATTTCCCCTACTAGATTGTAAACGCATCGAGGACAGGAAAGTTTCTTTATTACCTGTTATTCTCTTTAGCAACTATTCTAGGAACATTGCATGTAATAGGAACATAATATATTTTTATTGAATTAATTTATTGAACAAAGATGGATTGGGAGCCAATTGTATACAGTAGTAAAGATACAGTCTCTACTAATGAATAACTTAGAATTAGTAGGAGAGATAAAACATATCAAGGTTGTCCCAAAAGTCTTAGTGCAGTGTTTTAAACATTAAATAAAATAATCATAATATGGAAGAGAGAATATGCCAAGAATCAGAAGAGAGGTTCAGTGTGCTATTATATTTCAGAGGTGGGAGAATATATCTATAGATATCTATATGTATATCTATATAAACACACACACACACAAATACATATATTCTAATAGTTTTCTGGGCATTAGGGAAGTACTTTCCAAAGTTCTTTGTGAGGTCTCATCCTTTTCCTTTACTAGAAAAACAATCAGTTAATTTTGACAAAGAAGTACAATTCTTTTTATTTGTAAAAAAAAATTATTTACTGATACATACATGGTATAGCAAAGGTTTTGCAAAAGACACATGATCTTTAGCTTATTGGGAGTGTGAGGATATGCTAGTGATTCCATAATAAAAAACATATGTTCAAAGTATGGTTACTTTGTGTGGGAAGAAACTAATATACAATATTATATCATAGTGAACGGTTCACTGAAAAAATTTAGTGTATTTTTAACATACAGATTTTCTTTTAGTAGTTCTTTCTAAGATCTAGGCAAACTTTACCAATAGCTATATTCATAAACTCTTGAAACTTGGGATCCCACTGTAGCTCCTGGAAATAAATTTATAATTATTTCAAAATAATTTATATCAGTATTAATGCTAAGTAATTTTAATATGAGTCACATAGTAAATGTGTATATTATAATAACTATACTGTATAGGCACAGTCACAATAGTTAGCAGTGACTTCACAATGTTTTAATGGAAACAATAATGCTAACTGTCTGGATTAAATAGAGAAAAAAAGGACATTTACTTGTAATGTGCTTTGGTCACATTACTCAATTCCCACCACTGTTGTCTGGCCACGTTGGCCCAGCTTCTGTTTTTTGAAACACAAGATGCCCCATTTCCTTTCTCTGTGCCTTTGCATTGGCTTGTCTCCTTCCTTGGAATGCTTTCTTCCCTCACTTCTGCCTTAGAATTCCTAGTTTTTTTTAAGACTCAGCGCAGGTACCACCTCCTGCAAGAGGCTTTCTTTGTGCCCCAGCTGCTGGTGCTTTCTCATCTAATGCTACCTTCTGTGTACTCTTCATCTATTTTGTTTATACTAATTTATGTAAATATTATCTTCACTTTTGGGATGTATGCTCCTTGAAGGCAGGACTGGACTGTTTTATTCCCCCCTTTTTCTTTGTATCCCCACTGTTTAACACAGTGGCTGGTACATAACACTTAGTATGTTTGTTAATAGAATTGGTTAATTTGTTTGCTTCATTAGTAATTTCTTGATGATTAAGGACTGAATATTGTTTAGCCAATAGAAATTTCACCTGGAAATTTTTTTTTTTTTGAGAAATGGATAAAAGTAATATAGTATGTCCTGAACCACTTTTAATGGTCTTCTAACTGTGCTTTAATGATGTATGGTTTGGGGGCCAGTCTCCTACTTTGTTATCTGTAGTGCTGTTCTTATTAGAGTTAATTGACCTACAGTTACAGAGAATTACTTTGCTTTAATTTAAACTTGAAATTGTATTTTAATAAAACTGTGCAAAATTCACCCTCCCCAACTGTCTTTTGAGTTTTTGTTAGATTTTTTTGTTTTACTAATAATTTTTTGATGGAGTTTATGTTATGGCCCTATTCATGTTTTGAAGATTCAGCCCAGTGTTATTTTGGAATCCTCCTTAAAATAATACAAAAAAACCCCTAAATTGTCTTTATAGGATGGACATTGGATTTATTTAACCTTTTATAATTATAGCGAAATGAAAATTCTAAGAAGTAAATTTAAATGTAAGATCTATAATACATATCTAAGGTTACTGGTTTTTTATTCATAATGTAATCAACAATATTATATGGTTCTGAAATTCATTAGTTTCTGTCTTTTAAAGAAATGACTCTTGTTTTAAAAAATGATATATTTGTCTGTTGTGGTTACATATAGAAATCACTTGACAAATAATGTTTTCATTAAGTCTTAGGAGATATGTTCCATTTTACTCATGATAAAATATTGTTATAAAATATATTAGTTTTGATCATAACTTTTAAGCTTCTCAAAACAAACATGTAAAATTGTGGAATATTTCTAGCAATCTTCCTTGATTACTTTGATTTTTGCTAGAAAGAATAGATGTAATATTTTAAAATCTCAGGATCATCATGTGCCTTATGATGAAGAAGAGTGTCAGTCCACTAGGTATTTATTGTTAATAATGACATTTTGTAAAAAGGTACTTTTCATTCCACATCACTTGTATAATGTTTGTTGAATGAACTAAAAGAAAACCATTTCATAAATGTCAGTTTAATCCATGTCCCATTTAAAAAAATGAAAACCATTTCAATTTTTTAGTTGTATTGGGGTTTTATGGACTTGGTGACCATTTTGTCAAATACGGTTTCTTGTTCTTGAAATATTTGGAAATTGATTCCATCTGTAGTGTTTTTTTATTCCTCCTAAAATATTTTGAATTGTGTGTCCTTTGTCAAGAATATGAAAAAATTATATTCTAACTAAACAATAATTTTTCATCCACAGTTGCATAGATTTATACATTTTAACTTAGTGAATTTTATCTTTTCTTTCTTATCCTTAAGGTTTTTATGTCTGAACTGCAAGACTTGCTTTCACCTTAACAAACTGAAGCAAAAAGTGTATTTCATGAACATAGTATTTTAGTATAAAGTGTGATCAGTAAATGCAGTATGTTAGACAAAGAGGTAACATTAAATTATGTATTTCTATAGAATTTGAAATTGTTTTAGGGACTTTAGGATTATTTAATATGAGAGCAGCCAGATGGGACATCTAAAGGTCGATACGCCATTCATCTTACACTGTTAGTAAATAAAGAGCTTGGCAGTATGGCTCCAAATAGCATATACTTTGTTGTTTAGAAAATTTTATCTTTGGCCGTAAGTTAACACTGGTATATCTATCCATTCAATGTGTTCCTTCCTCACAACTTTTTCATGCTTGTTTTCTCCAAAAGTTTTCCCCAAAGCATCTTTTGATGATTTTGTTTTTGCTTGACTTAGATGTCATGAGATAAACTATGATTGGTAATAGAGTATCAACGCAGTAGCAGTGAGTTACATTTGAGTTTCTTTTGAATGGAACTCTTTAATTTGTAATCAGATGTATTGCTTTATTTCTGTGAGAGCTTTAAGAATTTAGGTTTGAGCATTTGCTGTGGCATATGGTGCGTTTTCTGTCCTATTTTGTATACCAGCCCATTAAGAAGAGAAAGTGAAGTAAGTAATCTAAAAATAACTCTGCTGTTGGCCTAATTTAACAAAAAAAAAAAGTCTTCTGTGCATAAGTAAAGTTCCACATTTTGTCTCCCCTGGTGGAAAATCTCCTAAGCATTTTGCCACCTATTCACAGAACAACATCTTGTCTGGCATTGTAATTGCAGCCCAGAGTGCCCCGATTTAAAAAAAAATTGTTATGTTTTGCTCACCCTGGTCATAAGTATACAAATCTAGTCAGTGTAGAGAGACTTAATATACTGAATTATTGCCATTCAGTCTCTTTCCCATATCCCCTCCTCCCACCAAGACATATACCTACCCCTCTTACACAAGCGATATCTCTTTTGCAGGCACATCATACATTCAGTGCTACATTTTAAATTTGCATTGGTTTAAAAAAATCAGCGGAAGCAAGAGTATATGAGGAAACTAATTACAGTAGGTACATTTCTGTCTTTGGAGTTCATTTCCTGCATATTTATCTCATTTCACCAAATTACTACATAGTAAGACGTTTTTAAACTTGTGACAACTCATAAGGTTAAGCTAGTTTAATACATTCTTATTGATGTGTAGCTTTTTGGGGGGGAACTGAATTCTTTCTGCCTATTTTGTTTGGGTCAGTAATTGTTTTAAAGATTTTTTTTCTCCCTGTGATTTTTTTTTTTTTGGTGACTTGTTTTACCTTTAAGATTTGGTCTAGAAGTAAGAAGGTCAGAAGGTTTCTTGCTAATTTTAAGGCCTTGGGATTTTTTTTCCCTTTGAGAATGTGAAAAATAATAGACATAGTGTTTACATATGTACAAAGCTGCTTAGGAAACTCAGAAGCTAGAGGAGTGGGTTTTATTTTTATCTATCTATCTATCTATATATATATACACACACATATATGTAAAGCTGTGTTAATAATAATTTGTCTTGATGGGGCACTGACTTTCATGAGTTTTTATTTTCCTGAAATCCTTTTGAGATGTCAACATGCTGCAAAACCTTTGTTATCTGGTAACATGGTAACAATAAAAAATACAGCAGTCTGATAGACCTTATTCCAGAGTGGTATGATAATTATGTTTAAAAATCTGGGTGTGCATCCGGGCTCTGCCCGTTACTCGTGATGGAAATGTGGGCAAGCCTCTTAACCTTGAGCTTCAGTTTCATCATCTGTAAAGGAAGAGACAATAGTACTTGCATTAACTACCTCTCAAGGTTATGAGGAGGTAGTTTGTAAGATAGTTCTCTCGATGCTTTCTCATTTCATGGGTACCAGCTTAGCACTTGGACCATTAATTTATCATCCGTCCTTGTCACTATGTTATTGGTCTACCTGCTTTTCCAAATGCATATTTTTAGCTTCACTTCTTCCATATGGCATTCTTACTAATAGACACTGCCCCTCCCGACCCCTAAGTATTGGCCAACTCCGTTGCCCTGTAGTTTTGTAAGTATTAAGTATCATATAAAAGACTGTGTTATTCTTACACAGAAAATTTTTAAATGAAATTTTATTTAAAAAGAGGAACATTGAAATGTTGGAAAGGAAAGAAATGAGGAATAGTAGCCATTGGAGAGAGGCTGTGTGGTGGTATGGAAAGGAGCTTTGGGTTTAGAATATAAGGGACGTGGGTTTATTCAAACCCTGGCTTTGCCACTGATTACCTGTATGATCTTCAGAGGGTCTCTTCACTTCTCTGGGCCTCTGTTTCCTCATTGGAAAAATGAGGGATTTGGATTAGATACCTACTGAGATCCCTTCTAGCTCAGAATTTATGCTCCTAGGAATCTTTTGTTTTTCTTTCCCTAACTTCGTAGAAGTGTTAATGTTTTTAAGTACCTACTGGCTTCAAAGCACTGGGCCAGGTGTGGTATGAGTCAAGAAATATTCCAGACTTAGTTTTCTCTTTCTGAAGCTCAAGCCATGGTCATTGAGGTAACTGATCACATAGGCTAGGGGAGCTAGGTAGCACAATAGATAGAGTGCTGGGCCTGGAGTTGGGAAGAACTGAGTTCAAATCCAGCCTCAGACACCTACTAGCTGTGTGACCCTGGGCAAGTCACTTAACCATGTTTGCTTCAGTTTTCTCATCTGTAAAATGATCTGCAGAAGGAAATGGTAAACCATTCCAATATCTTTGCCAAGAGAACCTCAAATGGAGGCATGTTAGACACTACTGAAAAGACTGAATAACAACAAATCACATAGGCTCTTTTGTATAATTCGTTCTATTTTTTTGTTCACCAGAACGTATAAAGAGGAAGAATAAACTATATAGAGATTTGTGACTAAACCATTCCAGAGCTAATTGATTGAGTCCTTGGTCAGAAATTGAATTATAGTAACAATAGGCAGATAAAGAAAGGAATTCTTGGAAGGACACTCAGTGTCACATGGAACCTAGAATGTACGTGATTGATGATGTGGAAAGAAGTTGATCTATATCTCTATTGAGATATGTATGTATAGATATAGATAATATCTGTGATACATATCTGAAATATTTATAATCTACATCTACACACACACACACACACACACACACACACACATCAGAAGCTGAATGGAGTCAAAACTCCATAAAGAACCTGAAGAACTATTAAGTGATATTGAATTCACAGATAAAAAATGTATTTGATATTCCATCCAGAGAATATGGACTGTAATAATTCTAGAAGTACATGGGAGCATGGGAGGTGATGTAGGAGCTGAAATGGGTTGTATTATTCTTCACAGTGCTACTACATGTACAAAACTTAATACATTTAGGCAGTCAATCAGCAAGCATTTATTAAGTACTTATTATGTGCCCAGCATTGTGCTAAGTGCTTAGCATATTAATACAAGTAGAATCAAGGAGCTTACATTTTAGTAGGGGAAGACACACATAAAAGGAAGCTGAAAATGGGGAGGGGGGGTCAATTAGAGGATTAATAAAGAACCACCATTATTTTTCCAATTTTTAATTGGACATAAAGGGGGCATTCCAGTGGAAAATGACTAGAATATTTCCTTAGAAACTAGTTGTACCTTTCTAAAATGTAATTTGGACAGAAGTTATATTAAGTTGGACCAGAATGTGTAAAAAAAATTGAATCTTTGGAGGAAGGGGAAAAAAGCAAATATAACCTAAGATTTTAAAAAAGCAAAATATGTGAAAATTCCTATTTTTGAAACTTGAATTTGAATGTGTGAGTTAGCTAGAAAATACATAATAAAATGTATAATAGACAACGTATTGAGTAACAAAATGAGTCTATATTCTCAGTCTACGAATCTGCTAGGTCTTTGTTTTAATACAAAATACATATAAAGAGGGAGAAGATTAAGAAATGGGGAAATTCTCAGTAGACTTATAGACAAAACTAATTCGTGGGATTATAGATTTTTTGCTAGAAGTAATTGTATGTTATCAGTGTCAGCTCTCTTATTTTACAGATGAATAAACAGAAGTCCAATGAAGTTCAGATACACGCCCAAGACCATATAGCACAGCTTAGACTTGAACTGGGTTGTCCACTGGTTCCTGATCGACTAACCACAATAACTCTGTGTTCTCCTACTTCACGGTAGCCCTTCCCTCCATCACAGAACACTGTGTCCTCTTCATGGGCTAAAATGATGACTGTCATGATTGTCTTTGTTTACTTTTCCCAGGCTGCAGAGGAAGTTGTAAAACAGTGCAGACTTTTCATGTGCAACTTCAGCTGTATCTCTGTCACTATTTGGCAGTCTTTTAAAAAATTTATCTTTTGTTGATTCCCTAGAAAACATGTTGCTGTGGTTGCTCCAGGAATCTTTTCTTGTGAAGCCTTCAGCTCTTGCCATGAGTGTCTTCATCCTTAGCAGATTTACCTAATCTCCTGCTCTGAGCGCATGAAAGGTTATCTGGCATAAACTCTTGGAGTTGAACTCACTATTATGTCAGTAAATCTCAGTTTGCTAATTTTCCCTCTAGTTCGAGAAGAATCTCCAATAGAGTTCTATATCTTCTCCATGATCCTTTCTATTCTTTCTAGAATTGAGGACCTTCTTTACTTAGTCACCCATCTCTATTTGCTTGTCTCCTTTACTCATTTCTGTTCTTCTGTATTCAAGTATACACAAGTTTACAAATTTTAAGAGACCTTCTTTTGCTCTTGCCCCCTGTGGAAAAATAGATTCTATCTTGTTGCTCTGTTTTCGCTGCCAAATTTCCTAAGTCAAGAAGCTTGTCCACATCATTTCTTTCTACTCTACCCAATCTCCCCTAAATTGAGTATCTCCTTCTAATCACTCTCATGGGGAAAGAAGGCATTTTTGGCTCAGCAGATAAAGAGCTAGCCTCAAAGCTGGGAAAACCTGGGTTTAAGTCCTGCTTCTGATGCATAGTGGTTTTATGACTTTAAGTATATCACTTAAATTCACATTATTCCCTCAGTAACTGTAGGATTCTAAGCTGTGGAATAGTTTCCAAATCACATGGGTAGAGGGAATTCCCTCTGGCAGTCAAAGCACAGGTCCAGTCTCTGTCCCTGTCCTCAGTGACCGGTCACTGGTGATAGCCTTCTTATTGACCAATGCAGTAGCCTTTACTATTTTAGTTTTCATTTCCTTTCACCTTTCTACTCTATTTTGTAGTGTTGAACAGCTCTTGCTTTTGAAAATTTAACCTCCCTTGGCTTCTGTAACACTGTCCTGGTGATATATCTATATCTACCTTTCTATCCTAATCGTTGTTTTCTTCGTTTGTTTTTCTTTTCTTACAACCCCTAGCTGTGGCGTTCCCTAATGGCTTAATCCCTGGCCCCTTTGTCCTTATCTCTGCAAAATCCCTCTCTTAGAGTGCCACGCTTTTCACATAGTAGATGCTGGTTTTAAAAAATTGTGCTGGAGAAATTCAGCTTCATGATGTAAACAAATACCTGGTGGGGGGTGTGTGTGTGTGTGTGTGTGTGTGTGTGTGTGTGTGTGTGTGTGTGTGTGTGTAGATCTAGATAAATATGGGGGGAGGGAGGGAGAGAGAGAGAGACAGGGAGGGAGACAGAGAGAGACAGGGAGGGAGAGAGAGAGAATTAATTTGAATTTAGCACTTAAATGAGAGGACTGCTACATATGGAACTGTCCTAAAGGAATTTGCAATTTAGTAGAGGAAATAAGTTTTTTTTTTTCATTTTTAAAGAATCTGTGGTGGCCTGTCTGTACTTTCTCATGCTGTGTACTTCTTGTCCCTTTCTTTCATCACAGGAGATCATCTAGATGCTATATAGGTTCCTCTTGTTCTTTTAATATACAGGTCTGGACTCAAGAAGACCTGAGTTCAAATCCAACCTCACTCACTAGCCATGTGACCCTAGAAAGTCACTTAAACTTTGTGTGCCTCAGTTTCCTCATTGGTAAAATGGTGACAATTATAGTACCTATATCCCAGGATTGGTATAAGAATCAAATGAGCTAATAATTGTAAAGTGGTTAGCACAGTGTCTGGAACATAGTTTGTCCTATATAAATCTTAGCTCTCAGCGTTGTTGCTATTAGTGCATCATTCAAGCCGTCCATTTTTGTCCTTGCTACGTCATTGACCCATCATCTTTCCTCATCCCATTTGCCCTTGACGACGTCACTTATACCACTTCTTCGGTTCAAGCCCTTGTTGATAATGTGATGATGCATATTCCTCTCAAATGCCATACATATTAACATTGATCTTTGGTTCACAGCAGTTGTGAGTCCTGTGAGGTAATAGTGTTGCAAGATTTGCAGCCGCATCACGTGGTCAGAAGAATATCGATGACAAGATGATGTGCTCTGGCCACAGGGAGCAGCTTCGGAATCTTTGGACATATTAGGCCACTTCCTACATGTGACCCTGTCCAGGCTCCCTTCTTTTCAATTCCATTTGTAGCTCTTTGTTGAAACTTAAGAACTATGAATGCTCCAGAATTGCCAGAATATCTTTAATTATAATTATCTTGGAAATTGATATTCCACATATCGTCTTTACATTAATCTGAATGATTCATTTTTCTGGGGTTTTAGCTCTGCAGTGTCTCAAGTTTCATGTTGCCTTCCAGTTTTTGTAGTTTTGCTTGGCTAATTTTCCATTTAGTGCCGGGTGCTTGATTTGAGAGTTTGTCTGACTGATTACATGAACAAGTCAAGTTCCTTGCAGCTCACATACTATGAATCTATGGAAATAATGTCATAAGAGAATCGGTTGAAAGAACTTGATGTATTTATCTTGGGGAAAGACAGATTTGAGTGGTGGACATAATAACGGTCTTCAAATATTTGAATCTCAGCTGTTTGGAAAGGGAACTCAACTAATGGTGAAATCTTACATTTTGTATAGCATTTTCTAGCTTACAAAGTATTTGAATATACACAATTTCATTTGAACTTTGTAATTTTGAGAAATCATTATCCTTGTTTTATAATTGAAGCCTCTAATTGAGGCTTAGAGAGATGAAGTCACACTGGGTTTGTAGTAAAAAACATTGAATTTGAATCATTCACATAATCTTAGGTTGGATTAATAGAAGTATAATGCCACAGATGAAGTAGCTAATAATCTTTCTGTGTACTTGCCCCTACATATCCATTTTAGACAAATGGATAGATGTTTGCATTTGTTTTACCCTAGTTCAGATCCTCTTCATCTCTCTGAACTACTACATAGTTTTCCAATTTGTCTCCATTCTCCTGTGCTAATCTTTCCTCCTTCCAACATATTCTAAGCCCATTGCTAGAATTATTATCATAATCTACAGTTCTTTTTTTGCATGTGAAAACAATTTTTTAACATGTGTTTTTAAAACTTTGGGTTACAAATTTTCTCCCTTCCTCCCTCCCTAACCACCCTCATTGAAAAGGCAAGCAACTCGATACAGGTTATACGTGTGTAGTTATGCAGAACACTTCCATAGTAATCATGTTGTGAAAAACTAAGTATGTTTCCCTTCACCCTATCCTGCCCCCCCAATCATTCTATTCTCTTTGGACCTTGTCCCTACTCAGAGGTGTTTGCTTTTGATTACCCCCTCCCCCAATCTACCCTCCCCTTTATCATCCCCCTACTCTCTTGTCCCCTTCCCTCCTTATTTTTCTGTTAAGGTAAGATAGATTTCCATACCCAAATGTGTATGTTCAGTCTCTCCTTAAGCCAAATCCTATGAGAATAAGATTCACTCATTCCCTCTTACTTCCTCCCCCCCCATTTCCCCTCCACTTTACTTGTCTGTTTCGTGTGAGATAATTTACCCCATTCTACCTCTCCCTTTATTCTTCTCCCAGTATAATCCTCTCTCACCTCTTAATTTTATTTTCCAGATATCACCCCTTCATCTTCAACTCAGCCTGTGCCCTCTATTTATCTGTTTATCTATCTATATATACATATATATATATTTTTTTTTTCCATCCAACTACCCTAATACTGACAAAGGACTCATGAATTACAAATATCATCTTTCCATGTAGGAATGTAAACAGTTTAACCTTAATAAGTCTCTTATGATTTCTCTTTCCAGTTTACCTTTTCATGTTTCACTTGAGTCTTGTATTTGAAATTCAGATTTTCTATTCAGCTCTGGTCTTTTCATCAAGAATGCTTGAAAGTCCCCTATTTCACTGAATGACCATTTTTTACCCTGAAGGATTATACTCAGTTTTGCTGGGTAGGTGATTCTTGGTTGTAATCCTATTTCCTTTGCCCTCTGGAATTATAAGCCTGGTCTCTTAATGTAGAAGCTGCTAAATCTTGTGTTATCCTGATTGTGTTTCCACAATACTTGAATTGTTTCTTTTTGGCTGTTTGCAATATTTTCTCCTTGACCTGGCAACTCTGGAATTTGGCTACAATATTCCTAGGAGTTTTCCTTTGGGGATCTCTTTCAGGAGGTGATTGGTGGATTCCTTCCATTTCTGTTTTGCCCTCTGGTTCTGAAGTATCAGGGCAGTTGTCCTTGATAATTTCTTGAAAGATGATGTCTAGGCTCTTTTTTTGATTGTGGTTTTCAGATGGTCCAATAATTTTTAAATTCTCTCTCCTGGGTCTATTTTCCAGGTCAGTTGTTTTTCCAATGAGATATTTCACATTGTTTTCTATTTTTTCATTCTTTTGATTTGTGTCTTGATTTCTCATAAATTCACTAGCTTCCAATTGTTCCATTCTAGTTTTTAAGGAAGTATTTTCTTCAGGTAAGCTTTTGGACTTCCTTTTCCATTTGGTCAATTTTGCTTTTTAGGGCATTTTTCTCCTCATTGGCTTTTTTGGACCTCTTTTATCATTTGGGTTAGGCTATTTTTTAAGGTGTTATTTTCTTCATTATTTTTTTGGGTCTCCTTTAGTAAGCTGTTGACTTGTTTTTCATGA
This sequence comes from Vombatus ursinus, assembly GCF_900497805.2. Lineage (NCBI taxonomy): Eukaryota > Metazoa > Chordata > Mammalia > Diprotodontia > Vombatidae > Vombatus > Vombatus ursinus. The sequence continues at coordinate 1,348,096 of NW_020954608.1, read as the reverse complement.
TTTTCTTGCATCACTCTCAGTTTTTCCTCTACTTCTCTTACTTGCTTCTCAGAATCCTTTTTGAGCTCTTCCATGGCCCAGGACCAATTCATATTTTTCTTGGAAGCTTTGGATGTAGGAGCTTTGACTTTGTTGTCTTCTTCTGGTTCTATGTTTTGATCTTCTTTGTCACCAAAGTAAGGTTCTGTAGTCTGACTCTTTTTGCGCTGCTTGCTTATGATCCCAGCCAATTACTTGAGTTATAAACTCTTTGTTAAGGTAGGAGTCTGCTTCCAGTGTGGAGAATGTACTGTCCCAAACTTTGGGGGTTTTGTGCAGCTGTTTTCAGAGATATTTCTAGGGACCTGTAAATTTTCAGTTCTTCCAAGATGCTATGATCAAAGGTGAGGTGTTGACTCCTTTTCTGGCCTGTGCTCTGGTCTGTGAGTGACCACAAGCACTCTTTTCTGTCTTGGAGCTGTGAGGAGGATTTCTTCTCCACTGCCACTATAAGCTCTACCACGCCAGTGCTCCTTCTCGCCTCAGGACTGCCACCAGGAACTGTGACCCAGATCCAAGCACAGGCAAAGCAAGAGAATCCTGCACCAGCAACGAGATCCCTGCAACCCCTCTCTGATCAGCCACTTGATTCTCCCTTCAGTCTATGGACCAGAAGCTCTGGAAGCAGCCACTGCCCCAGGGCCAGGCTCGGGGACTGGAGCTGAGAGCACCGCACTTCTCTTTCTCACCACAGACACAGACTTTTCCCACTGACCTTCTAAGTTGTCTTTGGCATTAGTGGGTTGAGAAGTCTGGAGACTGCCACAGCTGCCTGCAGTTCAGTCCTCTGAGGCCTGCGTACCCATGCTGAACTGCACTACTCTCCCAGTCTGGCGCGATATACCTTTCCAATCAAACATACAGGTTGTCTTGGGCTGGAAATTTGTTTCATTCTGTCTTTTTTGTGGGTTCTGCTGCTTTAGAATTTGTTTAGAGCCATTTTTTATAGGCATTTGGAAGGGTTTGGGGGAGAGCTCAAGCAAGTCACTCTTTTATTCTGCCATCTTGGCTCTGCCCCCCCCATAATGTACAGTTAATCATTTTTCTCTGTAAAAACAAAGACAAAAATCTTCAGTGAGTAATTATTTCCTCTACGAAAGAGAATCCAGATTCTTTGGATGAAAGACAGATGACACCACATATTAAAAAAATTTTGTTGATTGATTGAGATGATTACAAAAGTATGGCAACCCATTGAGGGAAAAGCCTTCAACTAACATGATCTCTTGTAATGCAGAAGAATGCTGTAATTGTCTTAGGAAAGGACTTCTAGTAACCAAGAATTGTGAGTTTACCTTTTGGCAATATGGATTCTTTACATGGCAGCATCATTACCTTTCTGCTTTACATCTTTGTTAACTCTTCCCCTGGAGAAGATGTATTTGTGGAAGAATGTATCCTAGACTTTTGGGCAGAGTGTTTTGTACCAGCTATACCATCTTAGCAAATACGTTTGCCACAAGCTAATTGAATGTGGTTGCTGATTTTTAATAGGAATTATACTGGTGAGGTTAGTTAGTGCCTGTGTTAGAAACCCAACCTCTCAGGGTCTTTAGAACACTGAGAGACTAGCAATCATCCACTTCCTGGGTACTCCAAATTCTGAGTGTTAAATCCAGTTTAGTGGAAATGACATCTGAGGGGCTATTAAAATACAATATAGATGTATAGCTCGAAGGAATTTTAGAGGTCATCTAGACCAACCCCTTCATTTTACAGATGAGGAAATAAAACCCAGAGAGCTGAAGTGACAAAAATTTGGACCTAGGTCCCTAGATTCCACTATACCATATTACCACACTACCATTTTCACCTCTTCTCACTGTATACCAATTCATTCTCATTATGCTTTAGCTAACTGGAAGTGCTTTCACTTCCCCAAATAGACCCTGAACTCTTCTGCCTCTTAATTTCATGCAATTATTTGTTGTTCCCTACTCTTGTTTAGAGTCAGTCCATTTTTAAAGTTCCAACTCAATAAATTCCAGGCATGAAGTCTTCCTTGATTTCCTTTTTCTCTTCTAGTGAAAGTGTCCTCTGAACATAGAACTGTACCTCTCATGTTTCTGCCATTTACTGGAATTACTTGTGTACCTGCCTTATCTTTCCTGCTATATTGTAGTGCTCTAGGGGGCATGTAATCTGATTTACTCATCCTTGTGTTACTCTCATCATTTAGAATAGTGCTGTGTATAGAATACATTCATTAAAGATCATTTGAATAATATTTTTATTTAACTTATAAGGGTTACCTATTCATTTTAAAAAAACACAATGGATTGCATTTTGAGTTAGTTCTTTCCTTGTCCCTAGATGAGTACTGTTGGGCTCCTGCATTGAGTAGGAAGATGGTCTAGGTAGCCTAGATTTCTTCCAGTCTAAGAAATGTTTAACTCTATAGTTTTATGAATGGCTGAAGTATACAACATAATGTAATAATTTAGGAATAATTCATGGATGCATATATATATATATATATAAATAAATTATGATTTTTATCAACATAACATATAGATACGTTTGTGTATATGTATACAAGTTCTACTACAGCACTTCATTGTGAAGTAGAAGAGATGCTGGGTTTTTGAAGGTATTCTGCTGGAGTAAAAAAAGCAAATTTTGACAGGTTCTCCTAAGTTTGAAAGATTTTGAGTATGATATCATCAACAAAATGCAGCTGATTTTTGAGATCTGGTAAATAGAGGCTTGTCTCCAGCAAGTTGATGATTAAGTGATGATATCTTTGTCCATGATAATCCAATAAAAATTGCCCTTAGTCTAGGGTGGCTGCTTTTTGCTTTTAAAGCGATGATGGTGGGAAAAAAAGAGGCATGATGGCTAAGGATCCCACAGCTTTCAAATCATATATAAACATTAATCTAATTATTAGTACTCTAAGAATGAGCACTTTGACCAATGAATAACAGGTTAATACTATCAGAAGGATTAAACTAGATTGATATTCATAACCTTATTGAGGAGAACTAAAGATGTAGATATTCTATCAGAATGGAAAGGTGACTTATATAACAGCTAGTATTTATAGAGGGTTTTAATGTTGCAAAGCACTTTATATTGGTTAACTCATTTGATCTTAAAAACAACCTCGTGTGGTAGGTACTATTATTATTTTCGTTTTACAGATAATGAAAATGAGGCTGAGAGAAGTTAATTGACTTACTCAGGGTCACACAGGGACGAAACAAGCATTTATTTAGCTTTTACTACATACCAGGCATTGTGCTAAGAGTTTATAAATATTTTCTCAGTTGATCTTTGGTTCAACTCTGGGAAGTTGGTACTATTATTCCCATTTTACAGAAACTGAGTCTGAGAGTGATTTGCTAAATGTCCCAAGGCTACTAAGTGTCAGAGGCTTTATTTGAACTTAAGGCTCATTGCTCTATCCACTGTACCACCTAATTGCCTAAGTAATTGTCTGAGATAAGGTTTGAAATCAGGTCTTCCTGAGGCCAAAGACTTTATCCATTGCATCACCCTGCTGCCTGCTATATGTGCCTGCTTACATGTAGGAATGAAGGAGTTGATAGAGTTGGTTTTACTGTATGCCCAATAGCAACAAGACATAATTTCATGAGACCTTCAGTATTTTCACATTGTACTTGGCAACAATGAACATAAGGCAAAAAAGGTATGGAGACAATTAAATATCTTATGTATCAACATCTGTTGTACAGTATGGAGAAGTAGAGAATTCTATGACGAACTTGACAAGATCTTCCAAACCAAGTGAACATACACTGTGTTATGAAGGTTGGCACAGGAAAGGATGGTGAAAAATGTGGTGGAAAATTTGGTTTGATTGAGAGATGAAAGAGCCCAAAAATTAGTAGACTACCTGGATGTCTTATGACTGTGTATCATGAGTGTATCCTTTAAAACAGAAACCTTTTAGCCTCTGGATGAACATAGAACAATGTGAAAATATCGCATGTAGGAAATTAGTTGTTACTGATGATTAAGGCACATACCATTGACAGAAGTCAAAATCAACATCAAATTAAATTAAAAAAAGTAAATATGAGAAGATGACATAGGGCTCAATTACTGAAGCTCTAATCTGACCTTTTAAAGTAAGTGTAGACTAAAAAAATTGGGAAATGGATAAAGTTAAAGACATTAACTCATATTATAAATCATTCCTGGAGAAAAAATAAGCTAGTTTGATTTGAGGCACAGCTAAGCCAGATCATTCCAAGAATATAACTAGAAGAACATCAAATAGATGCAAAATGGAAGAACAGATTTGCCAATCTTTGTGGTTTTTGCCATTTTACATAATTGTTATTTTCAATCAGCAATGACAATGTAACAGCCACTTTTGGACTGTCACTTAAAAGGAAATCAGAAAGAGCTGCTTATTTGGACTAGACTATGGCATACCAGGTGTTGGGGAAATTGGTACTGAGGGCAAAAGTTTAAAAGTTACCAAAAGATTGATAATCAAGACATATCAGATGAGGGGAGATACCTAAAAAAACTAGGGGAATAAAATGTCACTGGTGTTGTTACTCAAACAAAGTGACCAAGAAGACATCATCAACTAAAAAAACCTTATTCCTATTTTCTCATTTTTATGAAGTTTTATTAGAATGGTCTACCCAAGTATTGAGCATATCTATGATAAAGTTATGAGACTGGCACAGGCAAGGCTTTGGTGGTCAATTTTCTATAGAAGAACACATCTTTATGGTTTTATAATTTACTGAAAGATATAGAGGAATTCCTGATTTTACTCTATTTTTTGTTGATTGCAAAACAAAATTGTGACTCAGAGTAAGCCACATCCCTTAAAACTTTCATCTTCCAAAGCATGTGTATTTGTTAAGATTATACCAAATTCCATAATGGATGCAACTACAGAGCTAAATTTATTTAGTGGTTCTATGACTATCAATATTAAATTAGCCATAAAACTTGGAGACATGCTTACTGAAGATGTCCTGCATTGTTAGAGATGATGTCCTGTGCAGAGCCCCAGTGGGAGAGGGGTTCTGTGTAGATGGTGAATACCTCCAGATGTTACCATTTGAGAATGATAAGACTGTATTTTAGAGTGTATGTAATTTAAAAATACATTTTGTGAATTTTTCACATAAACTTGAAATGAAAGCAATCAAACTATTAAGTGTATTGTCTTCCAAATATATTTTATCTTGAAAGTAACCTTGCAGCTGTTTGAGTTGCATTTTTTAAAATAAAGAATGCTTCTTGTAGTTCAGTCCCATGAATTTCTTCATACTTAAAGAACCTAATTCATATCTTTGTTTCTGCTTTAGGAGTATGAAATTATGTTCTTTAGTTTTAGAAATGATTTACAATATCAGTGGTGCCCAAAAAAGTTAATAGAATTTCATAATTCCATTTTCATTTGGGTGTATGAATATAACATATTTTCCTAGTTCATCATTATTAGATTTACAGTCTTAGTGTCTACTCCATTCTTGGCCACTGGGAATTTTGCTACCAGCAATAAAAGATAACCTTCAAGTTGTACTGTACTGTATAGATATTGTAAATTTTTGGTCTTGCTTTCCATTGATCTGGATTGCCATATGGGAATCATATTCAGCTGATCTTTATTTCCTGAGTCAGAAATTCTGTTTTACCCACCTTCGGGGCTTTCAGCAGCTATTCTCAGTGGGCTGTCAGGTATTGCACATGAAAGTGAAGGTTCAAAGGCATATAAAAAAAGGTTCAGGGCTGAAATGTTTACACTGCATTTTAAAAAATTTTACAAACATTTTCTAAGCTTGGAGGATCAGGATGAAAGCTTAGTAGATCCACCTTTTTATATGCTATGGTATAGGGAACATTTCACATAGACATAACTTCGGAGGAGTAGCATGGTATTCATCAGTTGTAAACTTGATACAGTAATGGTTTTTTTGTGTCTGTTTTTGCCAGTAAGAAGAATTAACAGTGTCGTAATCAGTTTTTGTAAGTTTATTGATATTCTTGCCAGAGGTTTATATCCCTGTTCTTTTTCTGTTTTGTTTTGCAGATGACAACTAGTATTGAGTGGTGAAGCCTATCTCAGAATCAAAATATATACAGATTTTAATTGCCAAATAGTGAAATGTCAGCTGAGGTTTCATAATAAATAAAAACTGTCATTTTAATGCTTTTTGTTTGGGTCAGCTGCCACAAATTATACCGTAATAAAAACTCTTGATGTTCTATCTAAATTATAGTTACAGTGCCAAAAAAGGGACAAGCCAGTGTTTAAAATTTCAATGTTTTAAAATGCTTGTTTCATTTAGAAAGTACTCTCATTGTGTTACTGAAGATTGTTGAGGAGATTGCTAATAGGCCTGTAACCTATTTGAATTTAGGCCAGCTTCAAATATCCACCCACAGAGTATTGAAATATCTAAATATATGATTGAATGGGAGTTTAAATAGTTCATGGACTACTTTGCCACATCTCTCATGTGTACAAACAATATTCACTATGGAATATAGAAATTTTCTTAAGTTCTGATGTTTATCCTTAAGTCTATAAATGTTGTAAAATATAAAATAAAAACCAGTGTAAAATAAACATTTCAACTTCCTACCAAATATAGACTTTTTTTTATTAAACAGATTCTTGACAGAAGAAAACAAGCACTAATAGAACTCACGCTTCTCTGAAATTTAGAAACATTCAGCTACTCTTTGACAAGATATAGTTTTCATTATGGTATTGTTCCAGAATTTAGAAATGTGAGCCTAATATGCTTAGTAGCTGATTTATAAAAATATTATTGATTTGAATTTCCTTTTAATTGTCTTCTTTTTTGTTCTTATGTCAAGTGTACTTAGTCTCTTCTTTTCCTACAAAACATGTCTCATTTAAACATGTTATTTGGCCCCAACCAGGGTAATAATTTGGAGATATCTTAGGCTTTTGAAAGCAAGTAAATTTTCATGAGACCTTATACTTGAAATTGCATTCTGTGTTGTTTTATAATCTTGAATGTTATATTTAACAGCATTAAATAGATCTGATTTTCAATGGTATCAAGCTGCTCTCTGAAAAAAAATCCCAATACTTGTCATTTAATATTCATATTTTTCTGGTGATGCTAATATGCCACAAAATCATGGGCCACCACAATCTTCAAATAATCAGAATTGCAGGTGAACCACAGGGCAATGGATTTGCTAACTCTACTGGGTTTAAGTAGACTATGGCATATCAGCAGTGATGGCTTGAGCATACAAGAAGTAGAGAGAAGTGTAAAAAATAGTTTACTATCCATGCAGAGAGCACAAGGGCTAGTCGATTGACAACCCAAATACTGCACAATTAACCACATAATGTTGAAAGACTTAGAGGAAAGTTTCTAAAACACATTGGTTTGACTCTGTGGAGGATTTTGGATGTGAGCAGAGAAGAGCTCCACAGGGTGATAAGGAATGGTTGGGTTACCATCTGTATCATTGGGGAGAAGATGTTCTTCTAAGTGAGATCACAGATTCATTGAAGCATTCAAGTGAAAATTATTGTGGCATTTATGAATGTACTCGCATGCATGTATCTGCCAAAATCCAAATTTGAAAAATGGTGCCTTGTAATCAATTCTATACAGGGAAAATTGATACTGTGTGGTACAAATTTATCATTTTCAAGTCAATCCCCAATTTTGCTTTTAAAATCTAACCTCTTTCTTTTGGAGTGATTAGGGCTTGGTACTTTCTGGGTTCTCTTCTAGTATTGCATAGTGTCAGATTGTTGAGAAAAACTAAGATAAGTGACTATAGCTGTCATATTCTGTCCATGCTAAAAGTAAGCCATTCATTCTTCCTAAAGAAGTTGAATTTGGTTAAAATTGAAAAGGAATTGCTATGTAGTTTCTACCAGTTACAGTGCCAAACACTGGCAAGTTAATGGCCAGAAGACATAGTCCTATGGTTATTAGTCTGGAGCTAATCCCTGCTCCCATACGTGTAGTTTCTTCTCCTTCAGAAGTGGTGGATTGTGCATTAGGAATCCCTAATGTTCTGCCTATAACTCAGAGCCAAAAAGGAGCCAAGAAGGGAGGGAGCAAACAAGCGTTTATTAAGTGCCTATTATTTGCCAGGTACCTTAAAAATATTGCCTCTTTTTTATCCTCAAAACAAACTTTTAAGGTCCATGCAATTATTATCCTCATTCATGGTCAAGGCACTGAAGCAGAGTCACACAGGTAGTAAGTATCTGAGACTCGATTTGAACTAAGGTCTTTTGGCTCTAGGCCCAGTGCTCTCTCCACTGTATAACACCTAAGTTCTACCTCAGAAAGTGCCAGAGTGTCTTTGATGACGTAGCAATTACTGAGGAACTTGGAGATTAGACTTGTGATGATGGGAGCCATGTTATACCTGGTAGACTAGAGCGTCTTACAGTTCTTTGATGTTTCTCTAGGTTATGGAATTAATACAGAATTTGAGATCTAAGAATAGGGCCAGGATTCCAACTATACCTTCTAGGTTCTCTATGAGCCAGTGCCATTGGTCTCTTTGCTGTTCCTTCATGAAGACACTTCATCTCCAAATTCCAGGCATTTTTATTGACTATCCTCCATGCCTGGAGTGCTCTCCCACCTCATCTCTGCCTCCTAGCTTCCTTCAAGAACCAGCTGACATCCCATCTTCTTCAGGAAACCTTTTATGATCCATCTTGATTCTGGTGCCTTTCCTTTGTTGGTTATTTTTAATTTATCAAATACATACATACATACACACATACATATACACATACACACACATGCATATACATATGTGTGTGTCAGGTGTATATACCATATATACATACACATATGTGACTTATTTGTAACACAGTTTCCCTCATTAGCCTGTGGGCTCCTAAAGAGCAGGGACTGTCTTTTGCCTTTCTTTGTATCCCCAGCATATAGCACAGTACTTGGCACATTGTAGGCTTTTAATAAATATTTATTGACTCTCTATTGTCTGAAATGCCATTTATTGGGGGGCTAAGTTTTTTAATCTACAATTGGAGCTAAAATTTTTTTTAACATGCTTCTGAATGAAGTATTGACTGAAATTCATTTGCACAAAATTTATTTACTAATTCCATCCAGATGATGGAAATTAGCAATTTTTCTGTTTTTATCAAGGAGCAAAGGTGAAGAAAGAAGTGGGGCTTAGGGTTGCTTAAATGGGGGAAAAGCTCATAAAAGGGAGGACAAATCTAATAGATGGTCTGATTTGCCTATATTTGGCAAGTCTTGTGTGACAGGAATAACAAAACATTAAATTTTGCATTGCTTTCTGTGATGTTGGTTCTCTGTAGTTCTATACCACTTTCTCATTGTATGAATGTGAGTAGTTTTGCTTATTAGAATTTTGTTAACTCTAAGTGCAATTATTCCTTACTCTGAGGAAAGTAAATGAATTAATATTGCTTGCTGTAGAAAAAGTTTATGCATGCATACACACGTGTGTGTATATATATATACACACATATATGTATATAAAGCTATTAATAACTGTGACCTTCATCCCTATGTTAACAGGGCTGAGAGTATTGTAAGTTTCTCCTCCTTCTCCTGTCATCCCATGGAACGCTAGTTAAGATTTCAAGGGTAGAATCCCTGGGGAAAAAACCTAAGTATGAGGCTTTTCATGATACTTGACTGATAACTGACACATATCCCATAAATAATTATTGTCTCCTCATTGTTTCTGTCACGCCTAAAATCAGTAAAGAAGGATCTCCCCCTTTGCCCAGTAATAACCTAATAGAGACTATGTCCATCTCTGCTAGATTGCCTCATGGCTCTTGGCATTAGAGATGACACATATACTTGTTAGTCGACCTTGAGTAAATCAAGGAACATTCCACTATTATATTCTTGTTCCCTTCTCTCAAAAATCCCAAAACATAAATCTGGAAGGAGAGGAAGCAAGTAACGCTTAGCTCCATACCGCTCACCGTCCTGGAACCCCTGAAATGAAAGGGAGCATCTCTAAGACACATCAGAGATGGATTTTTCCTATATAAAATAGCAAAGTGGAGAATCATGTTTGGAGTTCCACCACAATCTGTGGAGCTGCTATGCCATCAATCCCATCTGGACATAGATTTGGAGGCCTGAAGCATCCCACGCCTGTCTCCAGCCAGCTGTAAGGAATATTCTTTATACAGTTTTCCTTTGGATATCCCTAATATGTCATTTTCCTCTTTTCCTCCTTACTGTAGACACTTGGGTTATCACATAATCATTGATTTGGACAGACACTTGCTACTAAATGAAAGAATTGGAATAGGCAGGAGAAACTGATCGTGTCTACTTCTCATTTTTAAACTCAAACTCAAGGAGCCCTCATTTCAGTTACTGTAGTAAGTGTCCTAATTCACCATAGCATTATTTGAAAGATTTCCATAGACAGTCACTGAGCTCTTAAGAGAGTATTGTCCAAACTTTCAACTAGAGAGGGACAAATAGAACCTTTGTAGTGTATGGAAGATTGACGCGTGATCTATGAGCATTTAGTATACTTTGCCTTTATTACCAGGATATTCAACCATTCAAGCACTTATCAAATATCTACAATATGCAAAACACTTTTTTTCCTGGATTGACAGCTATCACTACACTGTTGGTTTTGGAAAGAATGAATATATTTGTAGGTAAATTTATGATCTTATCGATGTAGGTTCCCCCCCTCCACCCCCAGTACTGTAGATCACAACCTATTCATGTTTACTACAGTGGTTCTGCCCCACATACTGGAGGTTTTCATCATTTTTTCTTAACCAACATGTAATTACATGCTGTCCTGTATTATTTTAAATTTTTTTATATGTCACAGTCCTTGTTTCCACAATTATATTTTAACATCTTGAGGGACTATGACTAAGTCTTGGGTTTCTTTTTTATTCCTTACACTGAATAGCATATAACACTAAATAAATATCTGTTAATTTTTAAAATGTTTTAATCTCTTAGCCAGTTTCTTTTCATACAACCCTAAAAAATAAAAAAAACTGTACCTAAATAAAGAAAATGTAGGAATATTTCACAGAATCATGAAATTTGGAAGTTGGAAGGGACTTCAGCACCCATATATTCTATTCCATACCTCAAAGGGATCCCTACTATTACATATATGACAAGTGGTCATCTAGCTCCTGTTGAAGACCTCTAAGGATGGAAGGACCTACTACCTCTCCAGAAAACCCATTCTCTTTTTGAACAGTTCTCATTGCTAGGAAATTTTTCCTGACCTTAAGCCTTTTGCCCCTTGAACCCATTTCTACCTGGTTCTGTGTTGTAGGGCCAAATAGAATAGATCCCTTTTTCACAATGACAGCCCCACAAATACTTGAAGATCACTGTCGTGAGCCCCTGAAGGCTTATCTTCTTCAGGCCAATCATGGCCGTTTATTTTAACCAGTTCACATACACAGATAAAATAGACCCTTCATGATTCTGGTTTGCTTCTGTTTAAAAAAAAAAAAAAATCCCCAGTGCCTGGGCTGCCCTGCTGCCCTTCTACTTTAGCTTTCCTCTCTCCAAGTCTCATTTGAAACCCTATCTTCTGCAAGAAACGGTGCTTGATCTCCTTCAATGCTAACGCCTCCCCCCCCCCCTGACCTCCCGTCTCTCCTGTATATATCTTGTATTTACATAGTTGTTTACATGTTGTTTTCCCATTGAGAATGTGTGCTACTTGAGGGCAGAGGCAGTTTCTTCCTTTCTTTGGAAAGTGCCTGTTAGCACACTGTCTTAACATACTCTAAATATTTAATAAATGTGTTGCTACTTTGGTGTGGTTTGAATTTCAATGTATACTATTTATTGAAAGAATTTCCTGCTAATAAAAAATTGACTCAGTTATGTCAGTTAACTGTTTCCAAAGCTATATGATTTTTTACCTGCCCTTGCTTCATTGTTGAGTGGTGGTGACCTTAGCCTCTTGAAAGGCTGTGCCAGTGGACTGCAAGCTCTGGCAGGTCCTAATAAGTCAGAATGTCTTCAGGCATGGGTTGGTTGACAGTCTAAGTTTAAGGTCTAGCCTAGCAAGAATCATAGGAGGCTTATCATGAATTTGGCCTCAGGCCAGTGCTTTTTTTCAGCCACAACAGTTATCAACGACATTTGCTAAGTGGTTTACCATCCCCGTAGTGAGAAAATGTCATTTTATACACGTAATTTTAAAAGCCATCCCTTTTTCTCAAAAAAGGTTTTTTTTTTTTAATTTCCCTTATTGTTTTAAAAAAAGGAATTACTGGTGGGATAAGAGTTGGCGGGGGAGGGGTGTTCTGGCTCATTGATATAGATAGAACATAGACTTTTCTAGCAAGAAGGAACTCAGAGATCAGTTTACTGTCATTTTATCACCAGAAAACAAAGTTCTAGTTAAGTCTTAAATAACACACATAATTGCCATGAAATAATTAGCAAAATCAAAAACCTAATTTTTATAATTTGAATTTTTCTAATATCTTCAGTTTTTAATTTTTTAAAGTAGTATATAAAGTAGTTGGTTTTGTCTATTATGTAGTACAGAAAAGGAAAGCAATTGTGTATCCATGTGCTCAATAAATTTATCAGCATTTGAGGAAACAATGAGTTCTGGGTATTTTTTTTCTTATTTTTTTCTCCCTGGAAAATCAAACTTCTGTTGAATTTTATTTCCAATTTTTTTAAAAGAAACATTGCCATTGTTATACTAGATCATTACAAGCTTTAGTTTCTACTGCATTTTATCATAATGCACTCTGAGTATAAATAAACTCTGGTATGCTAAACCTAATAGCAATTAAACTGGAAGTGTTTGTGTTTCATCACTGTGAACTTCGCAGAAATGTTTCCATGACAACCTCCATGCTAGTTAAGACAACCAGAGGTGATCAACAGTTTATATATTTTTTTCTCTTGTAAGAATGGAATTTGTGTTGACAGTTTTGGCCTTTAATGGCACTTTTGTACTGTGTGAAAGTATTTGTTTACCAGATCATATGCTGTTAACTGTCAGACTGAGATAGAGTGATTGCTTCTGATAAAAGGCTGCATTGCATTTTGGGGTCTCTGAAGCTCCTGCACTTTAATTATCCACATCAGTCCAGAAACGTCCATTTGCTTCAGTACGCTACAAATTACTTTTTATTAGGATCAAAGAATTACACTGAGTTAATTTTATTTTTTCTTCTTAATTTTATTTGACCACCTGAAAATTGAGGTTCATTATACTGTAACTTTGCAACTTAATGAATTCACAATCCTCATTGCCCGAACATATACATCCTTTACCAACCTGGCACAGGGTAGACGGAGCATTATCCATGCTTACAGAGCAGCAGTAATAGTCAATTCACTTTGCTTCACTCATGTCCCTGTGCACGCCAGAAAATGGAATACTGCTAGGCTGCCATGTTGCAGTAGATACCACTAAAAAGTAGGAAGAAGGGACGAAGTTCCAGTTTGCAATGTCAAACAGTGACTGTCAGGCCTACGATAAAAGAAGGAACTCAGAATCATGGAATCACATAATTTTGGAGCTGGAAAGCACCCTAGAGATCTTCTAGTGAATCTAAACCCTTCCATATAGAGGTGAGATGCCTGGGGCTCAAAACGAGGTTTTCTCACCAGTGTTCTTTCTACTTCAGAGTGCTTCCAATCCAGTCCAATCCAAAAGTATTATTATTATTAAATCCAAGGCACTGAGTTCGGTGTGTAGGAAACATAGACCAAAGGGAAAACAAAAAACCATTTTTGGCCTCAAGAATCTTAGTTTCTCCTGGAGTTGGAGGGAATACAACATGTTAATATAAAGAAGGAGGAGAAAAAACTGAGACATAAGGGGATTGGCAGAATTGTTCTCTGTGAGATGACACATGAATCCAGCCATGAAGAAAATGACAAATTAAAGAAGGGGGAGATGGATAGAGAAGGGAAAGGGAAATAGGAGATTGGAGTGCCAAATGTAGGGTGGGGGGTGGGAAGCAAGAGGGTCAGTGATTAAAAACTACACCTAGCTTGGGAATCCTGGTGTGAGAGGTCTGTTCTGTATTAAAAGTATATAGTTCTTTGTTAGAGTTTGGGGGCATAGAATGATAGTAATAATATAATGCAGCAGGGGAAAAAATATGCCCTATACCTTTCCTTTTGGTATCCACTGGCTATCCAAAACTCTCTAGAGATTGCTTAAAATAGCCACCAGCTACCCTTTACCTTATGGTTTCAACCACAACGCATAGTTGTGTGACCACTTAAGTTCTAGGGTCTGGTTTCTTTTTCTGTAAAATAAAGTGGGGTAGGATTAGATGACCTCTGTTTGTTGTTCAGTTACTTCAGTTGTGTCTGACTATTCAGGACCCGATTTGGTGTTTTCTTGGCAAAGATGCTGGAGTGGTTTGCTTCTCCAGCTCATTTTATGAGGAAACTGAGGCAAATAGGGTTATGTGACTTGCCTCAGGGTCACACAGCTAGGAAGTGTCTGAGGCAGTTTTTGAACTCCTCTTGGGATAGAGTGCCTGGCCTGGAGTCAGGAAGACCCGAGTTTAAAAAACAGCCTGAGACACTTTTTCCAGAAGGATCTCACATTATTCCCGCTCATGCACTCGTAAGCCCTAGCTGGCTCATGTGCTGTGTCCTTGTACATGGTATGCCATCTCTTGCTTTGGTGCTTTGCACACCTTTAGTTTGATACCCAGAATGTTCTCCATCTGGAAAACATTTGCCTTTTAAAATTTCTAGCTCTTTTTAAAGCTCAATGCTTATCTAGATTAGGGGCTTACAGATTTCTACCATTTTTTGGTATCGCTATCACCACCCAAATAAAACCTTTGTGTTTGTTTTGTATACTGTATATCTGTGTGCCTCAGTTTCCTCATCTGTGAAATGGAGGGAATAATAGCACCTAACTCTCAGGACTACGATGAGGGTCAAATAAGATACCACTTGTAAAGCACTTTGCAAGGTGCCTGGCACATAATAGGCACTATCTAAATTTGAGCTATGCTTCTGTGTATTCTGATTTTGTTTACCTGTGGTTATGTTGTTTACCCCAGTAGAATGAAAACTTTTTGAGGACAGGGTCCATTTTCATTTCTGTTATTTTATGTCCAATACTTAGTGCAATGCCTGGTACACATAGTAAATTTTCAATAAATGCCTTTTGAATTCAGTTAAAAGTATTGCTACTATAATGTTCATAATAATAGTACTGCTAGTTATTCATACTATATCATGGGTTTTGTGGGCCAGCCTATGAACCTAATCATCACTTGTGACACCCCTCTGTCCTTTTTCCTCTACTGGTACCCTTTGGACAGTGGCTAACACAGTTATCCATACCTTTTTGATCATGTGCCCCATGAGTAAGAAATGTTGTTTGCCCCTATAATATATCATATTACATGTATCATATGTCTAGGGAGTTGGACCTGTGATTTCATTGGTATAAGGAGTACCCCAGATGAGGAAGTTCCCTTTACCAATGTAAGGTGGCCCATTTTTTACAACTGAATAGTCTTAGAAAGTTGCCTAGAGCATTAAGAGATTGTAACTTGGGTATAGATATCAAAGGCAGAACTTGAACCCTGCCTGGCCTTCCTGACCCCATTCCCTCTCTCTAACCATTTTGCCAAGCTGCCCTTATGTGAAAAGATTATATGATATGACACAATACAACACAACATAGTATACATGTGTTGCTGTACCAATATATTATGTAAAATTGTAAGATATACAAAAAATTATGCAGTAAAGGTGAGATAAGCAATTAAAATGTTTTTATTAACAGGAAAAACCATTTTTGTTCATTACAGTAACATTTTAGTAAGAGCAGTATGATTGAATATGCTTCATTGTTTTTAAAAATCTTAGCACTTTTTGATCCATTCATTGAACTGGTTCAAAGTTCATTATATTTTGATATTTTATTTTAATGGCTGTCAGAAGTAAAAAGATACTTCACAGATAAATATACACACATATGGGAGAAGTATATGTATTTTTGGTTATTCGTAGAAAATCATGATACTATTTTTTAACCCCATTCACCAATTATGCTCGTTAACATTGAAATTCCTTTAAATTTCCCTTTTTAATTGGTGTCAGTCTGTTGAGTTTGCAAACTATTCAGACAGTGTTGCATTTTTATCTTTTTTAGCAAATGGGTTCAAAGCCCATGGAAATTCTTAGTTTGGAATATTTTTAAATAGGTTAGAAAATTACATTTCCAAGTTTGTTTTTTAAGTGTGTAGATATAAAAACTTTTATAAATTCGTTGGTTCAGTGGATAGAGTGCTGGGCATGGTTTCAGGAACAAATCTAACCTCAGACTCTAGCTGTGTGACGTTGGACCAGGCACTCCTCTGTCTGCCTCATGTTTTTCAACTGTAAAATAGAGATGGTAACAGCACCTTCCCACCAAGATTGTTGTTGAAGATCAGATGGGATATTTGTAAGGTGCTTAGCACAGTGTGTGGCACATAGGTGCTATATAAATGCTAGCTATATTATTATCATTGTCATTATTAGTGATGCTCTCAATGGTAGAAGATATATTTCAGATCTTGATAGCCTTTAATTGTTTTTTAATTTGGCTTACTGTATTTGTTTAGAATATAGATCATTAAGGTTTTTAACCTTGCCTTGTGGATGATGAAGAGCTTGTGCTCAGAGTAAGACAGGTGTTAGCTCTGCCATTTTCTTGTTTGCATGTGATTGCATTATTTTCAAATTCTGGTTTCTTTACAAAGATCTTTTTAAGCCACTAGTCCATTTTGTGAAGTTTAGTTAGTTAAAACTAGATAGTATAATCTGTAAATCTAATGGGATCCTGTCAACTGTAGTTTACATTACAATAGACTAAAAGAGATTGAATGAATTGGGGGTACCCCTTTCAACTCTTCCACCTTCTGGAACTACTACTATTCCCACAGGATAACCTCTCATACCATGACATGTGACTGTTTGATATACTGACTTGAGTCATGGCATTAGGGTTAATCCTTATATTAAGTGCTAATAAAGGCTAATTTATTTTTTTAAGAATAACATAAGTATATTTTAGAAGAATGTGAATACAAGTTCCACTTTTTTCTTCCCACAGTCCAATCGATCATCTTGTACCCCCTGAAGATCTTGTTGCATCCAGAATAGACCTCCTTGGTGTGTGCTTGATCTAAATCATCCTCACTTCATCTACCTCAAGGCCATTTTTGTTTCTATTGTGTAGACTCCAAATGTGGATATTCCACTATTTTCAATGAAGAAAATAGTTCTAGAAATATTACCAGTTTTTAAAGTTATTGATGACCAAAAAAGAGGAGTAAAATAAGCTTATGAAAACAGTTTTTCCCTCTGTTACTGTATTACAATTTAATTACCACACCTTGGAGACCATTGGTCCAGCGCTTCGCACAGTGCCCGGCACATAGTAGGTGCTTAATAAATGTGTACTGATTGGTTGACTGAAAGGAAATAGAGTGGTATAAGTAACTTTTTTCAATATCCATAAGCAATTGACCCATATTCCAGTTCTTTAGTGTTGGCCATCTGTAAATATAGGGCATTGGTAAATTAAGTGCTGACTGTCTTTTACAGTGTTTATGGGCAGGATCTGGACCAGTCCATTCCCACAAGTAATTATCAACTCTCTACTATATATCAGGCACTGTTACAAACTCTGGGGGTACAAAGGCCATTTTTGTTGAGTAAAGGTTTCCACCAGATCTTTGTTGAATGGAAACAGAGAACTGAGACAGTTTTGATTTTTTTCCTTATCTTGGTAACTACATCATTCACAAACAGTTCTCATATATTCCTTTACTATGCTGATTTTCTACATGATCTATTCTAGACTATAATAGCAAATTCTGAATGTTGAGCTAGAGTAATTTTTAATCTTCATTTGCTTTGATAAATTAATATTAGCTCATAAATAAAAGCGGTTGAGATTTCTAGTTGGTTAACTCCGAAATAACCTATTTAAAATAATAATAATATTGATCAAGTAGAAAATCTAAAGTTAGTTATTCAATTATATGTACTAATGTATGACTTTTATTTTTATCTCAGTGTAAAGAACATGATAATGGGAATCATAAAAACAGTGAAACAGTTTGAAAGGCAGAAGAGAAGTTACTTGTGATTATGGAAAAATTAAGGAAATGGGAGATATAGTAAAGGGTTCTGCTTTGCTATTATTACATTTAAGGACAATAACTTAAGATCCTCAGGTGCATCTTATTGAATGTTGGATATATATAACACCCTCACATGATTCTTTTATCTAAAATATGATTTGAGGTAATCGCCTTTTTTTGTTTACATGCCTATTTTTGTCTTTAAAGTATAATAAATTATAAAAGAAATTGTCCCATAAGCTTGTCTTATGGAGTAAAATTCCTCTTTTTGTTACTCAACAAATAACAAAATGTGGGATTATATCTATAACTATTTTCCTCATCATTGAGAGCGGATCCTCTGCATTTGGAACTTACAAAGTAGAAATAGAAATTTTATTGTAGAGGATGAAATGAAGCTGGATATACCAAGGAGCTTTATGTTGGATACAACAGGATTTTCACTTTATTAAGGAGTTATTTAATAAGTTGTCTTAGGGAGAGGAGAATACCAACTGGGCAAAAAAAAAATCACAGGTAATTGATGTCAGCATGCCAGAGGACATATTGGCCATATGCCACCTTTTATCTTCTTTATAAATTTTAATGACAGTGATCTATACACATATAGATGGCATCCTTGATGAAAATATGAGAAGGGAACAGTCATTCTCTTGCTAATGATTGACTATATTTTTTAGTCATATAACCAACTGAAAAGCACAGGTGGATCATCTCTTCCTTGTTTATTGTTTCGGTACCAGAAAGTATATTTATGTTGCCAAATTAAATACCTTGGGTTGCATTATGCTGTATAAAGTCTTTGGATTGACTTCTTTCTGTTGCAGAAAAGGAGTTCCCTCATGCTTGAAAATTTTATGGTCAAGACTGAACTAGGAATAATTATGCCTAATCTGAAAAGTTTTAACTCCCTGCTTCTCATTGTAACCTAATATTTCTAACCTGTTAAAACCTTTTGAAGTTAACACTGAAACTTTTTTTTTAAGTAAAGACCAAAAAGGAGAAAATTCCATTGAGATGTATAAGAATAAAGCAAAAATGCTATTCTGCCTGTACTTTGAGGTATGGTGATTTTTTGCTTTGTTATTGTAAACAGGAAGAATTTCGGAATCCGTGCACTTTCTGCTCAGATTCCTTTCACACTTCAGTTATCTAAAAGTACAAACCATAGGGCAGAAGAACATATTTTCAATGTGTAGAGATGAAAAACATATTACGTAAAATTGTACGTCATTCAGTGATAACTTGCTAGTAAATTCATAAAATGTTTAAAGGGAGTCATCTAAGGAATTCTGCTACATTAGAGTACCCCTTCAAAGTTCTGATTTTTACATATTAACTCTATGTGATCTTGACAGTGTTTAGCCTCATCTTTACATCTAGTTTCTCATTTGCACAGCGGTAACAGTGCTTGCCCCTATCCTGTTGTTTTTGAAGAACTCAAATACTGTAGTGATTATATATTTTTTATTATTTTCTATTTATATACATATTTTCTCACATGTAGGAAATTCTGTGTATATATTAGCATATTTTGTTTATTTCAGTAATTTCTGACTCTTTGTGACCCCATTTTGGGTTTGCTTTTTTTTTCTGGCAAACATACTGGAATGGTTTGCCATTTCCTTCTCTAGCTCATTTTACAGATGAGGAAGCTGAGGCAAACATGGTTAAGCGACTTTCCCAGGGTTACACAGCTAGTAAAGATTTGAACTCGGGAAGATGAGTTTTCCTGATTCCAGGGCTTGTGCTCTATCCACTGTGCTACCTACCTGCCCCTTCTTGTATGTCAGCATAACTATGTGACATTGGGAGTTTAATTGTTTTGCGTGTTGCTACTGCTGCCACATCTTCTCAAAGCCCCTTTTTAGGGTATAATTCACTGGATTTGGAATCATAGCATCTGGTTCAAATCCCTCTGTGCTGTCTGTGTGACCTTAGCGCAGTCATTTAATGCCTCAGGATTTCAGTTTCAGTGCTAAAACTGAAATTGTTTCAGTATATTTCTTAGTACTCCAAATCTTACTCTATTTTTGTGTGTCCTAGGGTCTTCTCTATTCACTTCTAAGAAGAGACTTTATCAGTTAGCATCCTTGGAGTCTGATATTTAACCTTTAAGATTTACTGCTTAAACTAATTAATTCATACACAGATTCAACACCAGCATGCTCTCTCAGTTTTACTGGTAGAGTTTTGCTCATCTCAATTTCTTTTTTCTTTTCTTTTCTTTTTTTTTGTGGGGGATGGACATCTGTGTTGTATAGTACAGTACATAAAATCTAGCTACTTATGTTCGTATATTAAAAGTTAGTCTTTAGCTTTTTGAAAGCTTGAAAGATTATAAATTCTACTCCTTTCCAAAAAAGCACAATAGCCTTTTGAGGGTCTAGTTTCCCTTCTCTAGAAAAGGGACCTCCAATTTCCTTCCAAGAACTAAGGGAACATTCAGATAAAAGAATCTATGCTAGCCATCAGAACAGCCTACAATTTAAAAGTAACACCAGAAATAACAGCAAAATCAAACCTACTGTAATGAATTATTCATGTAGTCTAATTTGGCTATATCTTTATTACTACAGTAGAGGCTAGAGACTATTATCTTTAACTAGACACTATTTTCCAACATAATAACATCAACAATAATGAGCTAGCATTATTCTTTTGTGAATTGGAGGTACTGTGATTCCTTAAAGATGGTGCTGGGCTTCAGCTTAAAAAAAAGTTAAAAAAACCATACACACAAAAACTAAGAGTAAAATGTATGTTAAAAATGCAGAGGAACCTGTTTCACTATGTGGAATTTTAAAAACTCTTCATTTTGATAAAAGAGTTACTTGATTAAATATGAGTTTTTTGAGTCTTTTCTCCCACAAAGGCTGTTCATTGTTTTGTTCTTCAGATTAAGAATAACAAAACCCTCAAATAAATTACCTGGTGATTTTTTTTTTACTGAACACTTTCAGTGCTGCTTATATATTTCCTTGTTTATTATGACAATATCTCTGCCTTAGGAAGGCAGCATTTAGCATTGAATCCATTATTTACAGGTAAGAAATAGAGATTTTTCTATAGAGGTAACTGGCTTTCTGTAAGTGATGCTGTAGAAACTCCTGAGTAATGCAGAGTAAAGAGAATGAGCTAAAAATAAAATCATCAAGTAATACTATTCGAGTTTTGAGACATTTGGTTACTATCATTTAGTTGTTTAAAGTCTCTCAGGAGAGAGGTTTTTGGACATACGTGGCAGGTATGAAAAAAGTAAACATGCTTTGTTGACATTTTAAAATTATACAAAGAGGACAGAAATTTCAATAAACATCTGTTTATGGATTGTGCCGAAGCACGAACTTTGTTCAGGTATTTATTATTTTGTTGGTATTGTACATCTCTCCTTATTAGCCATTTAAGAGTGCTACCTTAAAGTTAAACTATGTTTATCTCTACATGGAGAATTTGGAAGCATACTCAAAATGCATATGACTTTGCTGTAAAGTTTGTTGATGTAACTGCTGAAATGGAACAAGAGTGTCCTTGAAAGGAAAGAAGACCTTCTTGCTGAAGATCTGTTTATTTTTTCAGTAAAGAAAGAGTAAGTGAACCTCTCCAAAATGGTTTACTTGGGCTTTTAGAATTTAAACTTTGTGACCTTGTAGCTAAAGGGCACATAGCAAATCTGAGGAGGTAGCTTGAGTCAGGGGTGGGGGGAGTGAGGGAGAGGGAGAGAGAGAATGAGAATGACTCAGTTTTTCCCCAGTTCATACATGAATAACTCACATTTATATAGCTTTGTAAGATTTACATAAACACTTTCCTCACAAAAACCCTTTGTGGTAGGTACATTTATGTATTATTTTATCAGAAATCATTTGGTTTAGAGGTTCTCAATCTTTGTACCATGGACCCTTTGGTTATCTAGTGAAGCCTCTGGACCCCATCCTTCTCAGAATAATGTTTTTAAATGCATAAAGTAGGATGCTTAGGATTACTAATTAATCCAATTATTTTGAAATACATTTATCAAAATAGCAAAAAAATTCATGGATTCTGAGTTAAGAACCCGTGATGTTATCCTTCCTTCTCACTTTAGAAATAAGAAAACCCAAGCTCAGAGAGGTTGGGCTTGCGTTTTGCTCAAGGTCACGTAGATGGCAGAGCCCAAATTATGAACAAAGATAATCTCCTTCCATATCAAATTCTCTTCACAGTGGCCCATTGCCTTTCCAGATTTGGCATAACAGAGATGAGATAACTTGTGGATGGTTAAAAACTAGCCATCATTAGAGATTGTTTTTGAATGCAGATCTTTTGCTTCTAATTACAGTTCTTCCTGTATACAAACCACCAAAGTTTTTGAGCCTCACATTTTTGTGGTACCTGGCCAAGAAGTATTGGCTGCTGGTACCACTAAGGCGGAAGGAAAGTTTGAGACTATATATACATATTGACACTTGTATATATTGCTGTTGTTTAGCATTTCCGTTCCAATTTGTAAAGGTACAAGCACTCTTTGTTTATCTTTCTTCATAATAGCCTTTTGAGGTATGTTGATTTTGTAATCTTGCAATAAAAGTTACGAAAACTGAGACAGGGAGATGAAGCAACTTGTTCAAGGTTATACAGCAAGTTACTGGCTGAAGTGCCAGCCCTATGTGCTTAAGCCTCCAATCTTTTCTGGGCTTTTTCCAAGTGGAAGTAGCATTGTAATAAAATGACTGGGTTTGGTTACTGCTTTTTTTTTTCTTTCAGCTTCCCAGAGCCTGGCTGAAAAAATGAGCTGACTTTTATTATTTTTTTTATTAAGATTATTTTATATTTACATAATCGCAACCCAAGTAGAGGTGATGCTAATAGGCAGAGACAAACATCTGCCAGAGGAAAATATGTGCTCTGTCAATTGAGGTGATCCATTTGCCCTTGGCTTGAGTCCTTAGGGTGCTTCAAGATCCACGGTGTCTTGATTCCCACGTAGTGAGTATGCCTAGCATAGCTTCTTGCCATTTATATTTGGAAAAGAAGGACATTGCTAAAGTAATCTATTCCTTTGTAAACTTTAGTTGAATTAATGAAATGTAACCTATTTTCAGTATTTACACTCAGCAGCAGTCTATTGGCTGGAGCACATCCTGAACAAACTGGGCTGACACAAACCACACACAAAGGCAGCTGAAAGTTTTTCCCAATTTGTCTTTCAGGAGGCAGTATGCTACAGTTAAAAAAAAAAAAAAAGATTGGCTTTAGGGTTAGGAGAACTGGGTTTGAACCTTGGTTTTGCCTTTTCATTGCTGTGTATAACCTTGGGCCCATTACTAGTCTCTCTGGCCATTAGTTTCTTCATCTGTGACTTGAGAATGATACTTATACTAGTACCTTACAGGGTTGTTGTGAAACAAAGACTGCTATGTAAACAATAGCTAGTGCTATTTATACTTAGCCTTTACTTATTTAGTGCTTACTGCAGACTTCTGTACCAGGAAAAGGAGGATTAAAAAAAAAAAAACCAACAACCACCAGCTAATTTTGCACACCCTTTCATGCTAAGCCCTGGAATTGGGTGGGGGACTGCCAGAATAGAACTTCATTAAATGAATTCACTTAAATGTTGCTATTGACAGCTTACACTAGATAAGTTCACCTTTCCGTTGCTGATTTGCACTGTAATATGTACACACACACACACACACTCTCTCTCTCTCTCTCTCTCATGTGACAACCCAGAGCCACTTCATGGCCACAGAGTATCAGAAACTGTAACTGTAAATTTATGAGATTATTCAAATTTAGTGTTTGCCATATACATCCCTGTGATGAAACCCTTTACTATGTTACTGGATTAGCCTCTCTAGACTCAGACTGCACCAGCTGATGTTTTAGTAATATTGCTAGAATTTTGTCATTGCAGAAATAATAAAAACATCAACAAGCTGTCTAAATGTTGAGTTTCCAGTTTGTAGCTTAGAGGACTTTCAGAAGTTTTAAGGTTTGTATATATGTTTTCTTTAGATCTAATTTTCTTAATATCTTAATAGATTCTAAAAGTCATTAGATTATAAGTGGCAAATGACAGAGTGAACACAATTGAATATCTTTAATAATTTTTAAAGAGGATTGTTTAAAGTAGAAAAATATGAAAAAGGAAGAAGTGAAAGTTTTTTGGTGTTTTCTTATTTGCCTCATTTATAGCGGGTTAAAAGAACTCTCAAAGAGCTACTGATTTTTATTGTAATCATTTGGTCTTATTTAAGGTCTTATTATGTATTTGGTATTATACATTAATATTGTAAAATAGATAATATGCATATATGTGACAATATAAATGTTTAGTAGTATACTTTGTGGGTAATATACATATGTAGTAATATAGGTAATAGACATTACCTATTTAATAACAAAATGATAGGCAAAGTAGACAGTAATATTGATTGGGAATAAAATATAACTATGAAGCATTGTTGTGAGAATGCAAAATTTATCTGGAAAAAAATTGAGAAAAGCTTGTAATTTTTAAATCCTGTTATCCAGTAAGAGATCAAGTTTCTTAGGAGCAATAGCATAATTTAAAAAAAAATGCATTCCTGCTAATGCTATTATTTACATAATTAAACAGATTAATATTTTAAAAATATGAACAATATGCCTTTTTTGTTTGTTGGCTTATTACAATAATCTCTCATGGATGAGATGTTGAAGATACCTGAGTTTTAGTTTTGACTTAGCCGTAAGGAAGTTGAACTTAACCATCCCCTTGCTTCGGTTTCCTTATCTATAAAATGATGGAGGTGAGACAATTGATCTCTAATTGCTATTCCAGCTTTAAAGTTCTGTGGTTTATTTTATGTTGTTGGATGACAGCATGTTTTGTCCAAGTGAATTTTTCATTTAATTTGTTAGCTTATTTCAGTAGAAAAACTTTAAAGCATTTGAGATATTTTTTCTTAGGAATATTTCTAAAATGTATTAAACTGGCCTTCCTCCTCAGGGGATGTTAAACATAGTTTAACCTTTTCTTGAGGACTCACTCTCACCAGGAATACCACTTACTCTGCTGTGACACCCTTAGGGGCCATTGAGGTGTTGTGTATAGGGTTTAACCTTACCCTAAAAAGGCCACATCCTGCCAGGCTGCCATAGTTCTTCTGTCTTTTTCCTGTGATATCAACTGTCACTTCTCCCTGCTGTCAGTGTGCTGTTTCCAATCTTCTGCCTCATTTTATACACTGTTTTCCGGGTGGGCTCTAAAACTCTGAAGTGAACAAAAGGCCTAGGTGTTCTACCAGCTCTTTTCTTCTGTTCAGAGGTCCCTTTTGCCTCTGAACTCAGGTTTTCTTCCCGATGGTTGACATTGCCATACACTTGACCTCCAGAGAAGTAGGGCATTAATTGTATTAAAGCTTTACATTTTTCTTTGTCACTTGTCTCATGCAGTCAATCAATCAACACATAATTACTGAGCGTCCGTTGTGTGTTCAGTTTTGTACAGACCTTGAATGCTGTAGCAAAAATTTAGTTGACATTTGATAGACGTGATTACAATCAATTAAATTCAACAAACAATACTGAGTGCCTACTATGTGCAATGCACTATGCTAGACTCTGGATTAAACAGTAGATATACAAAGATAGGTAAAATGCAAACATTGTTAAATGCACTTAGTAACCAAGGCAAGGGAGGTGGAGGAGAGAGGGGAAATAAATACATAGATAAATATGTAAGTGAGCAAATGTCTAGGGGTGCTGTTAGATTATTAGTGATATTAATTAAGAAAATAACCTTCTGGGTATTCCCCCTTTCATTGCCATCCATGATACTACTATCTCTTGGTTCTCCTCTTACCTGGCATTTCTGGGTCTACTTTGCTGATTCATTGTCCTTCTTTTTCCCCCCTGTGTATAACCTCCAGGAGTCAACACCTGACACTATTCTCCCTATATATTATCTCTTTTAGTAATCTTATCAACTTGCCTGGATTCACTTATTACTTCTGTGCACATGACTCCTAAATTCTACCTCAGTGCTTCATTGTTTCCCCTGATCTCTAGACCCATATCAACCATGCCTATTGGATCTTTTAAACTCAACATGTCTAGAACAGAACTTATCATTGTCTTTCCTTCTAAATTGGAGACTCCTCTGGCTTCCCCATTTCCCATGATAACAATAATTCATATTTACACAAGCCTCGTATTCTAAGACTTTTAGAACACTTTGATCACAGCTACCCTATGAGGTAGGTATTGCAGATGTTTTTATTTCTATTTTGCATGGGATAAATCTGAGGCTCCTAAAGGTTTCGTGACTTCCCTAAGGTTACACAGCTAGTAAAGGTCAGAGCAAGGATTCAAACCCAGGTTTCTTTTGACTCCAAATCCAGTGTACTTTCCACGTCACCACTCCACCGCTGTGTGGGCTTGCCTCTCAGAGTCATCTTTAACTCTTCCCTCTCCCTCATTTTCCACATCTGATGCTTTTGCCTCTATAATATCTGTGGATTTTGATCTTTTTCTTATCCTCACTGTGACTGGATTACCTAATTTAGTTAGGCCTTTGTTACTTCTTGCCTAGGCTATTGCAATCGTCCCCTGAACCATCTCTGTTGCTAATCTCTCTCCCACTCTAGTTGATATTATACCCTGTTCATAAAATAAGCTTTGTATTACAGGAGGTCTAACCATGTATTTCTCCCAGAAACTTTTAGTGTTATCCTGTTGACTACATGAGCTCTCCCGCCCCCATTTAGTGCCTCCCTCCTCCATCAGACTTCTTAAAAGAAAATGAATAAAGCTCTCTACTACCAGGAAACCAGGGTCTGTCTGGGCATTCTGCCATCTCTTCCGCTGCTGCTTCCTTCACACCCCCCCTCCTCCCGAATAGCCATCCATTGGATCTGGGGTTTGACTTGCAGGGGCCATTTCTTTCTCTGTGCCTTCTCCATCAGCATCAGGAAATATGGAAAGTTACTATCTGAATTCCAAGAAAACCTTTGCATAATTGGTTGATCGTATTTAAGAATGACAAAAATAATTATCTTGATTTAGTAGGCATAGCCAATAAACAGCTAATATTCTTCAATTTAAATATTTTTATCTTTATAAATGTTCTTTTTAGTTATGATAACCATTAGAACCAAGTATTGAAACTTAAAAAACTTTGGGGGATGCCTACCTTTAAAGTTTGGAAGGAAAATAGGGGAACCACATAGTTATATATACATGGGGGA
Source organism: Vombatus ursinus (assembly GCF_900497805.2). Lineage (NCBI taxonomy): Eukaryota > Metazoa > Chordata > Mammalia > Diprotodontia > Vombatidae > Vombatus > Vombatus ursinus. Next base: position 1,320,730 of record NW_020954608.1, on the reverse strand, counting down.
ACCCTAAGAATATATTGTCAGAGAAACCATTGAGGGAAAGTGGGGGGAATTCATTCAAGAAGAGAACTGTTCAGTGCTCTGTGGGATTTTCAAAAATTGTTATGTTGTATATAACTTTAAGGTATATAACTGAGAAGTAGCCCTTGTTCAGTAGAGGCTTTTTTGTAGATGAGGTTTATCAGTATCCAGTTTTCCTGGTCTGGGTTATAATGGCCAGTTAAAGGAATAGGATGTCTTCATTATTCACTGTTATATGGAGAGGCAGTACTTGTGTCCTGTTTCTTTTAGCTTCACGCAGGGTAGGGCTGAGTTGCCTGACATGAGAAGAGCCTTGGAAGAGGATAGTTGCCAGCCTTCATGGTTCTCTGAAGCCTAGCTGTTAACACTCAGAATACTTATTGTCAAGATATTATTTAGTCTTACAGTTATTGATTTTTTTTTATTACTGAGTTTTTATCCATTTTTATGGTTGTGTTATTTTTCCAGGTTTTTTTTTTTGAACGTTTAAAATTATGATTTGAGTTCCACACATTTCGTATAAGTAGCCTTTGATTAAACCCCAATAAAACAAAAATTGGGGAAATGCAATTGTTAAACTAAGATAGAGTAATATTTCTCTCAATGAGGACGACGTTCCTAATGATAAACTTCTTTGTCATAAGTTTTATCAACAAAGGTAGGAAGAGTATAGGATACATGGAGATGCATTTCAGTATATTCGCTGAAGTAGATTATGCTCCAAAAATAGCCTTTCCAGCCTTATCTTCTCTAATTGTCTTAAATGAACCCTACCCTCAAGCCAAACTAGAGTACTTAATGAAACTCAATTCAGCAAACATTTACTGTATATAAGGCACTCTGCAAAGTTCTGAGGATGCAGTGACAAAAACATGACAGCCACTGCTCCTCAGATTACATCTACCAGGTAAGGGTGTGGGGACGCCCATGTACACAGGTAATTATTCCAAGGAAAAGTGAGGAAGAGAGAGTGCTAGACTTACTTGCTGTTCTCCAAATTTGGCATTCTATCTCCTGCCTCCACAACTTTATGCAAATATCTCCAATGCATAGAATGCAAATCCTCCACATCTCCTTCTTTCCAAGGTTGAATTCAGGTACTACCTTTGTCTGGCTGAAATGTAGAGTTGGTGTAGGGGGTTTATGCCACATCCTCAATCAGGGACTTGTCTCTTTCATTTAAATCATAGGGTCATAGATTTAGAGCTGGAAGATACCTTAGAGACTATCAATTCTGATCCCTTAATATGTAAAATATTATATACTGCCAGATAATAGAGGTTAAGTGACTTGCCTAGAGTGTCCTAGCTAGTGTCTGAGGTGGGATTTGGACCATGGTTTTTCTGACTCCCAAATCCAGTGCCCTTTCTTTGACACCATACTGTACAGCTCAAAGTTGTACCTAGAAATGAAGCCTTAATTTTAATGGTTCCTATCACTATATAGAGAAGTGATTTATTGCTCTCTGAACTCCTATAGCATTTTTTCTTACTCTCATACAAAACTTAATCATATTGTGATGACTTTTGAGTGGATCTTATTTTTTCTAATAGATTGCTCATAACTCACCTGAACTCATTTGTCAGTGATTCACAACTCCCTACCCAGTCCTATCCTCCCCATTCCAGTGATGCTGAACCCTGGGATGTTATTAAGCAGTCTGTGTTCTCCACTCTCTTATTCCCCATTCCCCTTAATTCCCCCTGCTTCATATGTCTCACTTTGAAGCTACCTACCTCTTCCACTGAAAATAAGTGAGAATCTGGGAATAATAGAAATGGCAGTAGGAGAAGATGAGAGGGAACTGCTTGACTTGTGCATATAGAGAGGGGTTTGCCTTGGCACAGAGAAAAAGGTCTACCTCATCGTTTGAGATGGAAGTGAAGGCAGAGAAAGTGGCAGAAGGCATCTGGGAGATGTGAGTTAAGGAGAATGAGGAGGGAAGCTTTCTCTGAATGACCTCAGTTTTCTTCAGTGACATAGAAACGTTCTCAGCTGAGAGGGTGGGAGGAGGTGGAACTGTGGGAGGTTTGAGGAGGAAGAGAACGTATGGAAGAGCTGCTGTGGTGAGTGTGATAGTGAATCACTTAAGGGAGTGTGAAAGACATGTCTTGCAGCAGTGAGGGCCCAGTTAAATTTATGTGACATAAATTTGCAGATCCAGTCAGGACAGTGTCTTCGTTTTCCTTAGCTTTGTTTGGTGGCATGTGTGTAAAGAGCGAAGGCAGTGGATAGTGGGCATCGTCTGGGGCTGAGATTTGTCAGGGCCAGATGACTGATAGAATAATAGGATAAAGGATCCAAGAAAAGAGGTGTTGAACTGGTTCACTAACGTGCCAAGGTAGAGAAAGGTGGAGAGTGTAGTCAGTGCAAAGGTGCAAAGCTTGGGAAGGAACTAAGCAGTTGAAAGATTGGAAGTCATGGTGAGGACTAAAACAATGGGATAGTCAAGTATATGTTATTTAAGCTTACCAAGGAAAAATGGCTGGCTAGTGGCCTTTTGACTAGTTTTTGACTTGAATAGTTGTTTTTCCTCTCCTTCCTCAAATGATATCATATATATTTATTTGTTTCAATATTGTATCTTGATGCTGCCCCTAAGGAAAATGTAAGGCCTTTGAAGGTGATGCCTTTTTTCCATTGCGTCCGTGTATTCCCAGAGCCTAACAGTTCTTTTCATGTTAGGGTATTTAATAAATGCTTGTTGAATTAATTTTTCTTCATTCACACAGCCATTACCCTGGTCCAATTCCTCTTCACCATCATCATCAAATCTGGATTCAGTCCATCCTCCGTTCTGTTGTCAGTTATCTTCCTAAATCTCAGATCTCATTATTTCACCACATTGACTCATAAACTCCTTTAGCTCTCTGTTACCTCCAGGAATAAATATAAAATCATTGTTTGACTTTTGAAGCCCTTTGTAACCTGACCCTTTCCTACCTATCCAATTTCCTTCCTGCCATGTACTCTGTGATCCAGTGACATTGGTTTTCTTGTTTTTCCTTGCACGTGAAACTCCATTTGTACCTTTGTGCTGGTTGTTCTCTCTGCCTAGAATATTCACTTGCCTCACCTCCGCTCTGGCTCCCTTCACTACTCAACTCAAATTTCTTAGCTTCTGTAAGAAGGCTTCACTGGTTCTAGTCCCCCCATCAGCTCCCTTTAGGGTGAAATTTCCTCCCATTTACATTGAATATATCTTCTATGTATGTAATTGGTTGCATGTTGTCTCCCCTATTGGAATGTGAACTCTTTATGAGTCGGGACCATATTTTTGCCTTTCTTTCTGTCCCTATTGTTTAGAATAATGCCTGGCTCATAGTAGACCTTAATGAATGCTTCTTGATTGACCGGTTACAATATGGCAGAACAGCTTTTCTTTGAAGGCCTGTGAAACTTGCATTTTAACATCTAACCTTTCCTTTATGGTCTAACATGCAGCTATTATGGTTCTTGCCAGCATCAATTGTCCTCCAGCACTCATTTCATTTCAATATAAAGTCCTTTAAAAGAATGGGACTAGGTTAGAGTGTCCCTGACAGAACAATTGATTTGGTGTAAAGCCTCCATTCCTTCTGGTTCTGAGGACTCCGGTGTCCTTAGCTTAAGTGTGGAGTCTTTTATGAAAGTTGGATTACTTCAACGGTCTTCTGCCGGTTAACAGCTTTGTTGTTCTGTCCTTTCAGTTGTGTCTGACTCTTTGTGACCCCATTTGGGGTTTTCTTGGCAAAGATACTAGAGTGATTTGCCTTTTCCTTCTCCAACTCATTTCACAGAAGAAGAAACTGAGGCAAACAAGGTTAAGTGACTTGCCCAGGATCATACAGTCAGTAAGAGGCCAGATTTGAATTCAGGATGATGAGTCTTCCTGACTCTAGACCTTGCACTCCACTGTGCCACCTAGCTGCCCTTAATAGGAGGCTAGTTGAAGTAGACACTCACAGTTGGTTTCAGACTGATTTCACTTGGGTTTGTTTTGGTCAGGTCCACCCCGGGTATCTGTAACACAGCACGTGTGTTTCCTGGTCAGTTTATGTTTGCTTGGACCTGACAAATGATATCTACCTCTTTGTGACTTGTACCAGAACCACGGGCTTCCTGGAGTTTGTCAGCATAGTCCAGCAGCATATGTGATGAAAAATGAAGTTTCTTCAAGTGGGCTGTAAACAAATGTTAGCAATTCCCCATAGAGCAAAATTCTGACCAGTTTGACAGACTCGATTCTCTTTTCCCTAGACTTCATCTCATACCTTCCTTTGAGAGGACGCTTATATGCCATCTCCCGTGCAAAGCATTTCCTGATCGCCTTAGCTATTAGTGCTCATTTCCTCCTTTTCCTTCCTGTACTTTAACTGTTTGCATCTTATATCTGCCTCTCATCTCCCAGTAAAATATAAGCTTCTTGAGGACATAGACTTTTTTTATTTTGTCTTTGTGTTCCCAAGGCCTAATAAAGTAACTTGCAAATAGTAGGAGCATAATAAATGCTTGTTGGATTGAGTTGAACAAATAGCAGTAAAAGTGAAAACTTTTGAGCTAAAATGGAGGCATTTTGGAATATGAAGTAAGTGGAATACTCATTCTATATGCTTCCATTACCCCTCTAAAGAAGGGAGTAGCTTGAATAGAATAACTGACATGGTATTTGTCCCTCAGATCCATACTGAGATATAGTTGGTATAAAGTTATTTTTAGTCTGTAGCATAAACTGTATAAACTTGAGACTATATTGTTGATTTTGTGCCCTTCTTCTTTCCCCTTCACCAGTTTGAAGTTGCATGTGAAACTAGGCATAATCTTCTGAAACAGTACTTGTGGCATTATTACCACATGCTGTTGTTTACTGAGGGGTTGTCTTTAAAAGCACTTGTAATTAAGTACATGAAGTTGAGGTGACCTTTGCCTTTTGAATAGCTAGAATTTTAAAGACAGAAGAGATTTAGGAAGTCATCTAACCCACACTTTACCTAAATCATGAATCTGGTCTGCAACATCCCTAGAAATCACTTAAACACCTTCACGGAAAGGAAATTCATTACCACCCCCACCTCACCCTGCACCTGACACCTAGCAGTACTTTCTATTTTAGGATGGCTCTAGTTGACTGGAAAGTATTTTCTTAACGTTCAGTTGACTTCTTCCTCCCTGGAACCGACCTGTTGGTTCTAGTTCTGTCAGTCATAAATATGAGAACTATCTTTAGTCCTCTGCACTGTTTGTAAGTTGTAGGAAACCTTGAGATTTAAGAGCCATTGATCTTCATAGGCAGGTCAAGCTACACTTTTGAAAAAGTAATCTCCCAGTTGTTCCTTGAGCTTTGGTGAAGTCAAGGGGACTCTGATTTAAAAAAAACACTCATTATGATGGATATAGGACACAAGTTGAAGCCTAATGTAATATGTGCAATGAGAGCTTATACAGAGCATCAGAATTACTTATTTAAAATATTTTTTATATTGATTTTATCCATTTCTCTGATGAAGTCACTGTCTTGCCTATTAACTTTTCGAAGTGTTTTAAACATTTTACTACTTGTATGTAGATAATAAATGGCCGGTGATGGTGATGTTGTGCCATGAAGTTGCGTCATATACGCATTAACTGCTATGTAATGGAAAAAATGAAAGAGAAAAATAACAATTTAAACAGGATGAAGAATTTTATTTGCCCTTCCATTAATGAACATATGACTTGAAGTGAGCTTGAAATGGGACTACTTCTGTCCTCTTCTCTGGACCTCTACAGGAAGGGGGAGGGGCAACAGTGGATTACTGAGGAGGGTAGTTTGTGCCTCTGTCCACTTAGGATCAAAGCTGCCAACCCCCTCCCATTAAGGTCAATTTATTTTTGGAAGTTATAAATCTGGCTTGCTGATTTCCCTTACCTACCTTATACCAACATTCCAAAGGCTCTGCACCTTCTAGACCTATTGAGGAGAGAAGATAATTTTGACTATTTGTCATTTTGAATATATAGACTTGCTTTAGAACTCAAATCTTATAAAATGATACTCCACTAAACTGGAAAGGTACTTAGTGAAGACATTAAGTGCCCATTATGTGCAAAGAATTGTGCTAGGAGCCTAGGAAGATAAAATGTTCAATTAATGCGTAATTCCTATAGAATTTAATTGGCAGTAGCACTGACAACTATGACAGAGAACGTTATACAAAAGTGTAGTCAGATTTATTTCAGTTCATTTTGCAAACACCTGAGTACCTACTATGTGTAAGGCTTTGTGCTAAGCAGGATACATACACAACAAAAGAAAATAGTCCCCGTTCTCCAGGAGATTATATTATACAAAGTGGTATGTGCAGTATGGAGCATAAGTTCCATCACTAGCCTTGGGACAAGTTGTTATTTTCTTTGGTGCTCAGTATCCTCATCTCAGATAACTTCTGCAATCTCTTCTAGCTTTAAGATTCAGTGAGTCTATTATCACTCCACATTATCTGTAATTATTAAGAAATATATACATTAAACAACACCAAAGTATCACAGTCTACCCCTTAAGTTTGGAAAAAAAAGTGAAAAACAATAAAGTTTAATGTTAACAAGGCTGTAGAGAAACAGATAGATTGTTACACTACCTCTAACATTGTTATTTGATGCAATCTTTCTGGAAAGTAGTCTGGCAATATCTAATAGGAATTACAAAACTATCCATACCCTTTCACTCACTGATCATGGTGGTATTAAAAGGGAAAAAAAAGGGTGTAACTGTGTATTAAAAAAGGCATAATAACTTTGCATTGCAAAAGGAAAAAAAAGCAACCCTGGAAAGAACCCCAATGTTCAGTGGTTGGTTAAACAAATTGTAGTATGTCAAAATAAAGGTTTCTTGCAACATATGAAGTAACAAAAATGAAGCATACAAAGAAATAGGCAAAATCTTAGGTCACGTGATATACAATGAAACCAAAATCAAAACACCATACACAGTAAATGTTGATATCCAAAGAAACAGGGCCAACAATATATCAACAAAGAAGCATCAAACAAAAGGCAAAGTCATGATTTGTTTGTGGAAATGGAGGGATTTGTGATGGCTATTGAGGACCTAGTCTTAGCCACCAGAAATTATATGTGGACCTGGACTGAGAGAAGAATGTAAATTATGCAAGGGAAGGGTAGAAATTGTGCAATACATAACTTATGACTAAAAATTCTGCATCTTCCAAATACTTAAATAACCTCGTAGGTAGAATTATGCATCAGAAGACTGCTATCTTTAAGAGACTGGTAGATGGCAAGTTTTCATGTTATTGAAGCACAAGTCAATATATCTTAGAGAAGCCAGCCAATAAACTGTTCTGAAACTGGACCATTATCACATACTGAACTGTTGCTCACAATCATGTAACACTGATAACGAAAACTTATTTCTGATAGATATTATCATGCCATATAATTGTAATCTTCAGGTTGTATGTAAGCTAGAACCATCAAAATTTAGAGACCATTTAGAGATCAAAGTGATATGGGAAGAGGATGACATAACTATTATTCCTGCTGTTCTTTTCGCTACTTTGGTATTTGAGAGTTTTTAGTGAGACAGTAGAGGGTGAGCTTACTCACCCTTATTTGCCCTTTGAGGTTTTATTGAGACAGCAGAGGGTGAGTTTTATTCAACTACAAAAAGCAGTTGTTTTATCTATGTATTAGTCCATTGAACATTAAATCTAAGAGAATTATTCATTATTAGGATGTGGTATGGCATAGAGAGCTGGGCTTGAAATCAGGAAAACCTGGGTTCCAGTCCTACTTTTGACATGAAATTACTGAGTGACACTAGGCAAATGTCTTGTCCACTCAGTGTCTTAGGCAATTTTCTAAGACTATAAATTGAAAGAGGGTGCTGACCAGGATTGATAAAGGGAATTTCCTCACATGGGAGGTCCTTGTAGTAATGATATTACTAGTTTAATCCTCATTCTTAATTTAAAAAGGAGAGGTATGAGAGTGAAATGATAACTGGAAAAAGCCTGGGGAGAAAAAGCCCCATTGCACAGAACAAACAGAGATTAGATGGAGATGTGGAAGCAAACCAGTTATTTTTGTTATTTTTATAGTTAAAATTAAGCATTTTAAAAGCAATGCATTTTGTGGTTTTATATAAATTTTTGTAATTAAAAATATTTCTTATTTATGCTTATGAAGTATAGAATGAAATATTTTAAAGTACTATATTAAGTTGTATAATAAAAACATTAGAATGATAATCAGGAAAAACAAAAAGATTATATTGATGTAAAGTTCACTCTGTTTAGTTACTTTTCAGTGTTAAAGAGCTATGACACTGGAAAAACATTTTATCTGAAAGAAATTGATTAAGAAAATGGTATTTTCTTATTATTTAATAAACATTCTTTATGCATTCAATACTCTTCATTGGCATACGTGGTGTAATTAAGAATGCTAAATTTCTATTCTTACAAATAGAATTCAAATCATGTCTCTGTTACTTGCTGCCTGTGTGACATTGGGCAAATCTCTTAACCTTTCTGGGCCTCAGTTTCCTGTAATATAAAATGAGGGGGTTTGACTAGATGAATGTCTTAGCTTCCTTTTCATTCTATATCTGTGATCCTGTGACCATATAAGTCATCCTAATTCCATATCTTGGTCCTGTAATATTTAGCAAGTGGCTATTTCTTTTTAGTGATTATTTCTCCATTATTTTTAAACAGTTGAATAATTTTTAATTGTTGGTGTTCTTCTGCAGTGGCCTGAAACTCAAATATAACTATCAGTTCACGTGAAAATTAAGCACAGAAGCAGATATCAGACTGCTGGTATTTTGGTACTAAGTATGCTTTTAAAGTAATAATCCTTTGTATTCTTTTCATGTATACTATTGGATCTGATCTTCAAAACAACCCTCCAACCACAAGGGTAGGCTAGGGCAGATACTATTATCATTCCCATTTTCTCGTTAAGGAAATTGAATTTGAGGTTAAGTGATCTTCCCCACACCAGATGACAAATAAGTAGGAGGGTATGAGAGTGTAGAAACCTTGTCTTCTAGCCTGAATTTCCAACCTCATTTTGCTTCCCATTTGCCTTCTTTACATTATTTTTTTCTATTGAGTAATCCAGACTTTAATGATTCTAACTCTCATATAATAATATTCATTTTGTGCATGTAGCTCCTTTTCCTGCTATAAGAATTATAATTCTACCCTATCATTTTTTATAACTTAAAAATGAATGAAGTGAAATAGTTCATTCTATTCAGCTGAATGCAGTGAAAAAAATTAAAAGATAAAGGATGAAGTATTTGACTTGTTATTTAATGTTTATTTAATTCTCTTCAACGGATGTCTCTACTATGTGCCTAGCATTGTTATAGGTTTTAGGTGGCACAGAAATAACTACATATTACAACATTATTGGCCTCAAGGAGCTTACAGCCTTATGGGTGAGATAAGCCTCCTAAACAGAATTTTAGTACCTCATGTAACATCCTGCCTAGATACTCAATATTTTTTTGAAATAGAATTGAAATTGAATTAAATAGAAGAAACTAATATAGTGTCAGTATGCATGCCTTATGGTGTGAAATAGTACAGTCTTTGAGGAATCAACATTGTGGATTACCTAAAGGTCAACTGAGAGATGCATCTTGGGTATATAAGGGTTGAACAATACCACGATTGATGAATTTGGCACATGAATAGTATAAAGGATGTCATCAGAGAGATGACTGGAAATAGAGGTGGACTGGTTATATGGTGAGAGCTACTTAAATGCCATTTGGAATTGTTCATAGGATGGGTGTATTGGCTTTTAAAACCATCAGGATCAGGGTTAATGATGTCTTTTATTCAGTTCATCTGCTCTATTTAGGCAAATTTACCAGTACTTTTCTACAAACATAATTTATTCAATAAAGACTTGATTAACTGAATAATGTAATTAATTGACATGCTCTGGCCTAGCTTGCAAGTCACACTTTCTAAGTCCCATTTTATACAACTGATTCAATTTGCTTACAAATTGTACATTATTTAATAGACACATGGCTTATAATGACACATTTTGATCATGTTTTTTAAGGATTTGGAGAAATTTTCTCAAAAAAGCTTGTGAGGCATGTAGTACAAATGTTATCCTCATTTTACAGATGAGGAAACTAAACTTGGAGAGGTTAAATGAGTTGTCATAGAATTAACAATTGTTGTTATTGTGTTGTTCAGTCAGTCTTTAGTTGTGGCTGACTCTTCCTGACTCCCTTTAGAGTTTTCTTGGCAAAGATATTGGATTATTTTGCCATTTCCTTCTCCTGTTCATTTTACAGATGAAGAAACTGAGGCAAACAGGGTCAAGTGACTTGCCAGGGTCACATAACCAGTAAGTGCCTGAGGCTAAATTTGAACTCAGGAAGATCTTCCTGACTCCAGGTCTGGTACTGTATCCACTGTACCACCTAACTTCTCAAGTAATTGTTATAGAACTAATAATTGTCAGCATGGGGATTAGAACCTGTGTTTTTCCAGACCCCAAATCCAGTACTCTTTCTACTGCACAATGTTGCCTTTTTTGAATGATCTAAATCCAACAGTATTTGATTAATTTATGCAATGATTCAGATTGTTAGTTTGCAGAGTGGGTTGATCAGTCATGTGAGGTTAATTTTCTTCAACAAGCAGAGTAGCATTCACTCTGGAGAATTTAATAAACATGGCTTGATGTGGGGAGAATCTCTTTTGACTTCATAAAACTTTAACTGTTTGAAGAAACTATGATCTTGATGATTTTGGTACTAACTCCAGTGTTGTATAAGGTAGTTGGGTCATAAATTTAGAGCTGAAAGGAACCTCAGAGGTCAGCTAGTTCAGTCCCTCCCCCGAATTTTTATAGATGGGGAAACTGAGCCACAGAGAGATTAAATGATTTGCCCAAGGTCATACACCCAGTAAGAGGCAGTGGTGGAAATTAAAAGCAGTTCCTCTGATTCTAGCTGTAGGACTAAAAACTTTGCCTTCTCATCCCTTCTACTCTTCTCCATGACCTTTTTTAATTTTTATATAGGACAATCCACCCAACATAGTAAGGACATTCCCTTGACATTATATGGATATCAGTGGAATGAATAGTCTTACAGCATAAGTGCAGTCCCTAGTATGTGGGTGGAAATTCTGATTCTACTCCTCAAATAAACTTTATTCTGATCTCAAACTTGTAGATCTTCTTTTAGGTGATCATTTTCCTTTGAAGAAACAAATATGTAATACCTCCAAAAATGTACATGAAGCTTAAAAGAAAACTTTAATCTTTCTCCTCTTCTAATGCGTTTCCTTTATATTCAAAAGGAATTTTATAAGTTTTGAAAGGAAGATACTTTTATTTTTGCTTGTCTTTTGGTAGAGGTTGTAGCAAAGTGAGCTAATCATTTGAGAGTCCGGTTGCTGCAGAGAGAGGAAGCAGAATTATAAAGTAAAGAAATCAACGTTACCTCTCTTCATTCACTATCCCCATTTGGAAGAGTGCTTTGTGTCATAATTTTGGAAATGTATAGTTTGGTGAGTGTCTCATGAATGGAAACTGGTGTCTTTGAATACATAAACAAAGATGACAGGATTGTGGGATGGATGACCACCATTAATCAAGTTACTGAGAGAGTTAACTTCAGAATACAGCATGTGTAAATCAGCCTAGGTCATCCAGGCAGTGGTCTAACATGATATTCTGAAGTATAGGGAGGATGCCCACTGATTTTACTATAGCTAAAAATGCAGTTGCCTTATGAATATAGATTTTTGAGAGCAGAAAATATTTTTATTTCTAGATTTAAAAGTGTTGGATGGTATTTTTAAGACTCCTGGCAATACTAGCTGTAGAGCCAGTCTGCCTAGATAAAAAATGTAAAGTGTATAAAGTTCATCATTCCTTCCTCTGCCTACCTCCTCAGTATCAGCTGGCATTTATCTTGTATATTATTGTCTCCTAAACTGCATTCATGGAAGGTTTTGCACGTTGTGAATAGAGGTCTGAAGAGAAGATTGTGAAATTAAAGTTATTTTCCCCTTCTATCAGAAATAAAACTATTCATGTTAAAAAAAATTCCAGATTTCTCTGACTTCTTTTTTATCTAGGAGATTTTTCATATCCCTAGTACCTTTTTCTCTTCTACTATTGTTGGGTTTTTGGTTGTTTTTTTTTTGAGTTCTAGCAACACTACCTCCAAAATGTTCAGTTAGTTTGCAATGGGCTATTGTCATCCCTCCCCAAAGTCTTTGATGCTGTTAAGTGTCTCAGTGAAAAAGGTCTGAGGAATTAATTTGCTGTATAGGTTTGACAAAGTGACTGCTTCCCATTGACTATTTACATTTTACAGAGCATGCTTGAGAATTCAAAGGAAGTCATCTTAGCCACTGTTGAGAGTTAACAAGTCACCAAGCAAGTGCTTACTATATATCGGTCACTGTGGAAAGTGCTGGGGATCCAAAAAAAGGGAAAACAGTCTCCATACACAAGAAGTTCACATTCTTTTTTTATTTTTATTTTTTATTTTTTATTTTTGAGGCAATTGGGGTTAAGTAACTTGCCCAGGGTCACACAGCTAGTAAGTGTCAAGTGTTTGGTTTAAGGCCAGATTTGAACTAAGGTCCTCCTGACTTCAGGGCCGGTGCTGTATCCACTACCCCTAGCTGCCCCAAGAAGTTCACATTCTAAGGAAGAAGAGACAGCATATAAATAAACATGTAAATAACTAGGTACATACAAGATGTATAAAGGGTACATGGTATGTATATAGGTGCTAAATCTTATAGTGGGATACCCTTCTTACTTGCTACAAATCATGTTACAAAAGTGACTTCTTATCTCTGATACTGATTCTATCTTTAATAGCATGTAGTTCATATGACTGGATAGTACAAACTTTGTTTCCATCAAGATCATGGTATTTAAAAAAATATATATTTTTTAGCTCAGATACTTATCTTGGGTGCATAATTATATTGTTCTTTTCTATTTGTACATGGTATCAATTGTGACAAAATACAAAATTCTTTAGAACTTTTATCTCCCTCCCAACTCTTTGTCAAACTAACATTCTTAAAGAAATAAAAATTCTGAATACTGAAAATTAAAATGAATGCAGAACTGGCTTTTAAGAAAATATTCTGCAGTTGAAGTTTTGGTGAAGTAGATTCAAAATGTCTTCTTCCAAAATTGTTAGTGATCTTTTATGATTTAAAGAGACCATAGATTAATAGTGAACTCTGATGGATACATATTTTGGTAGCATAGGTACATCTTTCATGGGTACAGATCCCACCAACTTAAGTGTCTTTGTGTCTTAATGTGGCCAAATAAAAAAAGTCGTCACCTAGTGGCCAACCTTCTGGTGATGAATCAGTGAGAATTTAGTTAATCTGGTTTTCAGATAACAGACACACATTCATCAATAGACTTCATTAAAGCTCCTGAATTTGCTGACATAGGTTTCAAGAACTCAGGCTTGAGGCATTAGAGTGTGACTTGATTGGGGAAATGGTGGAATATATATAATATGAAACATGTATAATGTGTTATATAATTGTATGTTACATCATGTGATTTAATGTATATTATTTAAAATGTATGTATAATAATACAATATAATATGTATAATATGTATAACATTATAGCACTTTTAGGGATTGTATGTTCTTCACAGGACGTGTTTGATTACTTCATTGAAGCATATGATAGTGAGAGTATTTAAGTAGAAGTCATAGAAACCAAGGGTCTAGCACCCCATCTCTGCCGTGAACTGAACTGTGTGACCAAAGCAGGTCACACTTAAGCTTTCTGAGTTTTAGTTGTATCATCTGTAAAATGAGGGAGTTAGGCTGAATGCCCTTGTAAGGTAACATCCCTTCTAAGGCACTGGACTTGTAATCAGGGACACCGAGGTTCAAAGCCTGACTCAGCTTCATATACTGGCTGTGCGACATAGGATTAGTCTTACCTTCCCTGAACCTCAGACTCTTTATCTATATGATGGAGATAATAATACCACTTATTTCCCAGAATTATTTTAATGATATGAAATAATATTTTTGAAGCACTTTGCAAACATTAAAGTGCTATGTAAATGCTTGTTATTATTATTGGTAATAAAAATTAGTAATAGTAACATTGATAATTAATAATAATAATACCAACAACAACCAAGCTTAATTCTGGAATGAAGATGGGAAGATGTACCTACCTAATTTTTTTTGAAGAAGTGGGATACTCTGAGTATAGAACATTGTATATAGTGTCAAACTCAGTTGCGGAATTATTTAGTTTTACCAAATTGCTTTTGCTTTTTGTTTTCATCTTTCTTTTTTGTTCTTTGTTACAATTAGTAAATTTGTCAGTTATGTGCCAAACAATGTGCTAAGTTCTGGGGATACAAAGACAGGCAAAAAACATTTCCTGTTCTCAGGTTCTACCTCTTGTACCCATGGCTAACCCCTGAGTCCAAACGGAACAAATCCAAATTCTTTTCCACACCATTGCCCTTAGAAAACTTGACCATAGCTATCACAGTCTCAAGACTTCTTTTTTCCTAGCTAAGCATCCTCAGTTTCTTCAGTTAGTTTTCACAAGTCTAGTTCATCTGCTTTTCTCTTTCCTTTTCCAAAAGTGACACCCGAAATTGAATTCAATATTCTTGTTTTAGCCATTGTGATTGGGACTGTCATTGCCTTGGTCTTGAACCCTTTTTCTTGTGCAGCTGAACATCACGTTGACTATGAAGTTATGTGATCGTCTTCAGTATCATTGATTATGAAAGAGATTAAGACCTCTCTATTAATAGTTAGACTGGAGATAGGTTTTTCTAAGTGGCTGTTTGTTTTATGTATCAGAATTTTAAAAATAGTAGCTAGATATGTTGGACCTGCCCCCTTTATTCCCAATGGTTAATTATTCTTTACAGAAAGAATAATATATTTTCTAGGATCCCAAACATATTGTGTGATGTGATCCCAAACATATTGTGTGATTGATATATATATATACACACACACACACACACACACACACACATACACATATATATATGTATATATAAGTTTTGGATTCTTTTTATGAGAGCTACCTCTACAGGCCTACCTACAACTTTCAAAGAAACTATTTTTAGATATATCACTGACTGCTTTCTATCTTGGCACTTTTTTCCCAAGTATTAATTCTCAATGACTGAACTGTTCTTTTTCGATCTGGGCTTTTATTGTACATGCAGAATGTTTTTGATCAGATTGTATTTACATGACAGCCTGGAGCTGTGGCATTTTGTCAAGTACATAGCACACATTTAAAAATTTGTCTAAATATTTATTCACATGATGGATTACTGTGGCTCAGAACAGGCAGTTACAACCAATTAAGTAAATAAGTTAAGTTTTAAAAATTTTGGAATGGCTTTGAGGGGGTCATATTGATGTTTCATCTCAGTTGTCAGAAACCACTGTAGAAATTATTCTTACCCCTTTCCCCCCCCCC